>NC_091201.1:14116689-14246258 GCF_040958095.1 Procambarus clarkii
AGCAAGTAGATGGGGTTGCCATGTGTTCTCCCCTAGGTGTCCTGTTTGCGAACTTCTACATGGATACCATCGACCAAAAAGTCTTAGTCGACATGAACTTGAAACCGGCCATATACTGCAGGTATGTTGACGACATTTTTACACAGGTACCTGATGTCAGACATCTGCAGGAGCTGAAGGAGCCATTGGAGCAGAATTCTGTGTTGCGTTTCACTTACGAGATGGAGAAGGATGGGAAGCTGCCCTTTCTAGATGTAACAGTCATGGAAAGGAGTGGAGGTTTCCACACTGCAGTCTACACTAAGGAAACAAACATTGGAATGTGCCTAAATGGCAACAGTGACTGCCCAGACAGGTACAAGAGGAGTGTTGTTAACGCTTATGTCGACCGTGCTCTCAGCCACAGCTCAGGATGGAAGCAAGTCGTTGAAGAACTCTGTAGGGTAAGGCAGGTCCTAGTCAACAATGGCTTCCCCAATGGTTTCGTTGAAGACATCATAAGAAGGAAAGTGAAACGCCATGCAACCTCTGAAGAGACAACTAACACAACACCTATAACCCCTATTAGACTATTTTACAGGAACTATTTTTCCACAGCTCATAAAACGGAGGAAAGGGTCCTGAAAGATATTGTTAATAGAAACGTTATCCCTACAGAAAAAAATCAGAAGATACAACTGACGATTTACTATAAAACCAAGAAAACGGCCAGCCTACTCATGAGAAACTCTCCAGACACAAAACAGAACGCTTTAAAAGAGACTAACGTCGTCTATGCCTTCAAATGCCCTCTTGGGGACTGTAAGCCTCAAAAAACTTTGTATATAGGCAAGACAACAACATCTCTTTCCAGGCGTTTAACGATGCATACGCAACAGGGCTCCATTAAGGAACATATCATCTCTTCCCACAACCAAATCATCACCAGAGAAATCTTAGCAAACAACACAGAAATCATCGATAGATACAGCGATAGCAGGCGGCTTGACATCTGCGAGGCACTACACATCAAGTAGTCAACACCAGCAATCAACAGCCAATTAATGCACAACTATATTCTACCCACTTCAAGACTCCACTCCAATATAGAAGCATCAAGAAATATGGGCCAATAGGCCCTCTGCAATTACTTCCATTCTTACCTTCAATACCCATTGTTTCGTGTTCTGGCTTATGTTGAAAGTTTGTTTTCACCTCATCCAAAACTGTTGTAACATATCACCTCACCCAAATGCTGGTATAAAAAATCGAAGATGTTTAAGCTCTATTCAGTTATAGTTGTGTGTGTGTGTAAACTAAAGTCTTTGAAAATGTAATAAGTTTTACGAAACGCGCTCAAGTGTCGGGTCAGACTAGCAATAAAAATGAATTTTGGAAAATTGATTTTTCATTTACCATCAACAGTGAAAAGAAACATTAGAAAGATCGAGAAAATTCGTGTTAGAATTATTAATCTTACTTTTTCGGTCATATTTAATAATATATATATATATACATATATATATATATATATATATATATATATATATATATATATATATATATATATATATATATATATATATATATATATATATTTATTTATTAAAAAGTTTGTGGGGGTACCACCTCTGGTGCCAATGTGGGGACCTATAGCCTCGGAGAAGAAAATAAAAAATATTCAGAGGAGACCTTGTGGTTTCTCACTGAACACTAATATTATCTTCTCCTACCACCCCATTCTTTTGTATGTACACATATATATTTGCTTTATTTGATATTTTTTTTATTTATATCCTAATATTCAAACATCTCTCTCCTTCTCTCATATCTTCCATGAAAACATTCGCGGACATAATAGCGATGATGAGGAACTGAGATTCACTGGAGCATAAATTATTCATATTTCTTTTTTTGTGAGAAGTCTACAACTCTTTTTTGAGCGATTGTCGTGAGTGTCCTGCTCGCCACAATACCTCCCTTCTTTATCACAGTACCTCCCTTAATCATCACAGTACTTCCTTTGTTCATTACAATACCTCCCTTGTTCATTACAATACCTCCCTTGTTCATTACAATACCTCCCTTGTTCAATACAATACCTCCCTTGTTCATTACAATACCTCCCTTGTTCATTACAATACCTCCCTTGTTCATTACAATACCTCCCTTGTTCATTACAATTCCTCCCTTGTTCATTACAATTCCTCCCTTGTTCATCACAATACCTCCACCAAATAATGTGGAGGTATTGTAATCTCACAGGAACCTACCTGTGAGATTTATATTTATTAAATTTACATGGATGTATATAGTGTTTATATATATGTTAATTTATATATTTCGATAGCAATTTGTATGATGTTTAGCAGACATCAAAATATTCTCACATATATCGACTTGTTGCGCATTATGGAGGGGAGGGGGTTATATTAAATTTATATAT
This sequence comes from Procambarus clarkii, assembly GCF_040958095.1. NCBI lineage: Eukaryota > Metazoa > Arthropoda > Malacostraca > Decapoda > Cambaridae > Procambarus > Procambarus clarkii. The sequence goes on from NC_091201.1 coordinate 14,119,115, forward strand.
ATATATATATATATATATATATATATATATATATATATATATATATATATATATATATATATATATATATATATATATGCAGCCAATCACATTACAATATTAAGCTACATATATTAGTAATGAAAATTTGAAGGTCTTATCTTATTGTATGGCAAGCTAAGTCCACCAGGTATAAACAAGAATGGTGACACCAAATAATCCTCTTCGTTCAGATTAGCATCACCACCCATTGTTATGATCCCAGGTAGCCGAAAAACGAGTCTCCCCTTTGAGAATTATTCTATCAAACCTGACCTGACTAGAAGGTCGGAAATACAGACATGAAGATTCATATGTAAAAAATAATTGGGTAAATTTTACACAGAGTTTAAGATGGTTTAAGGCAGTGAATAAGAAAACTCATAAATGACTGGTTAGGAGATGTGCATAATTTGCTGGAGGCGTGAGGCTCGCTTCTGGAGGGCTTTGACCTCACTTGAGCGCCAAACATCGCAGGGGAAAGCCGCCCTCAGTTCGAGCTCCCGTCAGAAAGGAACCCCTAGTGATATATCTCCAAGAGAAGAGAAGTGTGCAGACGTGCCAGCTGTCGAACTGAGCTGGGAACGTTGTGGTCTCAAGTCTTGGACGGCGAGGAGTGTTTATTAAGCCCCCCCAGAGACATTATCGTGGGCCGTTGGAGTGCCCTGACCAGGCTCTGTCAGAGGGAGGAGCGCCCTCGACCAGACAATCTGTGGTAAGCACGATTTAAGCCAGTTCATAGTGATTGCTTGTAGTTGGTCGTGTGCCCAGCGACAGTAGCAATGTTTATTTATAAGTTAGACATGTTTTGATAAGGCAGAAGGCCTAAAATAAGAGAGTGGAGAGGGAGGAACAGCTGGAGGGACGAGCAGCGCGTCCTCTCCCCCGACCCCCTGAAGCCAACTGACGGAGCCCAGCTCCTGGCGGCGGAAGACCCTCCCAGAGTGAGTGGGGACCGCCGAGCGAGGTGGAGCATGGACCCGCCCAAAACGGGGGAGTCCACTCCCACAGTATGTAGAGAGCAGATAGATGTTGGAGGCAAACATTGTGTGGTTATTTTTGTTTATGTGTTTAAGGGGAAACATTTTTATTGGAGTGTCGATGGGTTGCAGGTTTGTCTTTGAGAAAAAGTTGTTAAGAACTTCGAAGCCATCACAGAGGGAGTAGTTGATGAGACTCCAAGGTAGTGGAGGAGAGGACCTCGAGCTGTGAGGAGAAGCAGTGAAGAGGAGTGTCACGTGCTTCTGTAGAGGTGGTGAAGCACCATAGTTGTTCGAGGAAACTTCATGGTGTAGCAGCCAGGAGAGCTGTGGAGGACCCTAGTAGAAGTAGTGAAGCACCATAGTTGTTCAAGGAAACTTCATGGTAGCAGCCTGGAGGAGCTGCAGAGGATCCTGGTAGAAACCCGGAAGAACCTGAAGATATCAGGGTAGTGAACTTCCAGATGTGGAAGGGAAGTTCTAAATGATCACTTGTAGGGAGTTGATAGAGTGTTGTCTTTAGCGTGTAAGACGCAGTGAGTGATGAGTGATTGTTTGCCATTTTTGTACCAAGGTGTTTATACTGAAGCATAGAGTTACAGACGTAGGCTGGATTACCTACAGATGTATGTGTTCTAGGACTGATAGGGTGATCGATTGATCATTGGTGTGTATCAAGGAACATTTATACTGGGGGTTCTAATATAATATATATTATATATATGTATATATATATATATATATATATATATATATATATATATATATATATATATATATATATATATATATATATATATATATATATATTATTAAATATGACCGAAAAAGTAAGATTAATAATTCTAACACGAATTTTCTCAATCTTTCGTACATTTCGTTTCACTGTTGGAGGTAAATCAAGAATCAATTCTCCAAAATTCATTTTTATTTCCAGTCTGACGCGACACGAGCGCGTTTCGTAAAACTTATTACATTTTCAAAGACTTTAGTTCACAAATACACAACTGAATAGAACTTACGCATCTCCGATTTTATATCTACATTTGAGTGAGGTGGAAGGGGTGATGTGGCATTAACACAAGACAGAACAAGATGTGTTATTAATAGGGTATTAATTTCATCAACACAAGACAGAACAAGAGTATTAATAGGGTATTAATTTCATCAACACAAGACAGAACACGAAACAATGGATATTGAATAGAAGTGTTTGTAGAAAGCCTATTGGTCCATATTTCTTGATGCTTCTATATTGGAGCGGAGTCTGTCAGCGACTGCCCAGACAGGTACAAGAGGAGTGTTGTTAACGCATATGTCGACCGTGCTCTCAGCCACAGCTCAGAATGGAAGCAAGTCGACGAAGAACTCTGTAGGGTAAGGCAGGTCCTAGTCAATAACGGCTTCTCCAATGGTTTCGTCGAAGACATCATAAGAAGGAAAGTGAAAAGCCATGCAACCTCTGAAGAGACAACTAACACAACACCTATACCCCCTATTAGACTATTTTACAGGAACTTCTTTTCCACAGCTCATAAAACGGAGGAAAGGGTCCTGAAAGATATTGTTAATAGAAACGTTATCCCTACAGACAAAAATCAGAGGATACAACTGACGATTTACTATAAAACCAGAAAAACGGCCAGCCTACTCATGAGAAACTCTCCAGACACAAAACAGAACGCTTTAAAAGAGACTAACGTCGTCTATGCCTTCAAATGCCCTCTTGGGGACTGTAAGCTCCAAAAAAACCAGTATATAGGCAAGACAACAACATCTCTTTCTAGGCGTTTAACGATGCATAAGCAACAGGGCTCCATTAAGGAACATATAATCTCTTCCCACAACCAAACAATCGCCAGAGAAATCCTAGTAAACAACACAGAAATCATCGATAGATACAGCGATAGCAGGCGGCTTGACGTTTGCGAGGCACTACACATCAAGAAGTCAACACCAGCAATCAACAGCAAATTATTGCACAACTATATTCTACCCACCTCAAGACTCCGCTCCAATATAGAAGCATCAAGAAATATGGACCAATAGGCTTTCTACAAACACTTCTATTCAATATCCATTGTTTCGTGTTCTGTCTTGTGTTGATGAAATTAATACCCTATTAATACTCTTGTTCTGTCTTGTGTTGATGAAATTAATACCCTATTAATACCACATCTTGTTCTGTCTTGTGTTAATGCCACATCACCCCTTCCACCTCACTCAAATGTAGATATAAAATCGGAGATGCTTAAGTTCTATTCAGTTGTGTATTTGTGAACTAAAGTCTTTGAAAATGTAATAAGTTTTACGAAACGCGCTCGTGTCGCGTCAGACTAGAAATAAAAATGAATTTTGGAGAATTGATTTTTTGATTTACCTCCAACAGTGAAACGAAATGTACGAAAGATTGAGAAAATTCGTGTTAGAATTATTAATCTTACTTTTTCGGTCATATTTAATAATATATGTCTACAGGAAAGACTGCTACCAAAATATACTAATATATATATATATATATATATATATATATATATATATATATATATATATATATATATATATATATATATATATATATATATATATATGCAAACAAGCCTGAATGGTCCCCAGGACTATATACAACTGAAAACTCACACCCCAGAAGTGACTCGAACCCATACTGCCAGGAGCAACGCAACAGGTATGCAGGGACGCCTTAATCCGCTTGACCATCACGACCGGACATAAGGAAGTGATAGCCGAAGCTATTTGAACCACTTCCCCGCCGGCACTCGGATGGTAATCTTGGGCATAGCATTTTATCAAATCACCTCATTCTTTGGGGCACACGTGAGGAACACAAATGCATTTGTGTTCCACATTTTATATATATATATATATATATATATATATATATATATATATATATATATATATATATATATATATATATATAATTCCTGTATGTATGTATGTATGTATGTATGTATGTATGTATGTATGTATGTATGTATGTATGTATGTATGCATGCATGTATGAATGGATAGATGGATGGATGTATGTATGTACGCATGCATGCATGTATGTATGTATGTATGTATGTATGCATGTATGTATGTATGGATAGATGGATGGATGGATGTATGTACGCAAGCATGTATGTATGTATGTATGTAATGTATGTATGTATGTATGTATGTATGTATGTATGTATGTATGTATGTATGTATGCATGTATGTATGTATGTATGTATGTATGTATGTATGTATGTATGTATGTATGTATGTATGTACTCACCTAGTTCACCTAGTTGTACTCACCTAGTTGTGTTTGCGGGAGTTGAGCTCTGGCTCTTTGGTCCCGCCTCTCAACCGTCAATCAACAGGTGTACAGATTCATGAGCCTATCGGGCTCTGTCATATCTACACTTGAAACTGTGTATGGAGTCAGCCTCCACCACATCACTTCCTAATGCATTCCATTTGTCAACCACTCTGACACTAAAAAAGTTCTTTCTAATATCTCTGTGGCTCATTTGGGCACTCAGTTTCCACCTGTGTCCCCTTGTGCGTGTTCCCCTTGTGTTAAATAGACTGTCTTTATCTACCCTATCAATCCCCTTCAGAATCTTGAATGTGGTGATCATGTCCCCCCTAACTCTTCTGTCTTCCAGCGAAGTGAGGTTTAATTCCCGTAGTCTCTCCTCGTAGCTCATACCTCTCAGCTCGGGTACTAGTCTGGTGGCAAACCTTTGAACCTTTTCCAGTTTAGTCTTATCCTTGACTAGATATGGACTCCATGCTGGGGCTGCATACTCCAGGATTGGCCTGACATATGTGGTATACAAAGTTCTGAATGATTCTTTACACAAGTTTCTGAATGCCGTTCGTATGTTGGCCAGCCTGGCATATGCCGCTGATGTTATCCGCTTGATATGTGCTGCAGGAGACAGGTCTGGCGTGATATCAACCCCCAAGTCTTTTTCCTTCTCTGACTCCTGAAGAATTTCCTCTCCCAGATGATACCTTGTATCTGGCCTCCTGCTCCCTACACCTATCTTCATTACATTACATTTGGTTGGGTTAAACTCTAACAACCATTTGTTCGACCATTCCTTCAGCTTGTCTAGGTCTTCTTGAAGCCTCAAACAGTCCTCTTCTGTTTTAATCCTTCTCATAATTTTAGCATCGTCCGCAAACATTGAGAGAAATGAATCGATACCCTCCGGGAGATCATTTACATATATCAGAAACAAGATAGGACCGAGTACAGAGCCCTGTGGGACTCCACTGGTGACTTCACGCCAATCGGAGGTCTTACCCCTCACCGTAACTCTCTGCTTCCTATTGCTTAGATACTCCCTCATCCACTGGAGCACCTTACCAGCTACACCTGCCTGTCTCTCCAGCTTATGTACCAGCCTCTTATGCGGTACTGTGTCAAAGGCTTTCCGACAATCCAAGAAAATGCAGTCCGCCCAGCCCTCTCTTTCTTGCTTAATCTGTGTCACCTGATCGTAGAATTCTATCAAGCCTGTAAGGCAAGATTTACCCTCCCTGAATCCATGTTGGCGATTTGTTACGAAGTCCCTTCTCTCCAGATGTGTTACCAGTTTTTTTCTCACGATCTTCTCCATCACCTTGCATGGTATACAAGTCAAGGACACTGGCCTGTAGTTCAGTGCCTCTTGTCTGTCGCCCTTTTTGTATATTGGGACCACATTCGCCGTCTTCCATATTTCTGGTAGGTCTCCCGTCTCTTGTGACTTACTATACACTATGGAGAGTGGCAGGCAAAGTGCCTCTGCACACTCTTTCAGTTCCCATGGTGAGATCCCATCTGGACCAACAGCCTTTCTAACATCCAGATCCAGCAGGTGTCTCTTGACCTCCTCTCTCGTAATTTCGAACTCCTCCAAGGCCGCCTGGTTTACCTCCCTTTCTCCTAGCACAGTGACCTCACCCTGTTCTATTGTGAAGACCTCCTGGAACCTCTTGTTGAGTTCCTCACACACCTCTCTGTCATTCTCTGTATACCTGTCCTCGCCTGTTCTAAGTTTCAATACCTGTTCTTTCACTGTTGTTTTCCTTCTGATGTGACTGTGGAGTAGCTTTGGTTTGGTCTTGGCTTTGTTTGCTATATCATTTTAAAAATGTTTCTCTGCTTCTCTTCTCACCCTGACGTACTCATTCCTGGTTCTCTGGTATCTCTCTCTGCTTTCTGGTGTTCTGTTATTCCGGAAGTTCCTCCACGCCTTTTTGTTCAGTTTCTTCGCTTCCATACATGCCCTATTATACCATGGATTCTTCTGTTGCTTCTCGGATTTTTCCCTTTGGGCCGGGATGAACCTGTTTACTGCCTCCTGACACTTTTGGGTAACATAGTCCATCATACCCTGTACAGACTTGTCTCTGAGGTCTGTGTCCCAAGGTATTTCACTTAGGAAACTTCTCATCTGTTCATAATTCCCCTTTCGGTATGCCAGCCTTTTGATTCCTAGTTCTTTTTGGGGGGAGATAAGTCCTAGCTCTACCAGGTACTCAAAGTTCAATACACTGTCGTCACTCATTCCCAAGGGCGCTTCCATCTTAACTTCCCTTATATCCCATTCATTTAGGGTAAATATCAAATCAAGCATTGCTGGTTCATCTTCTCCTCTCATTCTTGTTGGTTCTTTGATGTGCTGGCTTAGAAAGTTTCTTGTTGCCACATCCAGCAGCTTAGCTCTCCATGTTTCTGGTCCTCCATGCGGGTCTCTGTTCTTCCAATCTATCTTCCCATGGTTGAAGTCTCCCATAATTAGTAGTCCAGATCCATTCCTGCTAGCAACAGAAGCTGCTCTTTCTATTATGTTAATGTTGTTTCTATCATATTCCTGTCTAGGTCTTCTGTCATTTGGTGGTGGATTATATATGACTGCGACTATAATTTTTTTCCCTCCATTTGTTACAGTACCTGCTATGTAGTCACTGAAACCTTCGCAGCCCTGAATATCCATCTCCTCAAAATCCCAGCCTTGTCTTACCAGCAGAGCTACACCACCCCCACCTCTTCCTTCCCTCTCTTTCCTCATAACATAATAGTCCTGTGGGAACACTGCATTTGTTATCGTTTTCGTGATCTTTGTTTCTGTGAGGGCTATTATGTCTGGGTTTTCCTCTAGTACCAGTTCTCCAAGCTCATTTGCTTTATTTGTAATTCCATCTATGTTTGTGTACATCGCTTTGAGGCTCACTTTCTTCTGTCCCTTCTCAAATCGCCTCCTTGGTGAGTGTTCTGCTGGTGGGGGAGGCTGTTCCATGGGTGTGAGGACCTGTGAGGTGGATAACAGGGTCTCAGAGGATACTGGGATGAGGGGCGGGGGATCCAGTGAAGGGGGAGGGACAGGGAGGGTATGGGGTGAAAGGGGAGGGAGGACGGGAAGGAAAGGGGGGAAGGGAGGACTCGGGAGGAGGGGAGGGGTAGAAGGGTGGGGATTGGGTGTGGGGGGAGGGAGATTTTGCTGAACATTTGAGTGGGGGCAGGGAGGGTTTGGGGTAGGGGGGTTTTCTATGCAGTGGAGGGAGGCGGGGTTGTCCTCCCTTCTGGTGTTACTGGGTAGCTGGTTGTGGGTTCCCCCCTCGCCTCTGGGGGTGTTGGGTTGGGAGCTGTGACTTCCTGGTTTTCCCCTCTCGCCCTGCGCCTCTTCCTTGCTTCTGCCGCCACGGCTCTCTCCTCCCTTGTCATGTCTCTCTGGAGGAATACATTTTTTAATTTTCCCACGTTTTTCAGGGAGCTCTTCCTTGATAGGATCTTCTCCTTTGTGTTCTCGTTTGCAAACACTATCTTTATCATTCGGTCTCGGTCTTTGTTGTACCGGCTTTGTTGTATGTATGCATGCATGTATGCATGTATGTATGTATGTATGGATGGATGTACGCATGCATGTATGTATGGATGTATGTATGTATGCATGTATGTATGTATGTATGGATGTATGTATGTATGTATGTATGTATGTACGCATATATGTATGTATGTATGTACGTATGTATGTATGTATGTATGTATGTATGTATGTATGTATGTATGTATGTATGTATGTATTCCCAATCACGTTAAAGACTCCCCCTCTATCATCCAGTTTAAGAGAAAAACAACTATGTACTAAATAATCGACTCCTTGTAACTTTAATTATGCTGACCTTCCTATCTGTATTCAGACTGAGCCTACCATCATTAAAGGTGATTATAACGCTAGACATAGGAATATTGGTAATTCGCAGTTCAGTAATCGTAACGGCAACAAACTGGTGTCATTATTAGGTAGTCACGATGATGCACAGATTGTGGGTGACCTTGAACCGACGAATATCTATGGAGGTATTCTTGATCTATGTCTCGGTTTCAACGTCTCCCACACCGTGTGCGCCTCGTCAGTAGTGCCAGTTATGGCGTCTGATCATCTGCCCATATTTGCTACTATAAGCATTGGAAGCTCTATCCTCCCCGGCGGAGTGTTCAAGTGGAAGAGGCTGGCTGTGCCCATCGATCAACGAGACAATCTTGTTGCTCATGTGTCAGATTGGTGCAGTTCATCTGAGCCTTCATCAGTTGAAGATTTTAACAATGAGCTCACAGGTACTATCGAACAGTTTATAGAATCACTTGATTCATCGTCCAGGCCACGTAACCCAAATTACACTGGTCATAGCACTTATGTTTATTATAATGATTCTAAATTGCAGACACTAAAACGCACTGCCAGAATAATTGGACTAGCTTGTAGAAGGACCCGCACTGCTGAAATGCTTCGGCTCTTTCAAGCGGCTCTGGCTAAGGCCAGGGAACGTATGGTGGAGCTGAGGCAGACAGACTGGGAAACTTTTGTCCGTGGTCTCAATTCTCACACGCCACTAAGTCGGGCATGGAAGGATATCAACAAGATCAAAGGGAAAAATGCTGCAGCTATCTCGTACCCTAATCCTCTGCACAGAGCAAATGAGCATGTTGATGCTTGGGCCACGACTTCCAGCTTTGACAGTCTTCCTCTACCCTCACAGAATGAATTAAATGATAGATATACTGATAGGGCAAGGCTCCTTGACTTCATGCTTCATCAAGAGGATGACTGTGACATGCTTTTACTGAATACGAACTAGATTCTGCTCTACATAAAAGCAAAGCTACATCACCCGGGGAGGATGGAGTTACTGACGGCATACTGCATATGCTTCTGCTAGTTCCAGGGAATACCTTTCTTCAATTGTATAATATGAGCTATGTAACTGGGGAGCTTCCTAAGTTATGGACCAACAGTGTTATTATTCCCATTCCTAAACCTCACCAGCCGAGTGCTTTTCGCCCAATCTCCCTCACTAGTTGTCTCTATAAGTGTCTTGAGAGGATGGTTCTCAACCGTCTCCTTTACAAAATTATTAATATGTTGTCTCCCCAGATATATGGCTTTATGCATGGAAAGAGTGTACATCACTGTATTACCACATTCCTCACCCTGCATACTGATAGGTCATATACCACTTTCCTAGATCTTAAGTCAGCCTTTGACATTGCTAACCCACATGTCATTCTGAGAGAACTTGCTAAAATGAATGTTGGAATGTTAATGTTAAAAATTGTTCAAACTCAAATAAATATATAACACTGTACGGTACAGTTGTGTTTAATTATGTTTTGCGATTCCTTTGGAAAAGGTATTTGTGCACCAAGTACTACTAGGTCATTATGAGATATGCTGAATGTTGTCAATATACCATCTGAATACGCTTCACTTTGCGTTAATCATTGGACGTCCTAATGATTAAGGTCCCCAAAAGAACTTAATAAGACCTCAGTGGATAATTTTACTCTCCCTCTCTCTCTCAGAGCATCCCCTTATGTGTTGTATGTGGGTGCTGAAGTTCAGTCTCTTGTCTATGTATAGGTGAAGGAACTTTCCATAATTGTTATTGCTAATGTTTACTTGTAATACTGGGTATACATCCGGTGTTCTTACCCTCGACCGCGGCGAGGGTAAGCCGCGGTCGTATGGTCTGAAACCCACAAATATTTACAATGGGGGGGGGGGGGGATAACATTTCCTCTTCAAGCACGCGCACACAAATGAACTATGTTACTTAACTGGAAGCACTCGTACAACATAATTTACACGATTTCTCAGGATAATTATACTTCTTACCAGCATATATACACTATAGTACCTAGGAGGTTCTCTTCAATGGTATCTAAGATAATTAAAAGAACCCAAGCAAACCACTGTGGAAATGTGCAGGACAAACATATCAATTGTGACACTAAGTCTCCACATATGGCATTTGCTTAATTTAGAAACTGTACTTGTGGTCGATCTCGAACCCACGTTGTTGATGTGACGATGTGTTATGAATTTTGTGGCTAGCTCCTCAAGATTGTAACTTGCTTAGATAAATAAATTGTGTGTTCAGTCACTGAACCCATTATGTGATAAATTAACTAAACTAAAAACTATAGTCTGGCGACGAAACCTGAACTACATAATGTAAATAGGGATTAACCAGAAAAAGATATAGGTGAAGAATAACACCAGGTAACTGCGTTAATTACAATATCTAGATCAAACTAACATTGATTTTCAAAGGTTGTATATTTTCCATCAATGGAGAGCATCAGCCAAGAAGCCTTCTTTAAAATATGAATATCTTTCCGCACCCAATAAGATCTAATCTCTAAATAAAACGCAAAAAACTACTTGATTGTAACCTATCCACCGCTGCCCATTGGATGCGGGAGAGGGGGTTATGTGTAGGATAAACATATCAATTGTGACACTAGCCCTCCATATATGTCAGTTGCTTAAATTATAAACTGTACTTGTGGTCGGTCTCGAGCCCATTGTTGATGTGACAATGTGCATTGACTTTTGTAACTAGCTTATCAAGATTATAACTTCCTTGGCTATATGAATTGTGGGGCTCAGTCCCTGAGCCCATTATGCGCCTCTGTAACACTCCACTATCGCCCATAGGATGGGTATGGGGTGCATAATAAATGAACTAAACTAAGCTCTGCCTTTTTGTTAACAGATACAATTATCAGCTTTATTTGTGAATCTCAATTAATTAAACAATATATCACAGAGCCTGTAGGGTTCGGTGAGATGAGCGAAGAGACATGGGAGATTAAATGGGATTCTTGTAATGTTATTTGTCTATTTGTACTCACTGAATTTGTGCGCCCCTTGAGGGACTTGAAGTAGAGGGGGGTAGAAATAGCCTAAGCTACTCTATCCCTTTGAGATGTATTTATTGCTTATCTCAATAAACATACTTGAACTTGAACTTGACATGGGAGATTTTACATAAGTACAGTACATGGTAGTTTAAGTAGCGAACGCATGTCAACGAATAACGAGTATATATAACAAAACTATTGTCCTATGAAGTCGATTTAACTTCCAAACATATATTTTTTTAATAAATGTTAAATGTTTTCTGGCTAGTTATGTTAGATTTTATTAAAAATACGTATTCTACTTGTTAACATTATAATTTAAATTTGTGATAATTTGTGCAGAGAAGTGCGACAACTGGATATGCCAACAAACACTTTCCAAACAACGATATATCTTGGATAAGTCGCTCCACAACATTGACGCTTGGACCGTCGACTTCCTTTGATGCTACTTATTTCATAATGAAATTATATTAGTTTGGAGTAAATATATGTTTTCTCATGTTCTGCATTCAGCACCCACATTATAGTAAATATACCATATTGCTTCATTACTTAAATAATGCTAGGAGGGTTTGAGTAGCTTTGGGTCTTTAGTGGACAGAATCTCCAATAGATGGGGCGAGAGTCGCTCCCTCTCTCTCGCCCAAGCAAGAGTCGAAACTTAATTTAAAATTGATATATCTTTGTTCTCGAACATGATATATTTCATTTGGTGAAATCATAATAATGTTCATATCTCGGTCTTTCTGGAGGCATATAAGATTTTAGGCTTTATTAACGTATCTTTGTTAATTATACAATATATCTGCAAGTGCGTAGGCGTCTGCACTCCATGCCCGACAAGCTACTGAGCGCTACTATAAAAACATATGTATCTTCACTTGAGCTATAAATATGTCTATTGTAATGTATTTAAAATGAAGCTCTTATTTCTATCTTGCTTAAGACATATAAAACATTTGTGTTTATTAACGAATTTACGTGAAATAAACATTGATCTGAGAGAGAGTTGCTCTGTCATTCAGTCTGTATGGGGTAGGAGCTCCGTAATTTTTAAAATACATGTATCTTCATTAGAACTTTAAATATGTCCATGGTAAAGTGTTTAAAGTGAAGCTTATATGTCTGCCTTTCTTGAGACATATAAAACATATATGTTTATTATCGAATTCACGTGAAATAAACATTGTTCTGAGAGAGAGTTGCTCGGTCGATCAATCTGTCTGGGGTTAAAGCTCGGCTATTATAAAAGTACACGTATCTTCGCTTTAAATTTAAATATGCCCATGGTAAGGTATTTAGAATGAAGCTTATATTTATATCTTTCTTGTGACATATAAAACTCTTACGTTTATTAAGGAATCTGTGTGAAATAGGCATGGTTCTGAGATGAATGCTGCGGTTTTCGAGCTCGACAAGCAATGAAAACTGCCCCTTTTATAAAACTTCAAATATTTTCGGTTTTACTTAAAATATTTCTGGTAGAGGTTTAACATATAGTTCGCGTTTTTGTCTTTCTTCTGACTAATAAATAATTTTGGTTTAATAAGTCATCAAGATGTTTTCAACAATATTTCACATGTATTTCATGTGAACAATGTATTTCAACAATACAATACAACAAATACACACATTGGTACATTATTGCAAAGGCACTATAATATATATATATATATATATATATATATATATATATATATATATATATATATATATATATATATATATATGTCGTACCTAGTAGCCAGAACTCACTTCTGAGCCTACTATGCAAGGCCCGATTTGCCTAATAAGCCAAGTTTTCATGAATTAATTGTTTTTCGACTACCTAACCTACCTAACCTAACCTAACCTAACTTTTCCTGCTACCTAACCTAACCTAACCTATAGAGATAGGTTAGGTTAGGTTAGGTAGGGTTGGTTAGGTTCGGTCATATATCTACGTTAATTTTAACTCCAATAAATAAAAATTGACCTCATACATAATGAAATGGGCAGCTTTATCATTTCATAAGAAAAAAATTATAGAAAATATAATAATTCAGGAAAACTTGGCTTATTAGGCAAATCGGGCCTTGCATTGTAGGCTGAAAAGTGAGTTCTGGCTACTAGGTACGACATATATATATATATATATATATATATATATATATATATATATATATATATATATATATATATATGTCGTACCTAACAGCCAGAACGCACTTCTCAGCCTACTATTCAAGGCCCGATTTGCCTAATAAGCCAAGTTTTCATGAATTAATGTTTTTTCGTCTACCTAACCTACCTAACCTAACCTAACCTAGCTTTTTTTGGCTACCTAACCTAACCTAACCTAGCTTTTTTTGGCTACCTAACCTAACCTTACCTATAAATATAGGTTAGGTTAGGTTAGGTTGGGTTGGTTAGGTTCGGTCATATATCTACGTTAATTTTAACTTCAATAAAAAAAATTGACCTCAAACATAGAGAAAAGGGCTGCTTTATCATTCCATAAGAAAAAAATTATAGTAAATATATTAATTCAGGAAAACTTGGCTTATTAGGCAAATCGGGCCTTGAATAGTAGGCTGAGAAGTGAGTTCTGGCTACTAGGTACGACATATATATATATATATATATATATATATATATATATATATATATATATATATATATATATATATATATATATAAATTGTTGCAAGTCGAGCAACAAATATTTTACATTGAACAACAAATGAGATTGGAAAAGCAGTATTGCCACCTCTGCTATACAGAAAAAAATAGACCCCAGACACACCCTATGGGTAGTAATGGACCCCCATACCGACACTATGAGGGGTAGTGGACCCCATAATAACACTATGGGCGGTAGTGGGCACTATACAAACACTATGGGCGGTAGTTGACTTCATAGCGACCCTGTGGGCGGTAGTGGACCCCCTGCCGACCCTTTGGGCGCCAGTGGACCCCATACCGACCCTGTGGGCGGCAGTGGACGCCCTACCGACCCTGTGGGCGGTAGTGGACCCCATACCGACCCTGTGGGTGGCAGTGGACCCCATACCGACCCTGTGGGCGGTAGTGAACCACCTACCGACCCTGTGGGCGGCAGTTGACCCCCTACCTACCCTGTGAGCGGTAGTGGACCCTTTACCGACCCTGTGGGCAGCAGTGGACTCTATATACTAATCCTGTGGGCGATACTGGACCCTATACTCATCCTGTGGGCGGCAATGGACGCCATACACATCCAGTGGGTGTTATTGGACCCCATACTTATTCTGTGGGTGGTTGGAGCCCCATACCCATCCTGTGGGTGATAGTGGACGCCATACTCATCCTGTGGGTGGTATTGGACCCCATACCCATCCTGTGGGTGGTTGTGAGCCCCATACCCATCCTGTCGGTGGTAGTGGACGCCATACACATCCAGTGGATGGTATTGGACCCCATTCCCTTCCTGTGGGTGGAAGTGATCCCCAAGTTTGCAGTAGTTTACCCCATAAACATTCCAACATAACATCGTTTTCTGTTAGCGTTCCTACAAAACATTCTTTAAAGATTTTTAAAGCGCAAACTATGGTATATAATATTGATTGGTGAAGGACTGTTATTCTATGTAATAATTTTTAGTGCTTATTATAATTTACTAAGAACAACTAATATTTCTCAAAACAAAACTACGAGCCTTCAATAGGATGTAGCTGATCTGTAATATTCTAAGAGCATGGACAATAGTAGGTAAATTTCACAACCCATGTGGGACCTGAAAACTATAATTTTCATTATAATTGAACCAATCACGAATATTCTGCTATCTATGTTGACGGACAGGTACTGTGACACGTAAATTGGTACGTGAGGAAAAGTTTGGGCCTTGGTAAAAAAGGTAACTGGAAATATATCACATATGTACTAAATCATATTGTAGAGGTGACCCACGTGTTACAACAATAGTACAGTAATTCACCTGGAACTGTCGTCGTAGGGAGAGGAAGGGCTGGTAGGGTAGGTGGAGCAAGTCTAGGCTCCTCAGGAAGGGTAGGACAGAGGGAATCAATGCCTCTTAGGGGTCCTATGGGCACATATCCTAAGTGCCAGTGGTGCCGGGCAGGCGTCGTCCGCGTTGGGTCACATGCAGTTCAAATCTGGCCCACTCGGCCTGCGCGGGCTGCCGCGCGGGTAGGCCGTGCGCCGTCGTCGTCCACCAATCAGGGCACAGCCCTGCCTATACTGTAAAATGTCTCCTTGGCGGGCACTTTGAATGTGGTTCCCTCTACACTCCTCCCGTCCCTATAGAACAACGGGTATGTTGGAGGGAAAACGTTTCACTATATACAACATGTCTTTTTTGTAAAAAAGTCTATTTTCATGAATGGGTCCTATTACAATTATTACCCGTATTGTCTTTGCACTATACACGAACTGTTTCAACATTGCATACACTACACTATTCCTTTTCCTTTTTTCTTTTTTTTTTTTCTTTTTTTTTTTTTTTCTTTTCCTGCTCTTATGGCTCACACCGAGGACATGCATACTCTGGTTTTGACCGTACACTCGCCAGAGTCACTCCCACGCAGACCCCATGGAACCATTCCGCGCACATATCGCATTGCACCATAAACTTTCCATCGTATGGTTGCCGACACACACAGTAAAGGTCCTTATATGGCCCTCCCACTGGGTCCTGAACCTGTGACATATGATGTTTAAACTTCTCAATCCAGCCCGGGCATGTACGGTCCTTGCACTTCTTTAGTTTATCATGATTTGCTGTGATGTTGTCATTCTGGAGCTTGACCCTAAATAAACAAGATGAGAACTTGTGGATGATGACGCCTGGGCCCTTCCACTGCGGTGATAGCTTCCAGCACTGCCCCTTCACCTGTGCCGTGTCTAGCAGGTAAACCAGGTCCCCTTTCTCATAGACCTGTAGCCGTGCCCGTAGGTCATAATCTCTCTTCATTCGTTCCTGGTTCGTGGATAGAGACTTCCGTGCCAGTCCATGCGCCTTCTCAATTTCCTTCTGCAAATTTGCTAGGTAAGGTACTGCATCTGATTGAAGTTGCACCTCCCGGGGGTACATTAAATCTATTGGCTGGTTGGTTTCCCAACCGAGCATTAACTTGTTGGGCGTGAACCCCGTCTGTCGGTTCACACTAGACCTGATGGCCCCTGCTATGTGTTGGATATAGGTGTCCCAGCTGTCATGTTGGGAACTGGCATAACACCGCAATGCATCCATGATGGTTCTGTTATACCTTTCCACCTGCCCATTCGCCGACGGCCTGTAGGCGGTAGTACGGGCCTTGTGGATGTGCATCAATTCGCAGAGCTTCGTAAACAAGTCACTTTCAAAATTCCTGCCCTGATCGGTGAAGATTTCAAACGGATACCCGAACCTGGTGAAGAACCCATCGAGTGCTGCTCGGGCGGTGTTCTCTGCCGTCTGGGACGGTAGTGGCACACACTCAATCCATTTAGTGAACTGATCTACCATTACCAGGAGATATTCGTTGCCTTTCGGAGTCTTAGGCAATGGTCCCAGAATGTCCAAGTGTACCCTTTCCATTGGTGCACCCGCCTGGTACTTAAGCAGCTCATGCCTGCTGGTCTTGGATGCTTTTTTGTTCATACTACAGTGGTGGCATGATGCCACGTAATTTGCGACGTCCGTTGATAGTCCGTACCAGAAGTACCTTGCTTTGACCCGCTCCATTGTGCGATTCCGGCCCTGGTGGCCCATATCAGGTATATCATGGCACAGATTCAGTACCTCCTGCCTCAGGCTGCTGGGTACATACAAAAGCTTCTGGGCGGCTCCCCCCTGATCTACTTTGTGCCACCACCAAAGCCCATTTTCCATGAGGAGTGCTTCTTTGTTTAACCAGTAGTATTTTGTTGCAGGGCTGGCCCCGAACAGGTCCCCTTCTGTTGGCTGACGGCCTCCCACCCATTCTCTTACCATTCTCATGTCCGGGTCTCTCTCCGTCCGCTCCTGTAACTCGAGTAAATGCAACCCTAGCCTGTCCGCCGTTGTTCTGGTGATGATCCTAATGTCTACTACTTCTGGGGCCACTGCGTCTTTTTCCTTATAAAGCGTCTCGGCAGGCTTTCTTCGGCCATCTTCGCCAGGGTCCCATGGGAAGACAGCCAAGTTGGAATCCTCCGACCACCAGTCTTGAATAGGGGCTATAGTGCTCACGCGTCTAATCGTCCCCCGGATCTGAACGTTACATGCACATCTGAACGACCCCGTAGCCAGTGGGACGACGTCATCTACCGTCTCCTGGAAGGTCGCCCAGTTCTGATGTGCCCTGCGACAGTATGAGCATCCTCCACACGGCAGGTCCTGCACTGGCACGTCCTGGCGAAAGTGGGTACATGCCTGTTGAGTGCCTCCCTCCCTGGATAAAGAGTCTGCATTGTTGTGTTTTTTACCTGCTCTATGCTGGATTTTTAGATCAAATTGGCTCAGCTCCTCCAGCCAACGTGCTAGTTGGCCCTGGGGGTTCTTAAACCTAACCAGCCAGACCAGGCTGCCATGGTCCGTGCGTATGGTAAAAGGCCGCCCCAAGAGATAGTGCCGGAACAGCCTGGTAAACCTGACTACTGCCAATAGCTCTTTCCTCGTGGTGCAATACCTTCTCTGTTCTGGGGTCAATGCGAAACTGGCATAAGCAATTACCCTTTCTTTCTTCTCTTGAACCTGTAGCAGCTCCGCTCCTATCGCCCAGTCGGAGGCATCGGTGTCCAGGATGAAGGGGTCATGTCCATTAGGTAATCCCAGCACCGGAGCTGTAGTTAAGGCCATTTTGATAGCTGCAAAAGCCTCTTGATGCTTGTCTCCCCATTCGAATCTGTTTCCGCCGGTCAGTGCGTATAGGGGTGCGGCTAACTCTGCAAATCCCTTATTGAAGGTCCGATGGTAGTTGGCCAGTCCCAGAAATCTTTCCACGTCTTTGGATGATCCCGGCTTCTGCCATTTCACCACTGTGTCTATCGCCTCTTTTCCCAGTTCTAGTCCTGCCCTGCTGACCATCCTGCCTAAGAACTCAACCCGTTTCTTAAAGAGGGCGCATTTTTGTGGTTTCAGGCGTAAACCATAGGTTCTGAATCTCGCAAATACCTGTGCTAGGTTGGAGAGGTGGCTTTGGAATGAATCGCCCAGCACCAGGATGTCATCCAAGAATGCTAGCACAGTTTCCCAATTTAGCTCCCGCAACACCAAGTTCATAACCCTGGCGTAGGTAGCCGGGGCATTACAAAGACCAAAGGCCATTTTCTTAAATTCAAACAGTCCGTATTTCGTTATGAATGCCGTCTTCTTCCGATCTTCTTCTGCTATGTTGATCTGATAATATGCCGAGTTGGCATCTAGCTTGCTAAACCATTCGTTTCCCGCCAAGGTGTCCAGGCACTCATCGACTAGAGGGAGTGGGTACACGTCCTTTATGGTGCGAGAGTTCAACCCTCGATAGTCTACACACCACCGAACTGACGCGTCCCTTTTCCTTACCAGAACTGGTGCCGATGCCCACTCAGATACTGACGGTTGGATGATGCCCGCATCGAGCATGCGCTGAAGGTGTCCTTTCTCCTCCTGTGCGAAGCATGCGGGTGTTCGTCGTATTTTTTGCTTCACAGGTCTTGCATTACCCGTGTCGATGTGGTGAGATACCTCCTTGAATGATCCCAGGTCAAATTCACTTGCGGCAAAGATGTCCTGGAAGTTCCATAACAGGTGGGTCAGTTGGCTTGCCTGCTCTGCTGACAGCGTTTCCTCGACGTCCCGTACCATGGTCATCATATGGGGAGGTAATTTGACTTGAGTTTCACTTCGTACCCTCCCCACTGCCCTTGCTGCTACCGCTGGGCCCGGCCCCGGTAAAATTTCCCATACTGCCTCTGCATTGGCCACATGCATCCGCCTCTTTAATGTGATATTCTGCCCTGTTACGTTGAGTACACATACCTTCAGGAATTCTCCCTCCTGATGGAGGGTGCGAACCACTGGCACCTGCCCATCCTCCAGGGGCTCCACTATACACTGGGGCATACTTTTGTCCATCTCACATTTGACCCTGGCCACTGAATGTGGTGGGATAACAGTGTATTGGGACACTGCTACCTTAGCGATGCACGGAGCTAGGTTAGGGTCAGGCTCCTCTTTCGTCTCTAGCTTCATAGGAATCACCTGTCCCTGTAATATCATTTGAGACTTGTCTAGGGCTATACTAACACCGTATCTTTTCATGAAATCGAGCCCTAGCAACATGTCGTCTGCAATAGGCGCCACATACACTCCCACAGTGTATTCCCGTCCCGCAACCAGCAAGGAGATGGGGCCCACCAGTGTTCCCGTAAGGTGCATTTGTTTCCCCGCCGTGCTTAAGGTTATGTGTTGTATCACCTGGGGTGGTGGGTTCAACCGTTGATGGATCTCCTGGGAGATAATGGTGACCTCGGCCGCTGTATCCACAATCGCCTTGACCTCCACGTCCCCGATCTGGACTGGGATCCAAAACATAGAGCCGGATCTGAGCTGTCTGATGGTTATGTGATCTCTTCCCCCGTCCTGCTCTTCCGTGCCCGACGTCCCTTGGCCCGCCCCTATCGTGCTCTCCCTTTCTAGGCCTGTTGTACATTGGGTCGGAGTTAGGCCGACTGGACCGACCCATCCGTGTTTAAAGACTCTTTCTCGTCCTCAAATGAAACGCGCAGCTTGTTGCCCAGGGGGTCCCTGAGCCGGCGGCTTCCCTCCCCATCACTTCCCGGTTCCAGACATTCCCGAGCCACGTGACCCTCTTTCCTACATCTGAAACACTGCAGCGATCGCCTGGGAGATGGGGAACGACGAAAATTCGGCGATATGATGGCCATTGTGAGACGCCTCAAACTCTCACACACCTGATCCAATTTCCCGCTGAGTTCTGAGACACCTGCTACCAAGACGTCCAATTTCGCCTCCGTGTCCATGGAAGATGAAGGACCCGAGCCTGCACTCGACGGGTGGTGAGTACCGGTTCCACGGCCTGCGGGACTGGTAGCCGGCGAGGCACCTGGTGTCGAGCGCCGAGAAGCGTCCTTACTCCTGGATGGTTGCTCATACCGAGAGTACCTGCCCACTGCATTCACTCTTACTGCTGGCCCCTGGGACCCGCGGCGGTGGGAGTCGTGCCTGCTTGAACTTGCGGAGCCGTGGATTGCTACGGCATTGTGCTGGAAGGTTTGGGCCCGGTCGATGGCCTCTTCCATTGACGAATTTCTTGCATTGGCAATGTATTCTGCCAGAGTCTTGTCCTGTAATCCCTGGCCGAATCTCATTACTGCGATTTGTTCCACTTCCCATCGTGGCACATGTTTGTAGGCCCAATGAGCCAAGTGGTGGGCCCTATCTGCCCAATCAGCAATATCTTCTTCTGGTTCCTGCTGGGCCTGGTTAAACTTCATCATAGCTACATCCAGAACTTCCCTATCGCCAAATCGCTTGATCATCTTATGCATCATGCGAATATAATCGATCGACGGTTCTCTGTCCAGTAAGCGATTGTAAAAATCACTTGCCTTACCCTTGAGACACCATCCTAACTGTGTCAATGACGTAGGCCCGCTCCAGTCCTTTTCCGAGGCATAAGACGTGAAGCGGCGGTAGAAGGTGGCCCAATCTGACTTCCCGTCATAGTCCAACGCCCGAGGTGGTGTGCGGAAGGTCTCTTTCTGTTGGCGATAACCTGTCCGCCTGCTGCGGGATAGAGAGGCATCCGAATCGGAAGTCAGAGAGCTGTGTGACGAGTGTCGAGCTGTCCGTCTCCTTGATCGAGCCGATCGATGGTGGGAGGGGCTCCCCTGCCGAGTACCTTGCTGGCCACTAGCCCTGGAGTAAGCTGGTGACTGAGGTCGACGTCCACGTTGGCTGCTGCTGGTGGCACCCCTAGAGGAGTGGTGGGTTCCCGTTTCGCTGGATGAGGACGATGAACGACTTCCTGCCCCCTGACCTAAAGGCCCGGGGCCCTGTTGGGACGGGTCCACCTCAAACGATATAGCAGCCATCAACTCGGGTTTGGCCCGAAGGCGGTTGATATCATAAATGTTGTCCTCCGTGATCACGTGGCGATGCCGAAACTTGATAATGCGAGCGGCCAATTTATCTCCTACACCCGGTAGCAGCTGCAGCTCAGCAGCCGAAGCAGAGTTTATCTTGATTAGAGCCATTGTGCTGGTGTCGAAAGTTAAAGCTCTGATATATCGTGCCACACCTGGTAATAAGCCTTAGATCTGGGGCCAGGCACCTCACATGTATACAAAAAAAAAAAAAAAAAAAAAAAACACAAGACACCAATGGCCACACTTAAGGTTCCAATGTTCAGAGATAGGGATAAATGTTCCACAAGGAAAAATAAGCACTGCACAGTCAATAATGTAAATGATGGGGCCAGGTGGGTTTCAAGCAACATAAAACACTGCACACTTAATTGGTACCTAAATCCCTTGAGGCTTAGACAAAAACTGGGCACTTACTGCACTTGCAAAGCTGGAAAATCTTTTGACAAGCAATGTGCTTGATTTTCATAAGCACTGGGCTGAGGGTTCTCAAAAACACTTTTTTCAGGTGAACGTGTGGAACTGTGTGCAGGGCGGATCACCATCCACCTTAAATCTGGTATGAACACAAACTCACTGGCTCACTTAATGTATCTCTTCCCCTTGAGCCGTTACTTCTGTAGAAAGCCTAGAACAGGTTACGTCTAGTTAACAGTAGAGATGAGAAAATAACAGACCTGTAGCAAGCACCCTGCAGAGCTGGGACCAGCGTCGCTGTAGTAAACACGCTGGAGACGGATGCGCTCGGGAACGACAGCCTGAAATCCTCCGCGAGCGGATTCG
The DNA here is from genome assembly GCF_040958095.1 of Procambarus clarkii. Classification (NCBI taxonomy): domain Eukaryota; kingdom Metazoa; phylum Arthropoda; class Malacostraca; order Decapoda; family Cambaridae; genus Procambarus; species Procambarus clarkii. The sequence continues at coordinate 14,141,187 of NC_091201.1, forward strand.
TAAACAATACAGGTCGGGTATGCTCATGAACGGTGGCCCGTATTCCGTGTGAATGGTGGTACTCGTCTCCCCTTCTTCAAAGAACTTGGGGACCGCGGGAATCGGTGCTTGGGGGACAAGACAATAAAATGCAACAAATCCGGAGAAATAATCCGTATAAAACACTGATAACTGGAACTTATGGAGAATCTTGGGGGATTGCACGAGATGTGGAATAAAACATATGCACAAAAAAAACAGGGGTTGAAATATCTTGGGCACCGCTATTGAACAACGAACCGAAGAACATCTATGGTGCAACCAAAGCCAGTAATTCGAGACTGGAACCGTTGAACACTATCCAAGACGTCTTGACTGAAGTCGGCAGAACGATGATGCAGATATCTTGGCGAGGTCCTCTTGATCACCGCGTGGGAACGTTTACTCACTGCGCCAATGTAGAGGTGACCCACGTGTTACAACAATAGTACAGTAATTCACCTGGAACTGTCGTCGTAGGGAGAGGAAGGGCTGGTAGGGTAGTTGGAGCAAGTCTAGGCTCCTCAGGAAGGGTAGGACAGAGGGAATCAATGCCTCTTAGGGGTCCTATGGGCACATATCCTAAGTGCCAGTGGTGCCGGGCAGGCGTCGTCCGCGTTGGGTCACATGCAGTTCAAATCTGGCCCACTCGGCCTGCGCGGGCTGCCGCGCGGGTAGGCCGTGCGCCGTCGTCGTCCACCAATCAGGGCACAGCCCTGCCTATACTGTAAAATGTCTCCTTGGCGGGCACTTTGAATGTGGTTCCCTCTACAATATTCAACATATTGACTTTAAGCATTAAGTCATATATGTGCTGTCTTGTGTGAGAACGGGTTGGGTGTTGTGTTGGTGTTGTGCTTGTGTTGTGCTGGTGTTGTGTTGGTGTTGTGCTGGTGTTGTGCTGGTGTTGTGTTGGTGTTGTGCTGGTGTTGTGTTGGTGTTGTGCTGGTGTTGTACTGGTGGTGTGCTGGTGTTGTGCTAGTGTTGTGCTGGTGTTGTACTGGTGTTGTGTTGGTGTTGTGCTGGTGTTGTACTGGTGGTGTGCTGGTGTTGTGCTAGTGTTGTGCTGGTGTTGTACTGGTGTTGTGTTGGTGTTGTGCTGGTGTTGTGTTGGTGTTTTGCTGGTGTTGTACTGGTGTTGTGTTGGTGTTGTACTGGTGTTGTGCTGGTTATCACGGGCCTGTGTCTTACCGATGTTATCAGTAGTGAAACGATTTTGTTGTCATAAAGAGCTATCGAGAATTTGGTGGTGGTGGTCCTTAAAATGTTGTCTAGGGAGTAAGGAGTTAGGAAAACAGCCTAGTACACAAGTCATAAATTTATACGTATACGTCACACATGAATACATTCAACAAGGCGTTTTCCTCACAACATAAGATCACTATGTATTATAACCTCAAGTGGCTCTGACCATCCCACGGCTCACCGTCCCATACCTGGTGTCGTGCACCCAGCCACCACCGCTATCATGCAATGACACATATATTTTAGCCTCTAGGAAACCTGGACTCTTATAAAACCTCTCCAACTTCTGTAATATTACTCTACCCAATCTTGCAACCCTGGATATAGACAAAAATAGGCTTATCTGACTGTACGGCCGGAGAAAACCCCTCAAATAGCAGGAACGGTCGGCAGCGATACACCTCCCCCTCCAGTCAAGATGGCGTCTCCCTCTCTAGCATCATCGCCCCTTAATACTCTATTCTTTACATATGCTATCAAACACATTAATGATTGTATTTACTATATTCCCCATGCATACTTTTTGATAGAGTCCATTTTTCCCTTTCATAGTTAGGCTATTCCAGTTCACATTATTTCTGATGATCTCCATCTGAGAAGGCACTACTTTACTGGGAGGAGTGTTAATAGTGACTCGCGGCCTCTCTGATCTCAGCTGTGGATTTAGTCTAATAAACACTCGCCACTGTGTCCACCAACATTTTACAACTGAAACCAACCTCCACAGGAGGTAAGGTTCGTAACACTGGTGTTGTGCTTGTGTTGTACTGGTGTTGTGTTGGTGTTGTGTTGGTGTTGTGCTGGTGTTGTGTTGGTGTTGTGCTGGTGTTGTGCTGGTGTTGTGCTGATGTTGTGCTGGTGTTGTGCTTGTGTTGTGCTTGTGTTGTGCGTGTGTTGTGCGCAGCCTTTACATGAGAGATATCTACTTAAAACATTGCTATATAAAAAATAAATTGGGAAATCAAATTTAATTTACCATTGAACGGGAATAAAGCTGGTGACCAGTTTTTTTTTTTTTTTTTTTTGAGATATATACAAGAGTTGTTACATTCTTGTACAGCCACTAGTACGCGTAGCGTTTCGGGCAAGTCCTTAATCCTATGGTCCCTGGAATACGATCCCCTGCCGCGAAGAATCGTTTTTTCATCCAAGTACACATTTTACTGTTGCGTTAAACAGAGGCTACAGTTAAGGAATTGCGCCCAGTAAATCCTCCCCGGCCAGGATACGAACCCATGACATAGCGCTCGCGGAACGCCAGGCGAGTGTCTTACCACTACACCACGGAGACTGTCTAAGCGAAAACACTTAAGAAACTTGTAAGTGGAAAACAGGCCTTGGCTTTTAACGAAATATTTCTTGAAGAAAATGTGCTGCCTAAATACATGACAAATATTTATTTATATTTACATTAAGATTTTTTCACATACTCGCACAATAGGATATAAGTATGACAATAGAGGGCCAGCCTTCCCCAAGTCTACCTGGATGAGGTTCTGGGAGTTCTTCTACTCCCCAAGCCGGCCAAGGGCCAGGTTCGACTTGTGAGAGCTTGATCCTTCAGATTGTTATTTGGAGCGGCCCGCAGGCCCACATATCCACTACAGCCCGGCTTGTCCGACACTTCTTGCACAAAATTTTTCAGTTTTCTTTCGATGACTTTCCCTTTTCTTTTGGCAATATTTCTTATATCACTGGGAGGATAGAGAGGGTCAGCCGTGGACCTCTCATGTTCATACAGTGTTCTATGATGTTCATACAGTGTTCTCTGATGTTCATACAGTGTTCTCTGATGTTCATACAGTGTTCTCTGATGTTCATACAGTGTTCTCTGATGATCATACAGTGTTCTCTGATGATCATACAGTGTTCTCTGATGTTCATACAGTGTTCTCTGATGTTCATACAGTGTTCTCTGCTGTTCATACAGTGTTCTCTGTTGTTCATACAGTGTTCTCTGATGTTCATACAGTGTTCTCTGATGTTCATACAGTGTTCTCTGATGTTCATACAGTGTTCTCTGATGTTCATACAGTGTTCTCTGATGTTCATACAGTGTTCTCTGATGTTCATACAGTGTTCTCTGATGTTCATACAGTGTTCTCTGATGTTCATACAGTGTTCTCTGATGTTCATACAGTGTTCTCTTACGTGTCTGATTGTTTTACCTCTACTCTTCACTGGCTCTTTTCTCCATTTCCTTCCATATTGTGTGCTCAAGTAAGTTACTATTTCGCTTTGGATTTTTTTTATTTGGCCCACCAGTACCTTCCATATATCTAATATTTGATATCTCTCTATCTCGTCTCCTTTCTGAAGAGTACATTTTGAATACCTTGAGACAATCACAATAATTCAGGTGCTCAATCGTGGCTATGCATGCCATATATTTTCTCTCTATTCCCTCTACTTCAGCAATCTCTCCAGCTCTGAAAGAAGAAGTGAGTATCGAGCAGTACTCAAGACGGGACAGCAAAAGTGGTTTGAAGAGTATGAACATCGCAATGGGATTCCTGGATTTGACGATTCTTGTAATCCATCCTATCATTGTTCTGGTTAACGCTATATTTACATGGTTATGCTCCCGAAACGTTAGTTCGTCAGACCTAACTGGTCTGGGTCAGTGAGACTGACCCAGACCGTCGTTATTTCCAGATAATTTACAGGTTGCTTTCCTACTACAGGAAGATTTAATTGTATTTTGTACCCTGTATAATGTACTCTTCTGCTACCCAGTCGAAAATTTGAGTAAAATCAGCTTGAAGTTTTTCAATGTCTTCTACAAAAGAAATTTTCATGCTGATTTTTATGTTATCTGCAAAAGATGATACGAGGCTGTGATCTGATATGAGAATAAGGAAAAGCAGTGGTATAAAAACCGTGTCTTAATCACAGAGCTTTTCACTGTGCTTGGACTCGATTTAATCTGGTTGACTGTTATTCTTTGCGATTTCTTTGACATAAAATTTTAAATTCATCAGCCTACTTTACTTGTTATTCCTACTGATCTCATTTTGGGGGCTATCACTCCATCGTCATATTTATAAAATGCTTTTACAAAGTCCGTGTTTATCACATCTGCGTTCTGTTTTCATTCTAACGCATCAGTGATTTTGTCGTAGTAGTCAAGTTCCTGCTCTAAATCCATGCTGGTCTAGGTTGTGGAGGTCATTGGTCCCCATGAAACTGAGACCTGATTCCTGATCACTCTCTCAAAAACTATTATGTGGGACGTTGGTGTGACTGATCTTTAATTATTAGCCAGTGCTTAGTACCTTCCCATGGTGTTCAGTCCCATGTAGATGAACATATGTATGTGGAACGAAGCCTAGAAAAAGAATATCACGCAACAGAAACACATATTCACAAACACATGTGAGCACAGACTGTCGTGCTCACAAACACACGTGCTCACAGACACACGTGCTCACACACATGTGCTCATAGATACACGAGCTCACAGACATACGTGCTCACATACACTCGTGTTAACACACACGTGCTTAAAGACACTCGTGCTCACATGTCAACAAAAAACTTTTTAAACCAGCATGTTAGGAACATCACGATAATGAGGGGGAACGACGAATCAGCGAGACTCGACCTAGTCTTCACTCTGAACGTCTCCCTCATAAGGAAAATCGGCTTCGAGGGCCCAGTAGGAATGAGCGACCACAGTGTACAGACGTTTGAGTATCTGGTCGAAGATTGTTAATGAACTCAAGGAAGGGACCTGAAAACAAAAGGCTGGCATTCCGTAAGGGAAACTATGTAGAGATAACAAAATTCCTAACAGATATAACATGGGAAACAGAGCTCAGGGAAAAGACGGCCTAAGACATGATGGACTACATCACGCAGAAGTGCAAGGAGGCAGCAGACAAGTTTATCCCGGTCCAAAAGGAAAAAAGGAAATGCAGTTGAGAAACCCATGGTTTAATCAGAGATGTAAGCTAGCTAAGCAACAAAGTAAAAGAGCGTGGAGAAACTATATAAATAAAAGGACACATGAGAGCAGAGAAGGTTACCAGAGAGCCAGGAATGAATACGTTAGGGTGAGAAGAGAGTTTGAAGAGCAATACGAAAACGACATAGCAAGCAAGGCAAAGACAAAGAAATTGAGGATAGGGGCAGACAGAATCATTTCAAACCACAAAAAAGTATGCGAGGAACTCGATAAGAAATTCCAGGAGGTCTTCACCTCAGAGCAACGAGAAGTTCCAGAGATAAGATAAAGAATAGTTAACCAGGCACCACTAAGAGGAGTTTGGGATTATCAGTGGGGATGTAAGGAAGCTTTTGCTAGAGTTGGATGTAACAAAGGCAATAGGCCCGTATGGAATATTGCCATGGATACTACAAGAAGGAGCAGAAGCACTGTGCCTGACGAGCAGAAGCACTGTGCCTGACGAGCAGAAGCACTGTGCCTGACGAGCAGAAGCACTGTGCCTGACGAGCAGAAGCACTGTGCCTGACGAGCAGAAGCACTGTGCCTGACGAGCAGAAGCACTGTGCCTGACACTCTCCAAAGTGTATTTAAAATCACTGGTAAGAGGTAAACTGCCAAAAATTTGGAAGACGGCTAATATAGTCCCGATATATAAGAAAGGGGACAGATAGGAGGCACTGAACTACAGGCCAGTGTCCCTAACTTGCATACCATGCAAGCTGATGGAGAAGATTGTGCGACAAAAGCTAGTGAAACTCCTGGAGCGACGGAACTTTCGCCAGTAAATGTAAGGTAATGAAACTAGGCGGAGGAAACATGAGTCCAGACACAGGATACCGAATTGGAGATGAAGTCCTTCGTGCAACGGACTGAGAGAAAGATCTAGGAGTTAATATCACACAAAACTTATCTCCTGGAGTCCACATAAAAAGAATAACACCGGCGTATGCAAGGCTGGCTGACATCAGAACTGCCTTCAGGAACCTGTGCCAGAAATCATTCAGAACCTTGCATACCACATAGGTAAAATCAATCCTAGAGTATGCGTTCCCAGCATGTAGCCCGTACCTTGTTAAACACAAGACGAAGCTGGAAAAAGTTCAAAGGTATGCCACTAGACTAGTCCCAGAAGTAAGAGGCATGAGTTACGAAGAAAGCCTGCATGAAATGCACCTCACGACACCAGAAGACCGAAAACTAAGGGGAGAAATGATCACTAACTACAAAATTCTCAGAGGAATTGACAGGGTAGATTGAGATAAACTGTTTAACACGGGTGGTACGCGAACAAAGGGGACACAGGTCGCAACTGAGTACCCAAATGGGCCACAGGGACGCTAGGAAGAACTTTTTCAGTGTCAGAGTAGTTAACAGATGGAATGCAATAGGCAGTGATGTGGTGGAGGCTGACTCCATACACAGTTTTAAATATAGTTATGATAGAGCCCAGTAGGCCCTGGAATCTGTAAGCCAGTTGATTGACAGTTGCAAGGGGGGACCAAAGAGCCAGAGTTCAACCCCCGCAATTACAACTAGGTGAGTACATACGCACTTTCTCAAGAGACACACGTGCTCACAGACACTCGTGCTCACACACACGTACTCACACACACGTGTTCACATACACACGTGCTCACAGACACACGTGCTCACATACACGTGAGCCAGCAAGGAACCAACAAGAATGAGAGGAGAAGATAAACCAGCAATGCTTGATTTAATATTTACCCTAAATGAGTGGGATATAAGGGAAGTTAAGATGGAAGCGCCCTTGGGAATGAGTGACCACAGTGTATTGAACTTTGAGTATCTGGTACAGCTAGGAATTATCTCCCCCAACAAAAAACTAGGAATCAAAAGACTGGCGTACCGAAAGGGAATTATGAACAGATGAGAAGTTTCCTAAGGGAAATACCTTGGGACACAGACCTCAGAGATAAGTCTGTATAGGGTATGATGGACTATGTTACTCAAAAGAGTCAGGAGGCAGTAAACAGGTTCATCCCGGCCCAAAGGGAAAAATCCGAGAAGCAACAGAAGAATCCATGGTATAATAGGGCATGTATGGAAGCGAAGAAACTGAACAAAAGGGCGTGGAGGAACTTCCGGAATAACAGAACACCAGAAAGCAGAGAGAGATACCAGAGAACCAGGAATGAGTACGTCAGGGTGAGAAGAGAAGCAGAGAAAAGTTTTGAAAATGTTATAGCAAACAAAGCCAAGACCGAACCAAAGCTACTCCACAGTCACATCAGAAGGAAAACAACAGTGAAAGAACAGGTATTGAAACTTAGAACAGGCGAGGACAGGTATACAGAGAATGACAAAGAGGTGTGTGAAGAGCTCAACAAGAGGTTCCAGGAGGTCTTCACAATAGAACAAGGTGAGGTCACTTTGCTAGGAGAAAGGGAGGTAAACCAGGCGGCCTTGAAAGAGTTCGAAATTACGAGAGAGGAGGTCAAGAGACACCTGCTGGATCTGGATGTTAGAAAGGCTGTTGGTCCAGATGGGATCTCACCATGGGTACTGAAAGAGTGTGCAGAGGCACTTTGCTTGCCACTCTCCATAGTATATAGTAAGTCACTGGAGACGGGAGACCTATCAGAAATATGGAAGACGGCGAATGTGCTCCCAATATACAAAAAGGGCGACAGGCAAGAGGCACTGAACTACAGGCCAGTGTTCTTGACTTGTATACCATGCAAGGTGATGGAGAAGATCTTGAGAAAAAACCTGGTAACACATCTGGAGAGAAGGGGTCTTCGTGACAAATCGCCAACATGGGTTCAGGGAGGGTAAATCTTGCCTGACTGGCTTAATAGAATTCTACGACCAGGTGACAAAGATTAAGCAAGAGAGGGAGGGCTGGGTGGACTGCATTTTCTTGGATTGTCGGAAAGCCTTTGACACAGTACCGCATAAGAGACTGGTACATAAGCTGGAGAGACAGGCAGGTGTAGCTGGTAAGGTGCTCCAGTGGATAAGGGAGTACCTAAGCAATAGGAAGCAAAGAGTTACGGTGAGGGGTGAGACTTCCGATTGGCGTTAAGTCACCAGTGGAGTCCCACAGGGCTCTGAACTCGGTCCTATCTTGTTTCTGATATACGTAAATGATCTCCCGGAGGGTATCGATTCATTTCTCTCAATGTTTGCGGAAGATGCCAAAATTATGAGAAGGATTAAAACAGAAGAGGACTGTTTGAGGCTTCAAGAAGACCTAGAAAAGCTGAAGGAATGGTCGAACAAATGGTTGTTAGAGTTGAACCCAACCAAATGTAATGTAATGAAGATAGGTGTAGGGAGCAGGAGGCCAGATACAAGGTATCATCTGAGAGAGGAAATTCTTCAGGAATCAGAGAAGGAAAAAGACTTGGGGGTTGATATCACGCCAGACCTGTCTCCTGCAGCACATATCAAGAGGATAACATCAGCTGCATATGCCAGGCTGGCCAACATACGAACGGCATTCAGAAACTTGTGTAAAGAACCATTCAAAACTTTGTATACCACATATGACAGGCCAATCCTGGAGTATGCAGCCCGAGCATGGAGTCCATATCTAGTCAAGGATAAGACTAAACTGGAAAAGGTTCAAAGGTTTGCCACCAGACTAGTACCCGAGCTGAGAGGTATGAGCTACGAGGAGAGACTATAGGAATTAAACCTCACTTCGCTGGAAGACAGAAGAGTTAGGTGGGACATGATCACCACATTCAAGATTCTGAAGGGAATTGATAGGGTAGATAAAGACAGGTTATTTAACACAAGGGGTACACGCACAAGTGGAAACTGAGTGCCCAAATGAGCCACAGAGATATTAGAAAGAACTTTTTTAGTGTCAGAGTGGTTGACAAATGGAATGCATTAGGAAGTGATGTGGTGGAGGCTGACTCCATACACAGTTTCAAGTGTAGAAATGATAGAGCCAAATAGGCTCAGGAATCTGTACACCTGTTGATTGACGGTTGAGAGGCGGGACCAAATAGTCAGACCTCAACCCCCGCAAACACAACTAGGTGAGTACACGTAGTCACATACACACGTGCTCACACACACGCGCTCACACACACGTGCTCACATACACACGTGCTCATGTTACGAACCTTACCTCCTGTGGAGGTTGGTTTCAGTTGCAAAGTGTTGGTGGACACAGTGGCGAGTGTTTATTAGTATAAATCCCCAGCTGAGATCAGAGAGGCCGCGAGTCACCATTATTACTCCGCCCAGTAAAGTAGTGCCTTCTCAGCTGGAGATCATCAGAAATAATGTGAACTTGAGTAGCTTAACTATGTAAGGGAAAATGGACTCTATTAAAAAGTATGCATGGGGGGATATAGTAAATAAAATCATTAATGTGTTTGATAGCATATGTAAAAAGTAGAGTATTAAGGGGCGATGATGCAAGAGGTGGACGCCATCTTGAATGAAGGGGGAGGTGTATCGCTGCCGACCGTTCCTGCTATTTGAGGGGTTTTCTCTGGCCGTTCAGTCAGATAAGCCAATCCTTGTCTATATCTAGGGTTGCAAGATTGATTAGAGTAATATTACAGAAGTTGGAGAGGTTTTATAAGACTTCAGGTTTCCTAGAGGCAAAAATATATGTGTCATTGGATGATAGCGGTTTGTGGCTGGGTGCACGGCACCAGGTATGGGACAGTGAGCCGTGGGGTGGTCAGAGCCACTTGAGTTTATAATACATAGTGATCTTATGTTGTGAGGAAAACGCCTTGTTAAATGTATTCCTGTGTGACTTGTACGTATAAATTTGTGACTTGTGTACTAGGCTGTTTCCCTAACTCCTCATACTCCCTAGACAACATTGTAAGGACCACCACCACCAAATTCTCACTAGCTCTCAATGACAACAAAAACGTATCACTGCTGATAACATCAGTAAGACACAGGCCCGTGATACAATTGGGTAGCCTGTCCGAGAGCACCTTACATATTGAGCAGCCTGATCGAAAGCCTAATAAGAGTGGATAGCCTGTAGATGTAACCTGACATAACAATTGTGTAGCTTATTTTGTTTACTTTAAACTTGTGTAGGAATTTAGAATATTTTTAATATTGGTATAATATGAATATGTACTTTATTACTTATTTATGTACATTTTATTAATCTTTATGAAAAGTGTTTTAAGAAATTTTTGTGTGTGTTCTCGAGTGCAAAAAAATTTACCAGTTGACAGGGCAGTCAAGTAAACTAAGCAATGTCCTTATTAATTTTCAAAACAAATTCTCAGCCTAAAAAGAGAAAGGTGGTGCAGAATTATAAATTTGTGTTGGAGTCTGCTGTATCTTAGCACACTAAAAATGGACTTGTTAGCACAACAAATTGTCGACAATCCTAGTGTTGAGGGGTTTGAAAGCGGCAAAAAAGTCTATCCTAGTGGCTGTTGGCAAGCACTATGAACTATTATTGCACATGGGAATGGTGAAGACGGAACTGCTAAGAGAGATAATGATACACTGGGTAGATGAACAAATTCTCCCACAGGAAATATTAGAGCAGTCCCCGTCCACCAGTGGTGCAAATGTTGTAACTACAGGAAAGGTAGAGACTCAGATGCAGTGGCAGGCAGAATTGGAACTAAAGAAGTTGCAGTTTGAGGCAGAGCAAGCTCAGAAGAGGCTAGAGGCAGAGCAAGCTCAGAAGAGGATAGAGGCAGAGCAGGCTCAGAAGAGGCTAGAAGTAGAATTGGCTATGAAGAGGTTAGAAGTGGAGCAAACTCAGAAAAAAATGGAGTTACAGATTAGGCTAGTAGAATTTTGAATTAGATCAGACAATACCAGTGTTGACGATTTAGGAACACTTGGGCAGTTAAAGATTAACAAAAATGTCAAGTTTCCTCTATTCTGTGAGACTGACCCAGACCAATTATTCATACATTTTGAAAAGTTGGCACGGAGTATGCAATGGCCTGAAACTCTGGCCATGGCCTCTTCTTCAAGGTCAGTTGGTGGGAAAGGCACAGAAGATATTTGCAGCTATGCCTTTGAGTAACAGTTTTGACTATGATAAGGTAAAAGCAGCCATCCTTACTGCTTATCAACTTGTTCCTGAGGCCTATAGGCAAAAGTTTAGACAACTGAGACGAGACCCAAGTCAAACCTTGGTAGAATTTGCACAAGAGAAATATCACATGTTTAATAAATGGTCAGATGCAGAAAAAATTAGGGATCTGAACTCTCTTAAAAATTTACTCCTAGTAGAAGAATTTTTATCTTGCATACCTTCTAATGTGGCTTTGTATTTGGCAGAGAAGTTACCCAGAGATATCTATGAGTTGGCTAAATTAGCAGATGAATATGAGTTGATGCATAAAGTAACTTTTAAAAATAAAATTCAATCAAATAGACAAGGATCTGGTCGAGCAGTAAACTCAGTCAGATTTGGGTCCCACATGTACCCAAGAGCAGGTCAAGGAAACACTGTTTCAAAGGTGCCAGGTGGTAAAGAGAGTAATGTGAAACCCAAAGAGGACCACACCAGTAATAAGCCTCACCCAGAGTTGAAACAGTGTTCCTACTGCCATAGGAAGGGTCATGTTGTTAAGAGTTGTTGGTTTCTCCACCCAGAAAAGAGGCCTATGGCACTCACAGTGTGTGATGGGAGGAAAACCAAATGTGTAACAAAAATAATGGGGAAAAAGCACTTACTATAAATCCTTTTGGAGAGTTTATATCAAATGGAAAATTACAGTGTGCAAATGGTTTGTGGCATGATGTTAAAATTTTGAGGGATACAGAAGCATCCCAATCTTTATTATTAGAGAGTGTGTTACGATATATGCAATCTAAAGAGACTGGGAAGGTAATGATTATACAGGTGTGATTATACAGGTTTCAAGTCTCGATGGTGTAGTGGTAAGACACTCGCCTGGCGTTCTGCGAGCGCCATGTCATGGATTCGTATCCTGGCCGGGGAGGATTTACTGGGCGCAATTCCATAACTGTAGCCTCTGTTTAACGCAACAGTAAAATGTGTACTTGGATGAAAAAACGATTCTTCGCGGCAGGGGATCGTATTCCAGGGACCTGCCCGAAACGCTACGCGTACTAGTGGCTGTACAAGAATGTAACAACTCTTGTATATATCTCAAAAAAAAAAAAAAAGGTAATCACAGGAGATTTCCAGACTGTACACTTGAGAGAAGTAAACCTAGACTGTGATTTTATTAATGGCAAAAGTTTAGTAGGTCTTAGTCCTAAATTACCAATTGCTGGCATTGATCTAATTGTGGGGAATGATCTTGCTGGTAATCGAGTTAAAAGAGATGACCACCCAATAATGCTAACTAAGCCAGAGGTGATTAGGGCATGGACAGATTCTGAGGACAAGGTAATGTACCCAGCATGTGCTGTGACCCAGTCAAAATCAGAGTCTCAAATATCACAAACTCCCAATAATGTAAGTCAGGAGACAGAATTAGAGGTTAACAAATCAAATAGTGAAGTGGATCTTTGTGACACTTTTATGGCCAAGTTGGAAGAAGCAGATGGGAACAGGATGGGGAGCACCACCACCAAACCTCCTAGGAAAAGGGGTAGGGAAGAGTGTAGTCCAGTTAACCACATCTGTCTCTTTAGACTTGAGATCAAAATCAAATTTTATTCATCAGCAAAGAACTGATCCTACGTTGACTGACTTGCATAATAAGGCAGTAACTGAACTAGAAGCAGAATCGGAGGCTCTGACTTATTACTACACTAAAGAGGTGTTGATGCGGAAGTGGAGACCTTGGAGCTCACCTGTGTCACACACTTGGGAGGTAGTTAATCAAGTGGTCCTACCGAGGGGTTATAGAGAAAAAGTGCTAAGTGTAGCCCATGATTCACCAATAGGCGGTCATCAGGTATTGCAAAAACATATAATAAAATAAGCAAGTACTTTACCTGGCCTGGATTAAAGAAAGATGTCATCCAGTATTGTAATGAATGTCCAGTATGTATAAAAACTGGCAAACCAAACCAGGCAATACCAAAAGCTCCTTTACAACCAATTGTGGTAGCCGAGGAACCCTTTACCCATATTATTGTTGATGTAGTAGGCCCATTGCCTAGAACCAAGAGTGGTAAAATGTATATCATCACCATGATGTGTCAGACTACACGCTTTCCTGAGGCGTTCCCTGTGAGAAATGCTACAACGAAAGTGGTAGTAAGGCACATTATGAAATTTTGTACTATTTTTGGTTTACCAAAAGTAATACCGACAGATAATGGGGCTAATTTCACTTCCAAAGGTTTTCAGCAGTTTTGTGTGGAGTTTGGCATCTTCCATAAGACATCCACTACTTACCATCCTGAGAGTCAAGGTGCTTTGGAAAGGATGCACCAAACCCTTAAGCAAATGCTGAGAACCAGTTGCATGGAAATATGCAGAGACTGGGATGATGGTCTTACACTGATGCTCATGGCACTGAGGGATACTTATCAGGAGTCCCTGGGGTGTTCACTCAACTCATTAGTTTTTGGCCACGATGTGAGAGGTTCACTAACCATCTTAAGAGATAAGTTGGTCGGAAATCCAAAAAGTGTTGGGCAGGTAAACTATATTCATGACTTACAAGATAAGTTAAATAAAAACAGGGCTAAAGCCTTAATTCATCTTAAAGAAGCTCAAGGAAAAATGAAGGCACAGTACGATAAAAAGACAAAGCAACGACATTTTGAGGCAGGTGATAAAGTGGTGGTACTAATGGCACGACAGGGACCAACATTGTTGCATAGGTTCCAAGGTCCTTATACAGTGATAAAGAAACTCAGTCCCACCAGTTATGTAATCCAAACACCTGATCTCAAGAGAAAGGAAATAGTAGTGCATGTGAATAGGATGAAACTAACACATAATGGAACTACCAATACCAACCAGGTGCTTAGTGTAGCCCATATAGATGAGAATAATGGGGAATGTGATTTTAATAGAGTACCTAATACTCATGTACCTTATTTTAGCAATGGGGAGTGGTTGGCTAATGTCCAGAAAATGGTGGAACATTTGTCATCAGAGCAGAAGCAGGACTTGGAGCAGTTGCTGACTTCTAATGCAGACATCTTTGGCGATATTCCCACCCAGACTACAGTTATTCACCACGACATCGAGGTGACCGACAACCAGCCAGTCAAGTCACACCCATATAGAGTCAACCCTACTAAGTTGAATCTAATCCGGAAAGAAGTCGACTACATGCTTCAACATGGATTGGTGAGACCTAGCGGCAGCAGTTGGAGTAGTCCTTGTATTTTGGTTCCAAAGAAGGATGGAACTCAGAAGCTGGTCATTGACTACCGTAAGCTAAATGTAATGACTGTTGATGATAACTTTCCAATACCTAGATGTTACGAACCCGGATCCAGCGTCCGAACGTGGAGCAGTAACGACCACGCCATCTGTGGGTCAGCTCCCGAAACCCCCGCCAAACGGACGACGACACCTGGTGAGGACAAGGTGTACCAGCCACAAGGGCCAGTTTCCAGTCCTGTGCGGCTCACAACACAGCCGCCACTGACCTCTGGTGAGGTGGTGCTCCGACGACAGCGCCATCTATGGACTGGATACGTCAGGTGTTTATGCCCGAGCCCGTAAGTGAGGTGTTTTAGTGTGTCCCAGTCATTGATGACGTGTCTGTTTACAGAGTCGACCTGGGACCGCTGTGTTGAAGGTTGAGTCAGTCTACCCGAGGCAGCCAGTCTCCATACCTTGAACGTTGCTGCAGCTGTTGTGAAATCGTCCCCCCGGAAGAACACTATGGTGTGTTAGCCTGCCAGTGGAGTGGCAGTAAGAGGATTTACCCGGGACCGACTTTTGGAGACGATCATCCACTGGGGTATTGAGGACAGGAGGGTGATTTGTGATATCACACGAGACTCCTGTCAAGGGCGTACCCCTTATATCGTTCGTGGAGTGGCCGTACCAGCCTTGGTGGCTCAGAACCTGCCAGCAGACCAGCTGGACGTGTGGTTGACGGCCTCCACGACGGTGCCCCCAGTGGACCTGTGTTTTGGCTGACCTGTGGCCAGGGTAGGCTCAACTTCTTTGGATAATTCGTTGTGTGGCCACGAAGAAAGCACCGAGGACTCAGCACCTAGCTTCTGGATCCAGAGTCTTCAGCAGAAGACTAATTTGTGAATAATCCCCTTGTCTAGTGTTAATATCCCTCCCCCTTGTGCACTCATTTATTTTATATATTTAAACGGTGATGGTAATAATTATAATATTAAGTTCTTAGCTTTCTTTCCCTACTCCCTTTAAGTTACTTGCGTCACGGATCTCATC
Source organism: Procambarus clarkii (assembly GCF_040958095.1). Classification (NCBI taxonomy): domain Eukaryota; kingdom Metazoa; phylum Arthropoda; class Malacostraca; order Decapoda; family Cambaridae; genus Procambarus; species Procambarus clarkii. Next base: position 14,156,681 of record NC_091201.1, read on the forward strand.
CCTTGATAGCCACTACTGGCTTGGGAACGGATACATTATGTCTTCCTCTAACAACATCAGAGTAAGGACCCCGTTGCGTCCCGAGAGGGCCGTAACACTAGATTAGATGATTGTATTGACAGTGTTGGTAAAGCCAAGTTTGTAACCAAACTAGATTTGTCAAAAGTGTACTGGCAAATTCCTTTAACACCAAGAGCTCGGGAGATGAGTGCATTTATAACTGCAGATGGGTTGTATGACTTTACTGTAATGCCTTTTGGGCTGAAAAATGCCCCAGCAACTTTCCAGCGTCTTATGAACTTAGTGCTAAAATACATATCACAATGTAGAGCTTACTTGGATGATATTGTAATTTTTCACAATAATTGGGAGGACCATATGAAAGGTTTGGCTAAATTATTAAAATGCTTAAGGAGGCTAATTTAACTGTAAACTTACATAAATGTACTTTTGCTAGAGCTAGTATTTCTTAGGATATGAAGTGGGAAATGGGAACGTGTTACCACTCAAAAATAAAATATATGATATATTAGAGTATCCAGTGTTGACTAGCAAGAAGGTGGTACAAAGATATCTAGGAATGTGTGCTTATTATAGGAAGTTCTGTAAAAATTTTGCAGCAATTGCAGTTCCTTTGACAAACTTGCTATGTAAAAATGTAAACTTTAGATGGTCTCAGGAATGTCAGGATGCATTTACTAAATTAAAAGGAATGTTGTCATCTGGTCCAGTGTTAGCTACTCCTGACTACTCTAAGCCATTCAAACTATATATAGATGCTTCGGACTGGGGTGCTGGTTCTGTGCTAATGCAAGAAGATGATGAGGGTATTAATCATCCAATACATTACTATTCTAAAAAATTAACTAAATGTCAACAGAATTACTCCACAGTGGAGAAGAAGGCTTTATCATTATTACTAGCTGTTAAAAAAATTGACATTTATTTATCAGCCAATACTGTTGAAGTGTTTACTGACCACAACCCCTTAACATTTATTGCTAGCATGAAGAATTCCAACCAGAGAATATTAAGGTGGTCTTTATTGCTGCAAGAGTACAATCTGGTCATCAAACATATTCCAGGAAAATTAAATGTAGTAGCAGATGCACTTTCTAGATTGCCAAAACCTGGAGTGACTTAGGGTTGTACTATTGCTCAGAGATGTACTGTATATATTATTGTGTATCTAGTGTTTATTATATATCATTTACTGTTTCTTTACAATTACTATGAAATCTGTTTGAGGTGTTAATTTTATGTGAAAAAAAAGTGAAATTCCTTTAAGAATTTCTCTTTTTTTTTTTCTCCATGGCTTAGGAGGGGTGTTACAGACCTTACCTCCTGTGGAGGTTGGTTTCAGTTGCAAAGTGTTGGTGGACACAGTGGCGAGTGTTTATTAGTATAAATCCCCAGCTGAGATCAGAGAGGCTGCGAGTCACTATTATTACTCCGCCCAGTAAAGTAGTGCCTTCTCAGCTGTAGATCATCAGAAATAATGTGAACTTGATTAGCTTAACTATGTAAGGGAAAATGGCCTCTATTAAAAAGTATGCATTGGAGAATATAGTAAATAAAATCATTAATGTGTTTGATAGCATATATAAAGAGTAGAGTATTAAGGGGCGATGATGCAAGCGAGGGAGACGCCATCTTGACTGGAGGGGGAGGTGTATCGCTGCCGACCGTTCCTGCTATTTGAGGGGTTTTCTCCGGCCGTACAGTCAGATAAGCCTATTTTTGTCTATATCCAGGGTTGCAAGATTGGGTAGAGTAATATTACAGAAGTTGGAGAGGTTTTATAAGAGTCCAGGTTTCCTAGAGGCTAAAATATATGTCGTTGGATGATAGCGGTTTGTGGCTGGGTGTACGACACCAGGTATGGGACAGTGAGCCGTGGGGTGGTCAGAGCCACTTGAGTTTATAATACATAGTGATCTTATGTTGTGAGGAAAACGCCTTGTTAAATGTATTCCTGTGTGACTTGTACGTATAAATTTGTGACATGTGTACTAGGCTGTTTCCCTTACTCCTCATACTCCCTAGACAACATTGTAAGGACCACCACCACCAAATTCTCACTAGCTCTCAATGACAACAAAAACGTATCACTGCTGATAACATCGGTAAGAATCAGGCCCGTGATAGCTCACAGACACGTGGTCACTTACACACGTGCTCACAGACACATGCTCACATACACACGTGCTCACATACACACGTGCTCACACACATGTGCTCACATACACAAATGCTCACACAGACGTGCTCACATACACACATGCTCTCACACACGTGCTCACATACACATGTGCTCACACACGTGCTCACAGTCACATGTGCTCACACACACGTGCTCACATACACACGTGCTCACACACATGTGCTCACATACACACGTGCTCACTTACACACGTGCTCTCAGACACACGTGCTCATTTACACACGTGCTCACATACACACGTGCTCACAGACACGTGCTCACAGACACGCGTGCTCACACACACGTGCTCACATACACACATGCTCACACACACGTACTCACATACACATGTGCTCACACACGTGCTCACAGACACACGTGCTCACATACACATGTGCTCACGTACACATGTGCTCACACACGTGCTCACATACACACGTGCTCACACACACGTGCTCACATACACACGTGCTCACATACACACGTGCTTACATACACACGTGCTCACAGACACGTGGTCGCATGCACACGTGCTCACACACACGTGCTCACACACACGTGCTCACATACTCGTGCTCACATACACACGTGCTCACACACACACGTGCTCACACACGTGCTAACACACGTGCTCACACACACGTGCTAACACACGTGCTCACACACACGTGCTAACACACACGTGCTCACACAAACGTGCTCACACACACACGTGACCACACACACGTGCTCACATACACACGTGCTCACAGACACGTGCTCATATATTCCGTGCTCACAGACACACGTGCTCACATACACACGTGCTCACATACACACGTGCTCACACACACGTGCTCACAGACACGTGCTCACAGACACACGTGCTCACAGACACACGTGCTCACACACACGTTCTCATACACACGTGCTCACACACACGTGCTCACATACACACATGCTCACACACACGTGCTCACATACACACGTGCTCACACACATGTGCTCACATACACACGTGCTCACTTACACACGTGCTCACAGACACACGTGCTCACATACACACGTGCTCACATACACACGTGCTCACACACGTGCTCACAGACACGCGTGCTCACACACGTGCTCACACACACGTGCTCACATACACACATGCTCACACACACGTACTCACATACACATGTGCTCACACACGTGCTCACACACGTGCTCACAGACACACGTGCTCACATACACATGTGCTCACAGACACACGTGCTCACATACACATGTGCTCACACACGTGCTCTCATACACATGTGCTCACACACATGTGCTCACATAAACACGTGCTCACACACATGTGCTCTTATGCACACGTGCTCACATACACACGTGCTTACATACACACGTGCTCACAGACACGTGGTCGCATGCACACGTGCTAACACACACGTGCTCACACACACGTGCTCACATACACACGTGCTCACATACACACGTGCTCACACACACACGTGCTCACACACACGTGTTAACACACACGTGCTCACACACACGTGCTAACACACACGTGCTCACACAAACGTGCTCACACACACGTGCTCACACACACGTGACCACACACACGTGCTCACATACACACGTGCTCACAGACACGTGCTCATATATTCCGTGCTCACAGACACACGTGCTCACATACACACGTGCTCATACACACGTGCTCACAGACACACGTGCTCACACACACGTGCTTACACACACGTGCTCACATACACACGTGCTCACACACACGTGCTCACAGACACACGTACTCACACACACACGTGCTCACAGACACACGTGCTCACATTCACACGTGCTCACACACACTTGCTCACAGACACACGTGCTCACAGACACACGTGCTCTCACACACGTGCTCATACACACGTGCTCACACACACGTGCTCACATACACACATGCTCACACACACGTGCTCACATACACACGTGCTCACACACATGTGCTCACATACACACGTGCTCACTTACACACGTGCTCACAGACACACGTGTTCACATACACACGTGCTCACATACACACGTGCTCACACACGTGCTCACAGACACGCGTGCTCACACACGTGCTCACACACACGTGCTCACATACACACATGCTCACACACACGTACTCACATACACATGTGCTCACACACGTGCTCACAGACACACGTGCTCACATACACATGTGCTCACAGACACACGTGCTCACATACACATGTGCTCACACACGTGCTCTCATACACATGTGCTCACACACATGTGCTCACAGACACACGTGCTCACAGACACACGTGCTCACACACACGTGCTCATACACACGTGCTCACACACACGTGCTCACATACACACATGCTCACACACACGTGCTCACATACACACGTGCTCACACACATGTGCTCACATACACACGTGCTCACTTACACACGTGCTCACAGACACACGTGCTCACATACACACGTGCTCACATACACACGTGCTCACACACGTGCTCACAGACACGCGTGCTCACACACGTGCTCACACACACGTGCTCACATACACACATGCTCACACACACGTACTCACATACACATGTGCTCACACACGTGCTCACAGACACACGTGCTCACATACACATGTGCTCACAGACACACGTGCTCACATACACATGTGCTCACACACGTGCTCTCATACACATGTGCTCACACACATGTGCTCACATAAACACGTGCTCACACACATGTGCTCTTATACACACGTGCTCACATACACACGTGCTTACATACACACGTGCTCACAGACACGTGGTCGCATGCACACGTGCTAACACACACGTGCTCACACACGTGCTCACATACACGTGCTCACATACACACGTGCTCACACACACACGTGCTCACACACGTGTTAACACACACGTGCTCACACACACGTGCTAACACACACGTGCTCACACAAACGTGCTCACACACACGTGCTCACAGACACACGTGCTCACATACACACGTGCTCACATAGACACGTGATCACACACACGTGCTCACAGACACACGTGCTCACACACGTTCTCACATACACACGTGCTCATATATCACGTGCTCACTGACACACGTGCTCACATACACACGTGCTCACATACACACGTGCTCACACACACGTGCTCACATACACACGTGCTCACACACACATGATAATAAGTCTTGGGCTAACCCAAGACTTATCTTTGGGTTATACAGATATTGTGAGAAAAAACCTAGTAACACATCTGGAGAGACGAGACTTCGTGACAACCCATCAACATGGGTTCAGGGAGGGTAAATCTTGCCTCACAGGCTTTATAGAATTCTATGATCAGGTGACAAAGATTAAGCAAGAAAGAGAAGGATGGGCGGACTGCATTTTTTGGACTGTCGGAAAGCCTTTGACACATTACCCCATAAAAGGGTAACAGTGTAAAAGGTAGAGAGTTACAGTGAGGGGGTGAGACCTCAGATTGGCGTGAAGTCACCAGTGGAGTCCCACAGGGCTCTGTACTCGGACCTATCCTGTTTCTGATATACGTAAATGATCTCCCAGAGGATATAGACTCATTCCTCTCAATGTTTGCTGACGACGCCAAAATTATGAGAAGGATTAAGACAGAGGAGGACAGCTTGAGGCTTCAAGAAGACCTTGACAGGCTGCAGGAATGGTCGAACAAATGGTTGTTAGAGTTTAACCCAAGCAAATGTAATGTAATGAAGATAGGGGTAGGAAGCAGGAGACCAGATACAAGGTATCATTTGGGAGATGAAATACTTCAGGAGTCAGAGAGAGAGAAAGACTTGGGGGTTGATATCACGCTAGACCTGTCCCCTGAAGCTCATATCAAGAGGATAACATCAGCGACATATGCCAGGTTGGCTAACATAAGAACGGCATTTAGAAACTTGTGTAAGGAATCTTTCAGAACATTATAAACCACATATGTCAAACCAATCATGGAGTATACGGCTCCAGCATGGAGTCCATATTTAGTCAAGCATAAGACTAAACTGGGAAAGGTTCAAAGGTTTGCCACCAGACTAGTGCCCGAGCTGGGAGGTATGAGCTACGAGGAGAGACTACGTGAATTAAACCTCACTTCGTCGGAAGACAGAAGAGTTAGGGAGGACATGATCACCACATTAAAAATTCTTAAGGGAATCGACAGGGTAGATAAAGACAGGTTATTTAACACAAGGGGCACACGCATTAGGGGACACAGGTGGAAACTGAGTGCCCAAATGAGCCACAAAGAACTTTTTAAGTGTCAGAGTGGTTGACAAATGGAATGCATTAGGAAGTGATGTGGTGGAGGCTGACTCCATACACAGTTTCAAGTGTAGATATGATAGAGCCCAGTAGGCTAAGGAACCTGTACACCTGTTGATTGACGGTTGAGAGGCGAGACCAAAGAGCCAGAGCAAGCACAATTAGGCGAGTACACATGCCACCCAGAAGTGCCAGGAAGCTGCAGACAGGTTTATCCCCGTCCAAAAGGAGAAAAACGAAAAACAACAGAAAAACCCATGGTTCAACATGGACACCTAATTGTGTTTGCGGGGGTTGAGCTCTAGCTCTTTGGTTCCGCCTCTCAACTGTCAATCAACTGGTGTACAGATTCCTGAGCCTATTTGGCTCTATCATATCTACATTTGAAACTGTGTATGGAGTCTGCCTCCACCACAACACTACTTAATGCATTCCATTTGTTAACTACCCTAACACTGAAAAAATTCTTTTTAACGTCTCTGTGGCTCATCTGGGTATTAAGTTTCCACCTGTGTCCCCTTGTTCGTGTCCCACCCGTGCTAAAGAGTTTGTCTTTGTCCACCATGTCAATTCCCCTGAGAATTTTGTAGGTGGTTATCATGTCTCCCTTTACTCTTCTGTTTTCCAAGCTTGTGAGGTTCAGCTGCCTTAGGGGCCATCTGGGTGGTGTTGGAAAAGTTGTTCAATGTCAACCAATATTATTTGACTAGTTGTATATGAAAAGTGCTGAAATTGTCCCAGGTTTCAGTACTGCAGCGTAAATAGAAAGGGAGATTTATTTTTCAACGTTTTTTACACATTTTCAAGTCCACACTTCAAAACACACGTTTCAGATATAATTATTCTGTAACACTTTTCTGACACATTAGCGTATAATAAAGGATTGCGTGTTTGAGAATTTCCAAAACATCTTTAGTTTTCCTAATACAAATGTTCAAAGTTCCCCCCCAAAATTATGCAAATATGGCATGTTTATTGCTATTATAAAATCAATAAATGAACTTAGAGAAAAATGAAAACACGCAAATGTAGAGACATGCCCTCCACATATATTTTGTAAGTTTCATGTAAATTGAATAAAAAATGAATCAGTTTTGTAAACGTTTGTGTCAATTGAAAAAACCCAGAAATGAATAAAGTCTACGGTTCTAAAATCTGTGGCTGTGGTTGACATCAACCAATTTTCTCCAAAATTGGCATCCTTACAGATAGGCTTACGTACAGTCAGGTGTGTAAGTTTCATGCAAATCGCCCGAAATTTTTTTTTTTTTTTTTTTTTTTAAATTACATTTTTTTTCTGAATTTTTTTTCCAATTAAACTAATTATAATATATTTTTAATATATGCTATTGTGATAGCAAAGAGTCATAGCTATGATTTCAGTTGACACTTTTGATTGATAATCGATTTTGACCATTTTGGCATAATTTTCACAACTACTTCAATATTTTTTTCTCCCTTCCTATTTATGCTACGATGCTGAAACTTGTACCGGATGAAACACTTTTCATATAGAAGTTGTCAAAAAAGTTTGATTAAAATCGAACGAGTTTTCATTTTTGGATCCAGATGCCCCCTTAGCCTTTCCTCGTAGCTCATTCCTCTCAGTTCCGGAACCAGTCTGATGGCATACCTCTGAATCTTCTCTAACTTCGTCTTGTGTTTAACTAGGTATGGACTCCAGGCTGGAGTTGTATACTCCAGGATTGGTCTTGCATAAGTGGTATACAGGGTCCTAAACGATTCCTTGCACAAGTTTCTAAAGGCAGTTCTTATATTGGCCAGTCTAGCATATGCCGCTGATGATATCCTTTTGATGTGGGCCTCTGGGGACAGGTTCGGTGTAATATCGACTCCCAGATCTTTCTATTTGACTCTTGCAGGATTTCACCTCCCAGATGTACCTTGTGTTCAGCCTCCTGCTCCCTTCGCCTAATTTCATCACCTTACACTTTCCAGAGTTGAACTTCAGCAGCCATTTTCTAGACCATTCCTCCAGTTTATCCAGGTCATCCTGTAGTCTCTGTCTATCTTCATCCGTCTTGATTCTTCTCATAATTTTTGCATCATCAGCAAATATTGAGAGGAATGAGTCTATACCCTCAGGAAGATCGTTTACATATTCTAGAAACAGGATGGGTCCGAGTACAGAGCCCTGTGGAACCCCGCTGGTGACATTTCGCCACTCTGATGCCTCCCCCTCACCGTTACTCGTTGTTTCCTATTGCTTAGATACTCCCTTATCCACTGGAGCATCTTACCTTTTACTCCTGCCTGCTGCCCCAACTTATGTAACAGCCTTTTGTGAGGTACTGTGTCAAAGGCTTTCTGACAGTCCAAGAAAATGCAGTCTGCCCACCCTTCTCTTTCCTGCCTAATTTGTGTTGCTTGGCCATAGAATTCTATTAGGCCTGTGAGGCACGATTTACCATCTCTGAACCCATGCTGGTGGTGTGTTACAAAGCTGTTTCCCTCTAGATGCTCTACGAGCCTTTCCCTCACAATCTTCTCCGTCATCTTGCATGGTATTGCTAGTTATCATGTTAGGGAAACTGGCCTGTAGTTCAGTGCCTCTTGTCTGTCACACGTTTTGTAAATTGGGACTACATTAGCTGTCTTCCAGCTTTCCGGAAGGTCTCCCGCGTCCAGTGACCTGTTATACACCATCGAGAGTGGCACACTTAGCGCTTCTGCACTTTCTTTTAGTATCCACGGCGGGTTTCTGTCAGGCCCAACAGCCTTTGACACATTCAGCACCAACAGATTCTTTTTGACCTCATCACTGGTGAGGTAAAATTCCTCTAAGGTTGTTCGGTTTGCCTCCTCATTTAGTGCAGGGACCTCTCCTTGGTCTATTGTGAAGACCTCCTGGAATCTCTTGTTGAGTTCTTCACACACCTCCTTGTCGTTCTCTGTGTATCTGTTCCCCCCTTTTCTCAGTTTCATCACTTGTTCCTTCACTGCTGTTTTCCTCCTGATGTGGCTGTGGAGCAGCTTTGGTTGGGTCCTGGCTTTACTCGCTATGTCATTTTCAAAGTCTCTCTGCTTCTCTCCTCACTCTGATGTACTCATGTGTGTGTGTGTGTGTGTGTGTACTCACACACACACACACACATACACATCACAGGGCCGGTGGCTGAGCTGACAGCACGCTTGACGCGTGATCCTGAGGTGCCGGGTTCAATCCCGGGCGCCGGCGAGAAACAATGGGCAGAATTTCTTTCACCCTGATGCGCCTGTTACCTAGCAGTAAATAGGTACCTGGGAGTTAGTCAGCTGTCACGGGCTACTTCCTGGGGTGTTTGTGTGGCGTGGAAAAAAAATTAGTAACAGTTAGTAACAGTAGTTAGTAACAGTTGATTGACAGTTGAGAGGCGGGCCGAAAGAGCAGAGCTCAACCACCGCATGCACAACTAGGTGAATACACACACACACACACACACACACACACACACACACACACACACACACACACACACACACACACACACACACACACACACACACACACACACACACACACACACACACACACACACACACACAGAACAGCCTTCAGGAACCTGTGTAAGGAATCTTTCAGAACCTCGTACACAGCATACGTAAGACCAATACTGGAGTATGCGGCCCCAGCATGGAGCCCATACCTTATCAAGCACAAGACGAAGCTGGCAAAAAGTTTAGAGGTATGCCACTAGGTTAGTTCCAGAAGTAAGAGGGATGAGTTATGAGGAAAGGCTGCGTGAAATGCACCGGAAGACAGAAGAGTATGAATAGACATGATCACTACCTACAAAATTCTCAGAGGAATTGACAGGGTAAATAAGGATAAAGTTTTTAAATCTGGTGGTATGCGAACAAAAGGACACAGGTGGAGACTGAGTACCCAAATGAGGTACAGGGACTTTAAAAAGAACTTTTTCAGTGTCAGAGTAGTTAAAATAAGTGCCATGCATTAGGCAGTGATGTGGTGGAGGCTGAATCCATACACAGTTTCAAATGTAGATATGATAAAGCCAAGTAGGCTCAGGAACCTGTACAGCAGTTGATTGACGGTTGAGAGGCGGGACCAAAGAGCCAGAGCTTAACCCCTACAAGCACAACTAGGTGAGTACACACATACGTGCTCACATATACACGTGTTAACATACATTCGTGCTCACAGACACGCGCTCACAAACACACGTGCTCAAAGATACACGCGTTCACAGAAACTCCTGCTCACAGACACACGTAATCATACACACACACGTGCTCACACACACACGTGCTCACACACACACACGTGCTCACACACACACGTGCTCATACTCACACCTGCTCACACTCACACGTTCACATACACGTGCTCACATTCAGCAACTCATAAATGTTATAGTGTGAGCTGAAGTGACAAGGAGAGGGTGGGAGTTTGGGTCAAGGGGAGAGGGAGAGGGGCGGTGGGGGAGGGACAGGCGACGGGGAAGAGGGAGAGCCAAGGTAGGAAGAAGGGAAAGAGAAGGGAGGAGAGAACATTTGATCGGCCAGACACCAAACCTGCCGTTCTCCTCATCACTCGGGGAACACATTTGTGCCGTAGCTGTCGGTTGACGCTGTCTGTCACTCCGGCAAACTATACCTATGTCACCTTCCTCACATTAGTGTAATGAACATCCCAACAGACATTTGGTGGAAATTGAACAACGAGCGTTCAACAATGTGTCCGCTCGAAATGAGACTTTACTAGCTCGAACATTTTTACCACAGGAGTTATTGGCAACCAATTGAATTTGGGCGACGGAGGAGATCTTCTGGGCGGCGGAGACTTTTATAACGTGTTCGACAACAAGCACTGAAAAGCCAGCTTCATGTCGTGCTGGCCCGCTTGACCCGTTTGGCCCGCCTGGCCCGCTTGGCCCGCCTGGCCCGCCTGGCCAACTGGCTCGCCTGTCCGGGCTCCCCAGGGGACTCCCTACCAGACTGTTAACTGGGCATGAACTCATTTCACGCTGGACTGGTCATCGACGGCCTGGTTAACAACGGCCTGGTCAACGACTGGCTCGTCCATGATCGGCTGGTCAACGCTGCCTAGTCCACGACGCCTTCGTCAACGACGACCTGGTCAACGACTGCCTGGTCCACGACGACCTGGACCTCGACGACCTGGTCAACGACGACCTGTTTAACGACTGGCTCGCCCACGAAGGGGGAGAGATTTCTCGGAACTTATGGAACTCTCCGAATATAATCGGCATCTACGGTATATAAGAGACAGTTGGGAGACCCAAGGAGCGCTGTGAGAAGAGAAACAGTCACAGAGAGAGAGAGACATAGAGACAGCAAGAGAAGAGAGTGAGACAGAGCGAGACAGACAGGAAGAGACAAAGAAGGAGACAGAGACATGATGGAGCACGTGATAAATGGTCTTCACGTCCGACTATTAATTGTCTGTTTCTCTTCTTCTGCTTCCTGTTCACGTAGTGATTGATGGTGTCATTCTCCCATGATTTACGACACCATGGTGCCGCCCCATCGATGTCACAACCATCCTTCATGGTAATGGAACCTCGCCGTTGTGACGTGTGGTAGTGGTGCCTCACCGCCGTGACGTGTGGTACTGGTGCTTCACCGTTGTGTCGTGTGGTAGTGGTGCCTCACTGTTGTGACGTGTGGTAGTGGTGCCTCACTGTTGTGACGTGTGGTAGTGGTACTTCACCGTTGTGATGTGTAGTAGTGGTGCCTCACCGTTGTGACGTGTGGTAGTGGTGCCTCACTGTTGTGACGTGTGGTACTGGTACTTCACCGTTGTGATGTGTAGTAGTGGTGCCTCACCGTTGTGACGTGTGGTAGTGGTACTTCACCGTTGTGACGTGTGGTAGTGGTGCCTCACCGTTGTGACGTGTGGTACTGGTACTTCACCGTTGTGTCGTGTGGTAGTGGTGCCTCACCGTTGTGACGTGTGGTAGTGGTACTTCACCGTTGTGACGTGTGGTACTGGTACTTCACCGTTGTGATGTGTAGTAGTGGTGCCTCACCGTTGTGACGTGAAGTAGTGGTACTTCACCGTTGTGACGTGTGGTAGTGGTGCCTCACCGTTGTGACGTGTGGTAGTGGTACTTCACCGTTGTGACGTGTGGTAGTGGTGCCTCACTGTTGTGACGAGTGGTAGTGGTACCTCACCGTTCTGTTGAGTGGTAGTGGTGACTACCAACCAACATTGCACCGGGTCGACCACATTGCACCGGGTCGACAACATTGCACCGGGTCGACAACATTGCACCTGGTCGACCAACACTATACCACGTTGAATAACATTGCATCTCGTCGACCAACATTGCATCTCGTCGACCAACATTGCATCTCGTCGACCAACACTACACCACGTCGACCAACATTGCATCTCGTCGACCAACACTACACCACGTCGACCAAAACTACACCACGTCGACCAACACTACACCACGTCGACCAACATTGCACCGCGTCGACCAACACTACACCACGTCGACCAACACTACACCACGCCGACCAACACTATACCACGTCGACCAACACTACACCGCGTCCACCAACACTACACCACGCCGACCAACACTATACCACGTCGACCAACACTACACCGCGTCCACCAACACTACACCGCGTCGACCAACACTTCACCACGTCGACCAACACTACACCACGTCGACTAATTCTACACCACGTCGACCAACACTACACCACGTCGACCAACACTACACCACGTCGACCAACACTACACCACGTCGACCAACACTACACCACGTCGACCAACACTACACCACGTCGACCAACACTACACCACGTCGACCAACACTACACCACGTCGACCAACACTACACCACGTCGACCAACACTACACCACGTCGACCAACACTACACCACGTCGACCAACACTACACCACGTCGACCAACACTACACCACGTCGACCAACACTACACCACGTCGACCAACACTACACCACGTCGACCAACACTACACCACGTCGACCAACACTACACCACGTCGACCAACACTACACCACGTCGACCAACACTACACCACGTCGACCAACACTACACCACGTCGACCAACACTACACCACGTCGACCAACACTACACCACGTCGACCAACACTACACCACGCCGACCAACACTACACCACGTCGACCAACACTACACCACGTCGACCAACACTACACCACATCGACCAACACTACACCAACGTTCTGTGTGCAAGTTTGGGACCAGCCCCTCTACTATTTTCATGTGTATATTATTATGTATCTCTCCCGCCTGTGCTCAAGGGAATACAGATTTAGGCTCTTTAATAGGTCCCAGTATTTAAGATGTTTTACTGAGTGGATTCAAGCAGTAAAGGATCTCTGCACGCTCTCCAGGTCAGCAATTTCTCCAACTTTGAAAGGGGCTGTCATTGTGCAGCAGTACTCCACTCTAGAGAGCACTAGCGTCTTGAAAAGTATTATCATCGGTATAGCATCTCTAGTGTGAAAAGTTCTTGTTATCTAACCTGTCATTTTTCTTGCAGTAGTGACGGCTACTGTATTGTGTTCTTTAAAGGTAAGGTCTTGCTTCATGCAGGTCGGCGTTGAATCCCCGACCGTCCAAGTGGTTGGGCACTGTCCCTCCCCCGTCCCATCTCTAATCCTTATCCTGACTTCTTCCAAGTGCTATATAGTCTAATGGCTTGGCGCTTTCCCTCTGATAGTTCCCTTCCCTTCCGTTTCCATATTTTAATTTTTTCCGTAGCGCATGAGTTGAAACTTATCTTCGTTAAACACCACATTATTTTCTGTAGCCCACAAAAAGACCTGATCTACATCTGATTGGAGGTTTGCCGTGTCCTCTATGTTGTCTACTCTCATAAAAATCCTAGTTTTATCTGCAAAGGATGATACAGTGCTATAGATTGTGTCCTTATCTATTTTCGATTTGAGAATAAGAAAAAGTACTGGAGCAAGTACAGTACCCTGGGGGACTGAGCTCTTCACGGTTGATGGGCTGGATTTTATTTTGTTCACTATTACACTTTAAGTTCTGCTAGTCACTAAGTATTAGACCCTTCTGCCTATTTTTCCGGTAATTCCTTTTGAACACATTTTATGTGCAATATCACCATGGTCACATTTGTTAAAGGCTTTTGCGAAATCTGTGTAAATTACATCAGCATTTTATTCGTCTTCCATGGCATCTAATGCCATGTCATAGTGGGCCAGCAACTGTGACAGGCAAGAGCGCACTGTTCTGAAACTATGTTGTCCGGGGCTATGGAGATGCTGTGATACCATGTATTTTGTGATCTTACTTCTAACCACTCTCTCAAAGATTTTTATGATGTGCGATGTTAGTGCTATTGGTCTGTAATTTTTCGCCCCTGCCTTATTTTCTCCTTTATGGAATGGTGCTATCTCTGCTCTTTGTCAGGGATAAGGCCAGAATCTAGGTCTCCAAAGAATGTGAAGGGCCTGCGATAGTGTTTTTTTTACAGTTCTTGATGAATATGAAGTTCCAAGAATCAGGGCCTGGTGCAGAGTGCATAGGCCTACTGTTTATGGCTCCTTCAAAATCCAGTGGGGATAGGGTGATGTCTGATATATGATTTGATGTTGGTATCATATCCATGAAATATTTATTTGGGTTATCAATCATTAGTGTGTTTAGTGGCTCGCTGAAAACAGAGTCGTACTGCTTCCTCAGTACATCGCTCATTTCTTTGTTGTCATCGGTGAAAGTTCCATCTCCCTTTCGCAGGGACCCGATACTACATGTGGTTTTTGATCTTGATTTTGCATAAAAGAAAAAATATTTCTGATTTCTCTCTATTTCACTGGTGGCCTTTTGCTCTCTTTGCATCTCCTGGGTTTTGTATGATTCCTGTAGCTTGAGTTCAATTGCTTCAATTTCTCTACCTATCCTTCTTCGCCGTTCTTGAGATAGGGTGCGACTCTCAAGTTGTTCCGCGATTCGTTTTCTTCGCCTATAGAGGGAACGACGTTCCCGTTCCAACCTGCACCTCTTCCTCTTTATTGCTTAGGGGTATGCGGTTTGAGCATATTTTTAGTGCTACTGAGCTTATTTTTTCCAGGCACTGGTTCAAGTTTGCATTTTCTAGTTTTTCTTCCCAGCTTATTTCTGTGAAGTCTTGGTGTATTTGCTCTGTTTATTATTGAAGTTGAATTTGCTGGAATCTCCTCCACTGGGAATCGGGACTGGTTTTGAAGGTCTATTCGCCATGCTTGCCAGAACTTGATTACCATTAAGTTGTGATCTGAGTAACAGGAATTTGTTATTGTGTTCCAGATCAATTCATCATTATTGGAAAAAATGAGATCCAGCGTGTTTTCCTTCCTAGTTGGTTCTACTATTTGCTAGTTTAAGGCAAACCTGTCGCACATCCGTAGCAGGTCATTTGCATGTGGCTGTTCATTTAGGGTACTTCCTGGTATTCTTTCTGATATTACTGTATTAGTCAGGTGCTTCCATTTCAGGAGCCGTAGGCTGAAGTCCCTACGCAGGATGATGTTCGGGGCTGGATTTGTGAGGTTTCCAAGCAGTGTTCTATTTTCATTAGTTGCTCTTTAAACTGCTGAGGATTTGCTTCCGGTGACTTATATACAAGGAAAATAACTACATTTAGGATCTATATTTTGATTATCAGCACTTCCACTATATCATTTGAGATGTTTAGCAGCTCAGTACAGATGAGTGTGTCTTTGATGTTGAGGCTGACCCCACCCTGAAGCCGGTGTTTCCTGACACTTCTGAAAAGATTGTACTTTGAGATCCATATTTCACAATCATGGTAGTCCTTGGTGTGAGTTTCCGTTATTGCTGCAAACAATGCATTTGCCTCATGAAGGAGACCATCTATAATATGAACTTTGTTGGATTTGCGTGTTGTTATACCCTGGACGTTGGCAAATATAAATGATGTTATCGTGTTTGTGGAAGTGCTGGATGCTTTACTTTACTTAATATATGAGGCTCTGGTACTCACCTACTTGTAGTCACCTATTTGTGTTTGCGGGGGTTGAGCATTGGCTCTTTGGTCCCGCTTTACAACTGTCGATCAACTGGTGTACAGATTCCTGAGACTACTGGGCTGTCATATCTACATTCGAAACTGTGTATGAAGTCACCCTCCACCATATCACTGCCTAATACATTCCACCTGTTAACTACTCTGACACCGAAAAAGTTCTTTCTAATGTTCCTGTGGCTCATGTGGGTACTCAGTTTCCACCTGTGTCCCCTTGTTCGCGTACCACTAGTGTTGAATAGCTTATCCTTGTCTACCCGGTTGATTCCCTTGAGGATTTTGTAGGTTGTGATCATGTCTCACCTTACTCTTCTGTCTTTCAATGTCGTTAGGTGCATTTCCCGCATCCTTTCCTCGTAACTCATGCCTCTTACTTCTGGGACTAGTCTAGTGGCATAACTTTGAACTTTTTCCAGCTTCGTCTTGTGTTTGACAAGGTACGGGCTCCATGCTGGGGGCCGCATACTCCTGGATTGGTCATACATATGTGGTATACAAGATTCTGAATGATTCCTTACACAGGTTCCTGAAGGCTGTTCTGATGTTAGTCAGACTCGCATATGCCGCAGACGTTATTCTTTTTGTGTGGGCTTCAGGAGACAGGGTTGGTGTGATATCACCTTCTATATCTTTTTCTCTGTCCGTTTCATTAACTACTTCATCTCCTGTTCTGTATCCTGTGTCTGGCCTCCTGTTTCCACCGCCTAGTTCCATTACTTTGCATTTACTCGGGTTGAAATTCAACAGACATTTGTTGGACCATTCACTCAGTCTGTCTAGGTCATCTTGTAGCCTCCTACTATCATCCTCTGTTTCAATCCTCCTCATAAGTTTTGCATCATCAGCAAACATTGAGAGAAACAAATCTATAACCTCTGGGAGATCATTTACATATATCAGAAACAGTATAGGTCCAAGGACTGACCCCTGCGGGACTCCACTTGTAACGTCTCGCCAATCTGAGACCTCACCCTTCACATTGACTCGTTGTTTCCTGTTGCTTAGGTACTCCTTTATCCAATGGCGCACCTTCCCTTTCACTCCAGCCAGCATCTCCAGTTTTTTCACTAGCCTCCTGTTTAGTACTGTATCAATTGCTCTCTGGCAATCCAATAATATGCAGTTTGCCCACCCTTCTCTTTCTTGCCTGGTCGTAGAATTCAAGTAACCCTGTGAGGCAGGACTTGCCATCTCTGAACCCATGTTGATGCTGTGTTACAAAGTTCTTTTGCTCCAGATGTTCCACAAGCTTTCTTCGCAAAATTCAAATTCAAATTAAAAATTCAAATTCAAATGTTTATTCAAGTAAAATACATACATTCAGGGGTGACACAAATATTGATGAATTTATAGGTAGAGCTAATACATACAATGCCTAAAGCCTCTATTGCGCAAAGCGTTTTGGGCAGGCAATTTCGGGCAATCTTCTCCATCAGCTTGCAGGGTATGCAGGTTAGGGACACTGGCTTGTAGTTCAGTGCCTCCTGTCTATCCCCTTTCTTGTATATCGGGACCACGTTAGCTGCTTTCCAAATTTCTGGCAGTTCCCCTGTAGCCAGTGATTTGTTATACACTTTGGAGAGTGGCAGGCACAGTTCTTCTGCTCCTTCCTTTAGTATCCATGGGGAGATTCCATCTGGGCCTATAGCCTTTATCACATCCAACTCTAGTAAACACTTCTTTACTTCCCCGTTGGTAATCTCAAACTCTCCCAGTGGTTCCTGGTTAACTAGTCCCTCTTTCATCTCTGGAATTTCTCCTTGCTCTGAGGTGAAGACCTCCTGGAATTTCTTATTCAGTTCCTCACACACTTTCTTGCCATTTGTAGTGAAACCTTCTGCCCCTATCCTTAATTTCATAACCTGTTCCTTTACTGTTGTTTCTCTCCTGATGTGGCTGTGCAGCAATTATACTGAGTCTTTGCCTTGCTTGCGATGTCATTTTTGCATTGTCTTTCTGCCTCTCTTCTCATCCGGACATATTCATTCCTGGCACTCTAGTATCTTTCTCTGTTCTCAAGTGTCCTGTTATTCCTATTGTTTCTCCATGCCCATTTACTTTGCTGCTTAGCTAGCCTACATCTCTGATTAAACCATGGGATTCTCCTCTTCATTTCCCTGTTTTCCTTTTGAACTGGAACAAACTTGTTTGCTGCTTCCTTGCACTTCTGCGTGATGTAATCCATCATGTCTTGGGCCGTCTTTCCCCTGTGCTCTATTTCCCATGCTATATCTGTTAGGAATTTTCTTATCTCCTCATAGTTTCCCTTTCGGAATGCCAGCCTTTTGTTTTCAGTACCTCTCCTCGAGTTCAATAACCCTTCTTCAATCAGGTACTCAAATGCCAGTACACTGTGGTCGCTCATTCCTACTGGGGTCTCAAAACCGATTTCTCTTATGTCGGAGTCGTTCAGAGTGAAGACTAGGTCGAGTCTCGCTGTTTCGTCATTTGATCTCATCCTTGTGGGTTCTCTGACATGCTGGGTTAAAAAGTTTCTAGTCACCACCTCCAATAGCTTGGCTCTCCACATATCCTCACCTCCATGCACTTCCTTGTTCTCCCAGTCAATTCTTCCGTGATTGAAGTCCCCCATCATGAGCAGGTGGGATCTATTTCTACAGGCAGCAGAGGCTGCTCTCTCAATTATAGTGATAACTGCCATGTTGTTGTCATACTCTTGACTGGGTCTTCTGTCATTTGGTGGAGGGTTATATATTACTGCTACTACTATTCTTGGTCCTCCCATTGTCATGGTGCCTGCTATGTAGTCTCTGAAACCCAAACAGCCCGGGATAGCAATGTCCTTGAAACTCCTTCCTTTCTCATGAGTAGGGCCACTCCACCTCCTCCCCTACCGTCCCTCTCTTTCCTTATTAATGTGTACTCTTGGGGAAACAGGGTATTTGTTATGATTCCTGAGAGTTTAGTTTCAGTTAGTCTGATTATATCTGTGTTCACTTCTTGTGCTCTTTCCCTTAGTTCACTTGCCTTGCTTGTGATCCCATCTATGTTCGAATACATTATCCTGAAACTGACTGTCTTCTGCTTCTCCTCTGAGGGGGCACCTGTGGGATCTGGGATGAGTGGGAGCTGGGAGGATCTGGTAAGGGGAGACTGGTGGAAGAGGAAGGGCTTGGTGGGGAAGAGGGGGGAGGGTAAAGGGGTGGGTGAGAGGGGGTGGGTTGGGGGAAGAGTGAGAGGGGGAGGGTTGGGGGGTGAGATGGCGAGGGTTGGGGGGGGGGGGGTGTGGGAGATGGGGAGGCTTGGGGGGCCATGGGGGGAGGAGAGGCTTGGGGGAATGGGGGAGAAGGGGGGGGGGCTTGGGGGGTCAGAAAAGGGGGGAGGCCTTGGGGGGCGTGGGGGGGAAAGGGAGGTAGGGAATAGGGAGGCCACTGTGTTTGTGTCCTCTCTAGCATTTGACCGAGACGGTGGTAGGGTCTGGACATTTTCAGCCATTCTTCTCTTCTTTCTCTTACTAAAAAATCATCTCTGTCGATGGAGTTGTGGCTGTTTTCATAGCGACGGTCTGATGGTTTTATTCGCCTGGTACCTCTTATATGAAAAGATGGACATTTTGTATTGAAGCATTCTTTCCTGTCTAAAGAGTTCTTGCAAGTTTCTGGATGAAAGAATTCACATCTTTTTGTACATTTACCCGTACTGAGGAGGTTTCTGCACTTTCTAGGGTGATCGTACTTACATATTCCATTCGGTCTTCCCGATATCCCATGCTTACAGGTACCCCATTTGCAATACCGACAGATTTTGGGACCTCGTTTTGTTGTTTCCCTTTGCCAGGAACCGCACTCTGCTCTGGCGTCCCTGACTCTGCGCTCTAATCCGGCGTCCCCGACTTTGCCGTCTGCTCCGGCATTCCTGACTCCGCACTCTACTCAGGCGTCCCTGACTCCACACTCTGCTCAGGCGTCCCCGACTGCGCGCTCTGCTCATGCGTCCCCGACTTCGCGCTCTGTTCAGGCGTCCCCGACTCCATGCTCAGCGCCGGCGTCCCCAACTCCGCGCTCTGCTCAGGCGTCCCCGACTCCAAGCTCTGCTCTGGCGTCCCCGACTCCGCGCTCTGCTCCAGCGTCCCCGACTCCGCACTCTACGCCGTGTCTGGTTGTCATGGGTGTCATGGACGGTTTGTTTGAAGACATTAGAAATTGACATGCAGGCATTTATTAGTGATTCTCTGTTTTCAGCGGTAGTTTTATCCAGGATTTCGATCATCTTCAAGAAATTTACATCATCCTTTTTGCAGGGCCAGTACACAGGGTGGTCACTGAGACCATTTCTC
Source organism: Procambarus clarkii (assembly GCF_040958095.1). NCBI lineage: Eukaryota > Metazoa > Arthropoda > Malacostraca > Decapoda > Cambaridae > Procambarus > Procambarus clarkii. Next base: position 14,177,493 of record NC_091201.1, read on the forward strand.
ATTGGATTATTAGTCATGTTGGCACATTTTTTGTGTATGGCTGCTGAACAGAGATGGCATTGAAAGCTCTTTTGGTAATCTACCTTCATGTTGCATTCTATGCACGTTTTTATCAAAGACATTTTTGTTGAATACTTCTGGTAGTGGTGCTGACAAGGTGGCGTGGGGTCCGATGGGTGTTGACCCGTTATTGCTGGTGGTGGGTGTTGGCCCGTGGGTGCTGGTGGTGGATGGTGACCCGTGGGTGCTGGTGGTGGGTGTTGACCCGTGGGTGCTGGTGGTGGATGGTGACCCGTGGGTGCTGGTGGTGGATGGTGACCCGTGGGTGCTGGTGGTGGGTGTTGACCCGTGGGTGCTGGTGGTGGATGGTGACCCGTGGGTGCTGGTGGTGGGTGTTGACCCGTGGGTGCTGGTGGTGGATGGTGACCCGTGGGTGCTGGTGGTGGGTGTTGACCCGTGGGTGCTGGTGGTGGATGGTGACCCGTGGGTGCTGGTGGTGGGTGTTGACCCGTGGGTGCTGGTGGTGGATGGTGACCCGTGGGTGCTGGTGGTGGGTGTTGACCCGTGGGTGCTGGTGGTGGATGGTGACCCGTGGGTGCTGGTGGTGGGTGTTGACCCGTGGGTGCTGGTGGTGGTTGGTGACCCGTGGGTGCTGGTGGTGGGTGTTGACCCGTGGGTGCTGGTGGTGGATGGTGACCCGTGGGTGCTGGTGGTGGGTGTTGACCCGTGGGTGCTGGTGGTGGATGGTGACCCGTGGGTGCTGGTGATGGGTGTTGACCCGTGGGTGCTGGTGGTGGGTGTTGACCCGTGGGTGCTGGTGGTGGATGGTGACCCGTGGGTGCTGGTGGTGGGTGTTGACCCGTGGGTGCTGGTGGTGGGTGTTGACCCGTGGGTGCTGGTGGTGGGTATTGACCCGTGGGTGCTGGTAGTGGGTGTTGACCCGTGGGTGCTGATGGTGGATGATGACCCGTGGGTGCTGGTGGTGGGTGTTGACCCGCGGGTGGTGGGTGGTGACCCGTGGGTGCTGGTGGTGGGTGTTGACCCGCGGGTGGTGGGTGTTGACCCGTGGGTGCTGGTGGTGGGTGTTGACCCGTGGGTGCTGGTGGTGGGTATTGACCCGTGGGTGCTGGTAGTGGGTGTTGACCCGTGGGTGCTGGTGGTGGATGATGACCCGTGGGTGCTGGTGGTGGGTGTTGACCCGCGGGTGGTGGGTGGTGACCCGTGGGTGCTGGTGGTAGGTGTTGACCCGCGGGTGGTGGGTGTTGACCCGTGGGTGCTGGTGGTGGGTGTTGACCGCGGGGATGGGGGGTGTTTACCAGTTTAGGGCTGAGGAGGCTTTGTGAACGGGCAGTGTTTTTTCCCAACTAATTATCTTACAGTGGAGTCGTCTAGATTCTGTGTCTGGGCACTAGTAACCTGGGTACATTACGCTATTCTGAAGCACACACTCACACACAGTAGTACTCGGGGTGGGCCTACGCTCCGAATGACCCTTGTTTACACACACGACGGACTTATTAGGGTATGTTATCTTAATTTTTTATAATTGACATAGGATTTACATTGAGTGCTTAGCACTATGGCACTGATTTCTTGACGTTTCAATAGCGGGGGATGTAATTTTTTGGGGGACTTGGCAACTATGGCCCAAGGACTGGCACCAAGTGGACAGGCGTTAACTACACACGATTTTCACTTATTTTTCGTTGAATACAAAAGGTCGAATGACAATCACTATGATATATTGCTTAATGCGTTGATACACACGTCATAAGGTATCTGACTGTGTTTAGTTCCCGTAAGATTGAAATATCCACAACGTGATATATCGAAACGATGACCAAAACTTCACCATGTCGACAAACGCTACAACACGTCGACCAACACTACACCGCGTCGACCAACACTACACCACGTCGACCAACACTACACCGCGTCGACCAGCACTACACCACGTCGACCAACACTACACTGCGTCGACCAACACTACACCACGTCGACCAACACTACACTACATCGACAAACACTACACCACGTCGACCAACACTACACTGCGTCGACCAACACTACACCACGTCGAACAACACTACACCAAGTCGTGGTGTAGTGGCCTTCGTTACTAACCACCGTAGTAACAAAGGACCCAGGAGCTAGGGGTTAACCACCGTAGTAACGAAGGTCCCAGGAGCTAGGGATTAACCACTGCAGTAACGAAGGATCCAGGAGCTAGGGGTTAACCACCACAGTAACGAAGGACCCAGAAGCTAGGGGTTAACCACCATAGTAATGAAGGACCCAGGAGCTAGGGGTTAACCACCGTAGTAACGAAAGACCCAGGAGCTAGGGGTTAACCACCGTAGTAACGAAAGACCCAGGAGCCACTTGTTTAAGCAAGTCAGTGCATATTGCATAGACATATGTTCTCCCACAATGACAGTGGCTTGATGAAAGAACGTGAATTAATCCCTCACCACTCTGGTGCCCTTGGGAGATAGAGAAATTTGAGGTAAATACCTCAAAATCTCTATCTCTTTTATGGGTCTGATGCTGGTATAGTGGACTATGGCGTACTAGCTATGGCAGCTACTGGAAAGTAGTTGTGCTTTCTAGGTTCAAGGCCCCCTGGTGGGTGGTGTCTAAAGTTTGATATATATATATATATATATATATATATAAATAAAAACGGAAATGTGTTCAAAATCTAAAATTTATCTCCGAAAGTACTTCACCTATTGCTTTGAAATTTTCACACAACGTTCCATTCGCATCCAAGCAGATTTTTATATACATACTATATAGATGTCACGTCTGTGATGGTAAAAAAACACATGCTTTTTCTGAAAAAACTGTGTTTTTCATGTGAGGGAAATCTATGAAACCTCATTACTGATTGCTTTGAAATTTTGACACAATGTTGTATTCGAATTGGCGCGTCTTTTTATATATCTACTATATACATGTCTCACCTGTGACAGGAAAAAACATGCTTTTTTTGAAAAACAGCGCCATCTGTTGGACGTAAGGGCAACACACGCTGTAATCTCCAAAAGTTCTTCTCCAATTGCTTTGAAATTTTGACACAACGTTGCATTCGAATAGGCGTGTCTTTTTATATACCTATTATATAGATGCCACTCCTGTGACAGGTAAAAACATGCGTTTTTGAAAAACAGCGCCATCTGTTGCACATAATGACAACATGCATGCTATACAAAATATGTCACGAATTCTCTGTGGCATTGATAAATTGAATTTTCCTAGATTTTAATTTAATTATTTTGGAGGACTCCTGGTTCAACCTTGAAGCCGAGCGGACATCTGGACACCTCCTCCGCCTGGGAGCCGCCTGAGCAGTCTCCGTGGTGTAGTGGTAAGACACTCGCCTGGCGTTCCGCGAGCGCTATGTCATGGGTTCGTATCCTGGCCGGGGAGGATTTACTGGGCGCAATTCCTTAACTGTAGCCTCTGTTTAACGCAACAGTAAAATGTGTACTTGGATGAAAAAACGATTCTTCGCGGCACTTCATTCCAGGGACCATAGGATTAAGGACTTGCCCGAAACGCTACGCGTACTAGTGGCTGTACAAGAATGTAACAACTCTTGTATATATCTCAAAAAAAAAAAAAAAAAAAAAAAAAAAAAAAAAAAAAAAAAAAAAAAAAAAAAAAAATCCATTTCAATGTTTCCGATTGCATTGATAGATTTTATTTTCATAGATTTCGATTTATTTTACTTTTTAAATTTTTATTTTGTTTGACATTGTGTTGGAATTGAGCTGTGGTGTTTACCATACTGTTCATTTCGCAAGTATAAGTATAGATGCCTCATCTGTGACAGGTAAAACTATGTTTTTCTTGAAAAACAATGCCATCTATTGCATGTAAGAACAACACACATGCTATACTAGATATGTTACAATGCCATTTCAATGTTTCTGATTGCATTGATAAATTGAATTTTCCTAGATTTTAATTTAATTATTTTGGAGGACTCCTGGTTCAACCTTGAAGCCGAGCGGACATCTGGACACCTCCTCCGCCTGGGAGCCGCCTGATCACGTCTTGTTTTCGCGTTTTGGCTTTGCTACTGCCGTTTGGCATCCCTTTTCAGCGGTCCGATTGTACGACGCCTGACGCACATATCGCCTTGGGTCACAGGATTGTTGATAGATTTTTTTTTCGTGTACTGGCTGGTTCTCCCGGCGGGGTGACGGTGTTTGGGGGCCGGCTTGGCCGAGAGGTGCCAAGGGTTGGTGGGTCTTGGTGGGCTCCTGGTGTGCCCTCGGTCGTGTTGGGCGGCTGGCTTCTGCTCTGCTGGAGGACTCTGGATGACTTTTGCGTTTTGGTTGGGAGCCGAGTTTCGGTTTTGTTACCTGGTGTTCTCTTTGTGGGGCAGAGCCCCACAAAGAGTATAGTTTATTTTTATATTTTTTCATATTTTCATTTCAATTATTAACTGTTTTTCTTATTTTACTCCAATAAAAAAAAATTGACCTCATACATAATGAAATGGGTAGCTTTATCATTACTTAAGAAAAAAATTAGAGAAAATATATTAATTCAGGAAAACTTGGCTTATTCGGCAAATCGGGCCTTGCATAGTAGGCTGAGAAGTGCGTTCTGGCTACTAGGTACGACATTATATATATATATATGTCGTACCTAGTAGCCAGAACGCACTTATCAGCCTACTAGTCAAGGCCCGATTTGCCTAATAAGCCAAGTTTTCCTGAATTAATATAGTTTCTCCAACTTTTTTCTTTTGAAATGATAAAGCTACCCATTTCACTATGTATGAGGTCAATTTTTTTTATTGAAGTTAAAATTAACGTAGATATATGACCGAACCCAACCAACCCTACCTAACCTATCCTAACCTATCTTTATAGGTTAGGTTAGGTTAGGTAGCCGAAAAAGTTAGGTTAGGTTAGGTTAGGTAGTGGAAAAACAATTAATTCATGAAAACTTGGCTTATTATTCAAATCAGGCCTTGCATAGTAGGCAGAGAAGTGCGTTCTGGCTACTAGGTACGACATATATATATATATATATATATATATATATATATATATATATATATATATATATATATATATATATATATATATATATATATATATATATATATGTCATACCTAGTAGCCAGAACGCACTTCTCAGCCTACTATGCAAGGCCCAACATGCCTTATAAGCCAAGTTTTCCTGAATTAATATATTTTCTCAATTTTTTTTTTCTTTTGAAATAATATAGCTACCCATTTCATTATGTATGAGGTCAAGTTTTTTTTTATTGAAGTTAAAATTAACGTAGATATATGACCGAACCTAACCAACCCTACCTAACCTAACCTAACCTATCTTTATAGGTTAGGTTAGGTTAGGTAGCAGAAAAAGTTAGGTTAGGTTAGGGGTTAGGGGTGATCCTGCACGGCATGGGTTCGAATCCTGGCTGGGTCAAAGAGTTCTTAGTGATATATGGCTTGCGTGTTCATGCAGCTTTCTCACACACAAACATATATATTATATATATATATATATATATATATATATATATATATATATATATATATATATATATATATATATATATATATATATATATATATATTATTAAATATGACCGAAAAATTAAGATTAATAATTCTAACACGAATTTTCTCAATCTTTCGTACATTTCTTTTCACTGTTGGAGGTAATTCAAAAATCAATTCTCCAAAATTCATTTTTAGTCTAGAAATAAATAAAATGGAGACTAGAAATAAAAATGAATTTTGGAGAATTGATTTTTGAATTACCTCCAACAGTGAAAAGAAATGTACGAAAGATTGAGAAAATTCGTGTTAGAATTATTAATCTTACTTTTTCGGTCATATTTAATAATATATGTCTACAGGAAAGACTGCTACCAAAATATACTAATATATATATATATATATATATATATATATATATATATATATATATATATATATATATATATATATATATATATATATATATATATATATATATATATATATATATATATATATATATATATATATATATATTGGTGTATACTGGCAGCAGGTTTTCTTTCAAACATGTTTCATTGAATATGACCGCATATTCTGTATTTATTATTTTCTGGTTTAGGGCTTCTATCCCTCTAACTATTTTCTTAGCATCAGGGCTTAATTGAAATAGGAGTTCTCCAAAACTCATTTTCGTACTTTTAAGGTGAAGAAAAAAAGTGATTTACTATAGAGTGTATTACACTCTATAGTAAAGTGTAATACACTTTAAAGTGTATCTTCCGAAGATTACAAATTCTTGAGGCAATTCACATAAGAATAGAGCGACCTACCATGAACACCCAAATCACGGAACTATTTACTCTACCCACCATGAGAGTAAGGACAAGACAAGAACATATCGATGCCAACACAGAAGACAATGTCCAACATAACAGGCCAATTACACTGGATTAATCTTTGTGTTTAGATAGGAGATGCCTCGTATGGGCCAATAAGCCTTCTGCAGCCCCTATGTTTATCCCTTATGTATCCCCCCATGTTTTCACCTTCATTGTATTATCACCTGACCTAATGCGGGTATAAAATCAACTAGTATTGTAAGATCTGTTCACTTGTGAATGAACCATGGAGGTTCGAAACGTCGTGCAAATTTATACAAATAAGTGTAATACACTCTATAGTAAATCACTTCTTTTCTTTACCTTAAAAGTACGAAAATGAGTTTTGGAGAACTCCTATTTCAATTAAGCCCTGATGCTAAGAAAATAGTTAGAGGGATAGAAGCCCTAAACCAGAAAATAATAAATACAGAATATGCGGTCATATTCAATGAAACATGTTTGAAAGAAAACCTGCTGCCAGTATACACCAATATATATATATATATATATATATATATATATATATATATATATATATATATATATATATATATATATATACATATTGTGACGGTAAACGCGTTGGTGTTCGGCTGTTCAAAGCTAGGGGTATGGCCTCGTCACATAGAAACAAAAAAAAAATAGAAAATCTGGAACTTCGTCTGTGGTAAGGTAAGGAGAAGACACACAAAACACAAGTAAATTTTAACAATGAAATTTTAATTACGTTAAAGAAAGCATAACATGAATAAAATGGACATACAAATTCGTATAATAAAATCAATCAAAGTAATAAGAATAATCAAATGGCAAAATGAAAAGTTACGTTAAGACAAGTGAGCAAATAACAAGTTTATGGCAAACAAAGTAAATAGGTGCCGGAATATTGGCTTCATGCTGCCACCTCTCTTAGTACACGTAAGCCTGGGGCTTAGTCTACCAACGAGACGTGTTAACTTGTCGAAAGCACGGGATATTCTGAGGTCTGAGGTCGTGGCGGCCCCAGACATCAAGTAGTATGGTGGGTGGAATGCAGTTGCAGCCGGACCCGCAGCCAATCAGCGATGAGCAGGCGACAAGACAGGTAGTTTGGCGGTTTGAGGTGGAGCAGGTGTTCCTGGCTGCATACGTTTTGCGCTCTGGCAAACCTTGCTGGTGTTGTCGTTGTTGGATTTTTCTTCCATAGTAGTTTTATATAGATGTATGTATCGACGAACTTTGGAGGGAAGAGCAGGCTCAATCTCTTGGAGATTATCGTCACAATATATATATATATATATATATATATATATATATATATATATATATATATATATATATATATATATATATATATATATATATTAGTTGATTTTATACCCGCACTGGGTCAGGTGATAATACAATAAAGGTGAAAACATGGGGGGATACATAAGGGATAAATGTGAGGTGAAACATAGAGGCTGCAGAAGGCTTATTGGCCCATACGAGGCAGCTCCTATTTAAACACAAAGATTAATCCAGTGTAATTGGCCTATTATGTTGGACATTGTCTTCTGTGTTGGACAGAACAACACAGAAGACAATGTCCAACATAATATGCCAATTACACTGGATTAATCTTTGTGTTTAGATAGGAGCTGCCTCGTATGGGCCAATAAGCCTTCTGCAGCCTCTATGTTTCACCTCACATTTATCCCTTATGTATCCCCCCATATTTTCACCTTTATTTTATATATATATATATATATATATATATATATATATATATATATATATATATATATATATATATATATATATATATATATATATATATATATATATATATTAGTATATTTTGGTAGCAGTCTTTCCTGTAGACATATATTATTAAATATGACCGAAAAAGTAAGATTAATAATTCTAACACGAATTTTCTCAATCTTTCGTACATTTCTTTTCACTGTTGGAGGTAAATCAAAAATCAATTCTCCAAAATTCATTTTCATTTCTAGTCTGACGCGACACGAGCGCGTTTCGTAAAACTTATTACATTTTCAAAGACTTTAGTTCACAAATACACAACTGAATAGAACTTACACATCTCCAATTTTATATCTACATTTGAGTGAGGTGGAAGGGGTGATGTGGCATTAACACAAGACAGAACAAGATGTGGCATTAATAGGGTATTAATTTCATCAACACAAGACAGAACAAGAGTATTAATAGGGTATTAATTTCATCAACACAAGACAGAACACGAAACAATGGATATTGAATAGAAGTGTTTGTAGAAAGCCTATTGGTCCATATTTCTTGATGCTTCTATATTGGAGCGGAGTCTTGAGGTGGGTAGAATATAGTTGTGCAATAATTGGCTGTTGATTGCTGGTGTTGACTTCTTGATGTGTAGTGCCTCGCAAACGTCAAGCCGCCTGCTATCGCTGTATCTATCGATGATTTCTGTGTTGTTTACTAGGATTTCTCTGGCGATGGTTTGGTTGTGGGAAGAGATTATATGTTCCTTAATGGAGCCCTGTTGCTTATGCATCGTTAAACGCCTAGAAAGAGATGTTGTTGTCTTGCCTATATACTGGGATTTTTGGAGCTTACAGTCTCCAAGAGGGCATTTGAAGGCATAGACGACGTTAGTCTCTTTTAAAGCGTTCTGTTTTGTGTCTGGAGAGTTTCTCATGAGTAGGCTGGCCGTTTTTCTGGTTTTATAGTAAATCGTCAGTTGTATCCTCTGATTTTTGTCTGTAGGGATAACGTTTCTATTAACAATATCTTTCAGGACCCTTTCCTCCGTTTTATGAGCTGTGGAAAAGAAGTTCCTGTAAAATAGTCTAATAGGGGGTATAGGTGTTGTGTTAGTTGTCTCTTCAGAGGTTGCATGGCTTTTCACTTTCCTTCTTATGATGTCTTCGACGAAACCATTGGAGAAGCCGTTATTGACTAGGACCTGCCTTACCCTACAGAGTTCTTCGTCGACTTGCTTCCATTCTGAGCTGTGGCTGAGAGCACGGTCGACATATGCGTTAACAACACTCCTCTTGTACCTGTCTAGGCAGTCGCTGTTGGCATTTAGGCACATTCCTATGTTTGTTTCCTTAGTGTAGACTGCAGTGTGGAAACCTCCGCCCTTTTCCATGACTGTTACATCTAGAAAGGGCAGCTTCCCATCCTTTTCCATCTCGTAAGTGAAACGCAGCACGGAACTCTGCTCAAATGCCTCCTTCAGCTCCTGCAGATGTCTGACATCAGGTACCTGTGTAAAAATGTCGTCAACATACCTGCAGTATATGGCCGGTTTCAAGTTCATGTCGACTAAGACTTTTTGCTCGATGGTACCCATGTAGAAGTTTGCAAACAGGACACCTAGGGGAGAACCCATGGCGACCCCATCTACTTGCTTATACATGTGCCCATCCGGGCTCAAGAAGGGTGCCTCTTTAGTACAAGCTTGGAGTAGTTTCCTCAGAATATTTTCTGGTATGTCAAGAGGAGTACAGGCTGGATCACGATACACTCTGTCGGCTATCATTCCGATTGTCTCGTCCACAGGTACGTTGGTAAACAGCGATTCTACGTCCAACGAGGCTCTTATCCCTGTGGCCCGTGTGCCCCGCAGTAAGTCAACAAATTCCTTTGGAGACTTCAGGCTGAAGGCGCAAGGAACATAAGGAGTCAGCAGGCCGTTGAGTCGCTTCGCCAGTCTGTACGTGGGTGTGGGTATCTGGCTAATGATTGGCCGAGGTGGGTTTCCAGGCTTGTGTGTCTTGACATTTCCATACGCATATCCAGGTTTATATTCCCCAATGATCTTTGGCAGGTGGAGTCCGGATTTCTTGGCGTTCACAGTTTCGATCAGTTTGTTGACCTTTGCTTTTAATTCGGCTGTAGTGTCCTTCGTTACCCTTTGGAACTTAGTTTGGTCAGAGAGTATGATGTTCATTTTCGCCAGATATTCGTCTTTTTTAAGAATGACATATATTGGCGACTTGTCACCTCTCCTGACAACTATCTCCTTGTTCTCACGAAGGCTTTTAGCTGCCGCTTTAAGCTCGGGGGACAGTATGGTGCTTCTGTAATTGCCTCGATTCTTTCCTCCTTCGGCAATAAGTTCTGCTTGTAAGGTATCTTTGGTAGTGACCTTCTTTTGTGTCTCGAGGTCGAATATGTCGTCCAACAGAATTTCCAACTCTACTTTCCGGGCCATCTCACTCGGTCTGGACATAACATGACAGTTTATGCCCAGATTTAGGAGAGTGACTTGGTCCTCAGTGAGGTTAATTCCTGCAAGGTTCAGGAAGCCATCTCTTGGTCGTGGAATTGCCATAGGTCCTCCATATAATGTTGTTAGTTTCTTGATAATCCTTGTTTCAGTGCTGAGGTGATGTTGGTCTGTGAGGATGTCGAGGTGTTGTTCAATGCGGGTACGGATACTATCGTCGATGTTGCTATTTCTCCACTCGTCTGTAGCATGAAGTAGTTGCGTTTTGTTGTCTTTGATTTCATTCTCTGCCTTGTATATCTGATCACGAATCAGATCCTGGCGATATTTTATCGTGAAGGCTTGATTCCTTGCTGCTGGGTCGTGCGCTTTAATATTAGTATATTTTGGTAGCAGTCTTTCCTGTAGACATATATTATTAAATATGACCGAAAAAGTAAGATTAATAATTCTAACACGAATTTTCTCAATCTTTCGTACATTACGCTTCACTGTTGGAGGTAAATCAAAAATCAATTCTCCAAAATTCATTTTTTATTTCTAGTCTGACGCGACACGGGCGCGTTTCGTAAAACTTATTACATTTTCAAAGACTTTAGTTCACAAATACACAACTGAATAGAACTTACGTATCTCCGATTTTATATCTACATTTGAGTGAGGTGGAAGGGGTGATGTGGCATTAACACAAGACAGAACAAAATGTGGTATTAATAGGGTATTAATTTCATCAACACAAGACAGAACAAGAGTATTAATAGGGAATTAATTTCATCAACACAAGACAGAACACGAAACAATGGATATTGAATAGAAGTGTTTGTAGAAAGCCTATTGGTCCATATTTCTTGATGCTTCTATATTGGAGCGGAGTCTTGAGGTGGGTAGAATATAGTTGTGCAATAATTGGCTGTTGATTGCTGGTGTTGACTTCTTGATGTGTAGTGCCTCGCACTACACATCACTACGCACATGATGAAATTAATACCCTATTAATGCCACATCTTGTTCTGTCTTGTGTTAATGCGACATCACCCCTTCCACCTCACTCAAATGTAGATATAAAATCAGAGATGCGTAAGTTCTATTCAGTTGTATATTTGTGAACTAAAGTCTTTGATAATGTAATAAGTTTTACGAAACGCGCTCGTGTCGCGTCAGACTAGAAATAAAAATGAATTTTGGGAGAATTGATTTTTTATTTACCTTCAACAGTGAAAAGAAATGTACGAAAGATTGAGAAAATTCGTGTTAGAATTATTAATCTTACTTTTTCGGTCATATTTAATAATATATATATATATATATATATATATATATATATATATATATATATATATATATATATATATATATATATATATATATATATATATATATATATATATATATATATATATATATATAATATATATATATATATATATATATATATATATATATATATATATATATATATATATATATATATATATTTATATATTATGACGGTGTTCCCCCCCTTATATTTCTCCCACGCCTGCTGTAAGAGTCATATCCACTTTACCCGAGCGTTCTCTACGTTGTGGGCAACGATTTGATATATGTGGGAGCGTGTAGTGTTCCCGTAAAAGAAAAGTATTATGGCCTGTGGTTTAGGCCCTTTAGGATGCCAATATGGCGCTGAACCCTCCGTTTTGCCGCCGAAACTGTGTGATGTCAGTGGCACCAGATTGGTCACTGACGTGGCACAGGAAGCCAATGAAAACTGCCCCTGGCAAGTATGACGTCACGAAGGCAGGGGGGTCCGGATATCGCACCTCTTTGGCGCTACCAGTCTGACACGTCACGTCAAGGTGGACGGATGTGTGAAGGTTGGTCCTTTCAGATTTGACAGTTGTACCCCGCTCCCGTGGAATTTACGCGTCACCCGTAGTCTGCAAGTACGCTGTGAGGTCTTCCCTTGTTCATGTGTTGGACTGAAGAAGGAATCGACGGAATATTGAGCAACAAGTACTCCAGGGACAGGTGCTGTGCAAGAAGTGAAGTCTAGACAGTGACGTCTGGGGCGTATGATAGCTTCACAGTGACGACGTAGCGGCTGGGCCAATCCACCGGGAAGCAGTGAAAGAAGAAAACTAATTGGAAATCAGGACGACTGCAGCCGAGAAGTAAGTTGGCAGCTGTAGTTGTGAGGAGAAGTCGACGGCCGGGACACCGACTCCAACCCTGCAAGACGTTGTGGAGGAGCATGGACATGCGGAGGACAGAGCACGGTGACGACGCGTTTATTTTGGGACGTTGATTGGGTTCCTGGAGAACGCATCAGTGTGTGTGTGTGGGGGGGCGTTCCCTACAACGAGGCGAGAGCCGGGACCAGGAGCTACAATTCAACTCTCACCGGAGGGCGAGTCCACATCAGTGAGGTGGAAGTAGGTGATTCTAGTTTCCCTCCCAATTCCCCTTTAGTCAGCTATATTTTTAGCCAGAGTATCTTTCATGTCGTGAGCAAGGCTCACCTATGTCTATGTCACAGTAAGGTACAGTTGTGCAGAGTAAGGCTGTACAGAGCTCTCACGATATTTATATACGTGGTGTGTGCAGGCACCTGGAATTATTGAAGAGTTGACTGTGTCGTTGATGATTTCTTTCATGTGACATTAATATGATAACTTATGTCAGAGAATATATATATAAGTGTACCAGTTATTGGTGTTAGGCTGTGTGCCCAGTATTTATCTTATTATTATCGATATTGATGAATTTATCCCTGTATATGTATATGTTGGTGTGATTAATAACATTTCTATGTGTGCAGTGATTAATTGTGTTATCGCCTTCGAGAGGAGTTACTGAATCTAAGGGCAGTACTGTGGTTAATTGTGGTTAAAGTGGTTATATATATATATATATATATATATATATATATATATATATATATATATATATATATATATATATATATATATATACATATATATATATATATATATATACATATATATATATATATATATATATATATATATATATATATATATATATATATATATATATATATATATATATATATATATATATATATATATATATATATATATATATATATATATTATTAAATATGACCGAAAAAGTAAGATTAATAATTCTAACACGAATTTTCTCAATCTTTCGTACATTTCGTTTCACTGTTGGAGGTAAATCAAAAATCAATTCTCCAAAATTCATTTTTATTTCTAGTCTGACGCGACACGAGCGCGTTTCGTAAAACTTATTACATTTTCAAAGACTTTAGTTCACAAATACACAACTGAATAGAACTTACGCATCTCCGATTTTTACACAGGTACCTGATGTCAGACATCTGCAGGAGATGAAGGAGGCATTTGAGCAGAGTTCCGTGCTGCGTTTCACTTACGAGATGGAAAAGGATGGGAAGCTGCCCTTTCTAGATGTAACAGTCATGGAAAAGGGCGAAGGTTTCCACACTGCAGTCTACACTAAGGAAACAAACATAGGAATGTGCCTAAATGCCAACAGCGACTGCCCAGACAGGTACAAGAGGAGTGTTGTTAACGCATATGTCGACCGTGCTCTCAGCCACAGCTCAGAATGGAAGCAAGTCGATGAAGAACTCTGTAGGGTAAGGCAGGTCCTAGTCAATAACGGCTTCTCCAATGGTTTCGTCGAAGACATCATAAGAAGGAAAGTGAAAAGCCATGCAACCTCTGAAGAGACAACTAACACAACACCTATACCCCCTATTAGACTATTTTACAGGAACTTCTTTTCCACAGCTCATAAAACGGAGGAAAGGGTCCTGAAAGATATTGTTAATAGAAACGTTATCCCTACAGACAAAAATCAGAGGATACAACTGACGATTTACTATAAAACCAGAAAAACGGCCAGCCTACTCATGAGAAACTCTCCAGACACAAAACAGAACGCTTTAAAAGAGACTAACGTCGTCTATGCCTTCAAATGCCCTCTTGGGGACTGTAAGCTCCAAAAAACCCAGTATATAGGCAAGACAACAACATCTCTTTCTAGGCGTTTAACGATGCATAAGCAACAGGGCTCCATTAAGGAACATATAATCTCTTCCCACAACCAAACCATCGCCAGAGAAATCCTAGTAAACAACACAGAAATCATCGATAGATACAGCGATAGCAGGCGGCTTGACGTTTGCGAGGCACTACACATCAAGAAGTCAACACCAGCAATCAACAGCCAATTATTGCACAACTATATTCTACCCACCTCAAGACTCCGCTCCAATATAGAAGCATCAAGAAATATGGACCAATAGGCTTTCTACAAACACTTCTATTCAATATCCATTGTTTCGTGTTCTGTCTTGTGTTGATGAAATTAATACCCTATTAATACTCTTGTTCTGTCTTGTGTTGATGAAATTAATACCCTATTAATACCACATCTTGTTCTGTCTTGTGTTAATGCCACATCACCCCTTCCATCTCACTCAAATGTAGATATAAAATCGGAGATGCGTAAGTTCTATTCAGTTGTGTATTTGTGAACTAAAGTCTTTGAAAATGTAATAAGTTTTACGCAACTCGCTCGTGTCGCGTCAGACTAGAAATAAAAATGAATTTTGGAGAATTGATTTTTGATTTACCTCCAACAGTGAAACGAAATGTACGAAAGATTGAGAAAATTCCTGTTAGAATTATTAATCTTACTTTTTCGGTCATATTTAATAATATATGTTTACAGGAAAGATTGCTACCAAAATATACTAATATATATATATATATATATATATATATATATATATATATATATATATATATATATATATATATATATATATATATATATATATATATATATATATATATATATATATATATATATGTATATATATATATATATATATATATATATATATATATATATATATATATATATATATATATATATATATATATATATATATATATATATATTGTTGGGGTTTCACTACTATATTCTTACTCTGGGGTGAGCAATAGTTATGCTCAAGGTCACTCACCGTAGCCCTGCGGGTCTTCACTCGATCCTCACGGCGCCACTGCACGCCAGGAGAGTCTCCCAGTCAATCTCAACGGCCTCTGATTGAGAAGGAGTGGGAACACGACTCGTTCACTTGACGGTCATGTGCCCTCCCAACAATCGGGCTCTACGGTTAACCACAAGGTCGCCAACTGGTGTTTTAGGTGGCCAGTAACACCTCAGTGGACTGGTTGAATTAGTGGTAGCCTTGGCAAGGTCACACTCAAAAGATCAGGAATCAGGCAGGTACTTACTGTTATCACTCTGCTTTCCAGTATAATATAGCCACAAGATCAATGGAGGGAATGATATAAACACAATGGTAATTTTGTATTTTACTTAAAATGCTTGAAAGATGTCACAAGGCCAAACAATAATAAATAAATCAACTGATCCTGGCAGCGGCCGGTAGTTCCCACGAATAGTATGCACTCACTAAGTGGCAACACCTCCCCTCCTCATCAAGTGTCAAGAACAGCTGATCGCCTGGCCCCCCGCGCGAAAGCTTATTGCTTGTTTTCTAGATTCACGCGCGCTGTTTCTTTAAGTTCTCCAATATACTAGAAACTCGCACTCTCGATATTGGCACAATAGCACGTATTACTTAGTTACACTGTACTCAGGCTCAAGCAGTCATTTCTACAATCAATGCTACAATGACTCACTGTAATGGTTTTCACTGCCCTTCACTCAATGACATATTATAAAGTATTAACACTGGAGTTTTCAGTACTTTCTCTCGTGGGCGATAACGCAATAATTCACTGTACTCACAAATGATTAATCACTGCATGAACATAAGACATATATAGTGTATACCAATCAAACATCAATACATGGAAAATAAATAGTTTCTGGGCACGTAGCCTAACCTCCAAATACTGGCATAATATTATATATAACTTATCACTATATGTTCACATCAAAATCTGTAGAAAGATATATAAAACACAGTAAATTTATCACTTGTTCCTGGTGCCTGTACACACCAATAATCAACACAAGTATTATAAGTACTCTTGATAGTACTACACGGCAAACTGGTGCCTTACTGTGATACGGGTGAGACTTGCTCACGACATATAAAATCCTCAGGCTAGATAATATAGCCGAATAATATAGCTAACTAAAGGGGAATGGGGAGGGAACTAGAAACACCTACTTCAACCTATCCTCCGATGAGAGTCGAGATGTAGCTCCTGGTCCTCGTGTCGGGAACGCCCCCACACGACACATCGTCGTGTCCTACTGGAACCACTCGTCCCACCGTTTAGCGCGTCGTCTCCGTGCCCTCTTCACTGCAGGTCTGTCCTCCTTCTTGACTTCTTGAAGGGTTGGAGTCGGTCTCCTGGCCGTCGTCTTCTCCCAACTACGGCTGCCGCCTACGTCTCAGCTGCAGTCGTCTGGATTCCCCAAATAGTCCTCTCCTTCCTCAGCTACCCAGTGGCTCTGTCAGCCACTACGCTGTCACGAACTGGTGAACTGCCACAGACGTCACATACGTCACTGCACGGCTTCACTGCTTCTTCTTGCACAGTACCTGACTGGAGCACTTGTTGCTCAAATAACCGTCGATTCCCTCTCTGGTTCAACACATGAACTAGGGAAGACCTCACAGAGTACTGGCAGACTTCAGGTGACGCGTAAATCCACGGGAGCGGGAAACAACTGTCAAACTGACAGGACCAATCGTCGCACGTCCAACCTCTTTGACGTGTCGTGTCTGACTGATGTCGCCAGCGCGGAGCGCGGCCTGGACCCCCTTCCTTCATGACGTCACTTTCGCCACGGGAAGTTCTCATTGGCTCCCGGTGCCACATTGCTGTCGGTGACCAATCCGGTGCCACTGACGTCACACGGTTTTGGCGGGGAATCAGGCAGGCCAGCGCCATCTTGGCTTCCTAAAGGGCCTATACCACAGGCCAAAATATTACTATTTCACAAATTTCTCGGCTCACTGAGAACACTCCACTCTCTCCCATATATCAAATTGAAGCCTGCTACGTAGAGAACGCTTGGGAAAAGTAGACATGACTCTTACTGCAGGCGTGGGAGAATTATAAGGGGGGGAACACCGTCACAATATATATATATATATATATATATATATATATATATATATATATATATATATATATATATATATATATATATATATATATATATATATATATATATATATATATATATATATATATATATATATTGTGACGGAGTTCCCCCCCTTATAAATCTCCCACGCCTGCAGTAAGAGTCATGTCTACTTTTCCCAAGCGCTCTCTACGTTGCAGGCTACAAGTTGATATATGGGAGAGAGTGAAGTGTTCTCGGAGAGCCGAGAAATTTGTGAAATAGTAATATTTTGGCCTGTGGTTTAGGCCCTTTAGGGAGCCAAGATGGCGCTGGCTTCCCTGATCTCCCACCAAAACCGTGTGACGTCAGTGGCACCGGATTGGTCACCGACAGCAGTGTGGCACCGGGAGCCAATGAAAACCTCCCATAGTAAAAGTGACGTCACGAAGGAAGGGGGTCCGGCCAGCGCGCCGGGCTGGCGCCAGCAGTCAGACACGACACGTCATAGAGGTCGGACGTGCGACGAGTGGTCCTGTCAGTCGGACAGTTATTCCAGCTCCCGTGGATTTACGCGTCACCGGAAGTCCGCCAGTACTCTGAGAAGTCTTCCCTAGTTCATGTGTTGAACCAGAAGAGGGAATTGACGGTTATTTGAGCAGCAAGTGCTCCAGTCAGGTACTGTGCCAGTAGCAGTGAAGCCGTGCAGTGACGTATGTTGACGTCTATGGCAATTCACCAGTTCGTGACAGCGTAGTGGCTGACAGAGCCACTGGGTAGCTGAGGAAGAGAGGACTATTTGGGGAAACCGAACGACTGTAGCTGAGACGTAGGCGACAGCCGTTGCTGGGAGAAGACGACGGCCAGGAGACCGACTCCAACCTTCAAGAAGTTAAGAAGGAGGACGGACCTGCAGTGAGGAGGCACGGAGACGACGCGCTAAACGGTGTGACGACGAGAGGCTCTGGTAGGACACGACGACGTGTAGTGTGGGGGCGTTCCCGACACGAGGACCAGGAGCTACATCTCGACTCTCATCGGAGGATAGGGTGAAGTAGGTGGTTCTAGTTCCCTCCCCATTCCCCTTTAGTTAGCTATATTATTTGGCTATATTATCTAGCCTGAAGATTTTATATGTCGTGAGCAAGTCTCACCCATGTCACGGTAAAGCACCAGTGTGCTAGACAGTACTATCAAGAGTACTTGTAATATTCATGTTGATTATTGGTGTGTACAGGCACCAGGAACCAGTGATAAATTTACTGTGTTGTGTATATCTTTCTATAGATTTTGATATGAACATATAGTGGTAAAATATATATAAGATTATGCCAGTATTTGGAGGTTAGGCTATGTGCCCAGAAATTATTTATTTTCCATGTATTGATGATTGATTTGTATACCATATATATGTCTATGTCCATTCAGTGAATAATCATTTGTGAGTACAGTGAATCATTGCGTTATCGCCAACGAGAGAAAGTACTGAAAACTCCAGTGTTAATAGTTCATAATATATTGTTGAGTGAAGAACAATGTGAAGCCATTACAGTGAATCATTATAGCATTGATTGTAGAAAAGACTGTTTGAGCCTGAGTACAGTGTAACTGAGTAATACGGTTTATTTAGCAAATATCGAGTGTGCGAGTTTCTAGTAATATTGGAGAATTTAATGAAACAGCGCGCGTGAATCTAGAAAACAAGCAAATTTCGCGCGGAGAGACCATTGCGATCAGCTGTTCTTGACACTTGATGAGGAGGGGAGAGTGTTGCCCTCTAGCGGTCGCATAATATCCGTGGGAATTACCGGCCGAGTCAGGATCAGTTGATTTATCGATTATTGTGTGGCCTTGTGACATCTTTCATACATTTTAAGTAAAATACAAAACTCTCTTTGTGTTTTTATCATCCCCTCCATTGATCTTGTGGCTATATTATACTGGTAAAAATAGAGTGATAACAATAAGTACCTGCCTGATTCCTGATCTTTTGAGTGTGTCCTTGCCAAGGCTACCACTGAATACACCAGTCCACTGATGGTGTTACTGGCCACCTTAAACACCAGTTGGCGATCTTGTGTATAACCGTAGAGCCCTATTGTTGGGGAGGGCACACGACAGTCGATGTGAACGAGTCGTGTTCTCACTCTTTCTTAATAAGAGGCCGTTAAGATTGACTGGGAGACTCTCCTGGCGTGCAGTGGCGCCGTGAGGATCGAGGGAAGACCCGCAAGGCTACGGTGAGTTACCTTGAGCATAACTATTGCTTACCCCAGAGTAAGGGTAGAGAATAATAGAGAGGTGAAACCCCCAACAATATATATATATATATATATATATATATATATATATATATATATATATATATATATATATATATATATATATATATATATATATATATATATATATATATATATATATATACATATACATATATATATATATATATATATTAGTATATTTTGGTAGCAGTCTTTCCTGTAGACATATATGATTAAATATGACTGAAAAAGTAAGGTTAATAATTCTAACACGAATTTCCTCAATATTTCTTATGTTTCTTTTCACTGTCGATGGTAATTGAAAAATCTGTTTTCCAAAATTCATTTTTATATCTAGTCTGACGCGACACTTGAACGCGTTTCGTAATAACTTATTACATTTTCAAAGACTTTAGTTTACATAAGAAATATTGAGAAAATTCGTGTTAAAATTATTAATCTTACTTTTTCGGTCATATTTAATAATATATGTTTACAAGAAAGACTGCTACCAATATATATATATATATATATATATATATATATATATATATATATATATATATATATATATATATATATATATATATATATATATATATATATATATGCAACAATGATCACAAAAACACTGATCCAAGTATGCAGAATAACCTCATATGAAAAATAGAAAATGCTTAACGCGTTTTCGGCTAATTCGCCTTCATCAGAGCAAAGTAGAATGAGGATAAGATTGCTGATCAGACCTTTATATCCGCCTGGGCAGATCACCTGACCACCAAAAATAAGTGGAGGAAAGGAATTATAAGAAAGAAGGTAATTGCAGAAGGCCTATTGGCCCATACAAGGCAGCTCCTATTAATATCTCCAAGTGCCATACGTGTTTAAATGATTGCTATATTGTTTTGACGTGCTATATTGAGGCTTAAATAGGGATCCAACTTGTACATACCGGGGCTCACATTAAGGCTGTTGTTACAATGTTTGATCAGGGCAGACTCGATCACGTTTCGTTCAACAAAATCCTTACTTTTAACAATACATTTTGCCCCTGTGAAGTCGATAGAATGATTAAATAAACTGGAATGTAAATACAATGCACTGGATTGCTGGGCTGTACGAATAGCGTATGAATGCTGTTTTAAACGCGAGGAAAGAGTTTTACCTGTCTGGCCGATGTAAACACATGCACACTCATTACAAGGGATGGAATACACACAACCTGCTACAGACGAGGGCGAGTTCTTAATTAACATGGACTTAACTGTATTATCATTTTTGAACACTAAATTAATATTAAGGTTCTTCAGGGCTGGGACAAGATTTACTAGACCCTCAGAATATGGTAATACCAACGAATTTTTCAGTTCTGGTTTCGACTTAGTAGTCTGTTTGTAGAAAGTCCTTTTTGCTTGACCAAACGCAAGATCCAAGATCGATTTTGGGTATTTTAACTTCTTCCCAATTTCAAATATATTTGCTATTTCTTCATCGAAAAATTCCGGACTACAAACTCTCAGTGCTCTGAGAAACATACCAGAAAAAACTGCCCGCTTGACCTGAACATGATGATTTGAATAGAAATGTACATACGAGCACACATTGGTAGGTTTCCTATACACATTGAATTTGAAACTTCTACCAATTCTATGAATCATGATGTCTAAAAAAGGCAGAACACCATTCACTTCGTTCTCAATTGTGAATTTAATTGACGGAACCAGCGAATTGATTTGATTGAGAAAATCAGTTTCGTCATGATTAACCGGCCACAGGCACAAAATATCGTCAACGTACCTGTACCAAAGCAAATTTGAGGGTAAAATCCTGGGAAGGATATTTGTTTCGAAACATTCCATGTACAGATTGCTCAAAACAGGGGAGAGGGGATTACCCATCGCCATGCCAAATGTTTGTTTATAAAATGAATCATTAAAGCTGAAATAATTATCTTTAATGCACAATTTTATAAGTTCAATAATGGTGTTAGTAGGCAAAGTTAAATTATACCTTGGGAGTAGATCCCGTAAGAATGACAACAGATCATCAACAGGAACCCTAGTAAGACCCTATTATTAGTTCCTCCTGCAAGACCTATTATTAGTTCTGTTGGATCTGTGGCATATAGACTTTCCAAATGGCTTGTCCAAGTCTTGTCTCCAGTAGTAGGTTCCATATCCAACTCACACATAACAAACAACTTGGACTTGGTTAACAAGTTGTCTAGTTTGAAATTAAATTATGATTTTAAACTTGTGAGTTTTGATGTGACGGCTCTGTTCACTAGGGTTCCTGTTGATGATCTGTCGTGCTCTAACCGGGCACCCTATATAATGACATTAATGGCCATAAATGTAAGATACATGGGTTTCGGAAAGAACACTTAACTTGAATTTGTTGACAGCGTGTGATAATGGTACACCTTTGGTTTCCATAACACTACGTCCAAGTAAAATTAACAGGAGCCGAATTTGCTTTCGAGAGCCTCTGGTCTAGTCTCAACAATGGCTGCCCTCCTTCCTCCCTGACGCCTGGCTTACATTGTCCACATGACAGAAAGTGAAAGAAGGGTCACATTTATTCTACTTTAATATTGATAATTAAGTTAATTTATATGAGATGGTTTATGATGGTAAAGTCCAAAGACTAATGTATTTAAGAATAATTCCCACCATAATAGGTGGTGATTTATAATAGTATGTGGTGATGATATCCCGTTTTCTTTAGACGGTAATTCCACTACAAGTTACGTTTTCTATGGGTAACTTGTTGGTAATACAGCAGCAATTATTATCTGTCTGTATGATATATTAAATGGTGTCTGAATTTTCGACAGAGGTTGGTGGAAAGGATGCTGGGAGGTTGGTGGAGGGGATGCTGGGAGGCTGGTGGAGAGGATGCTGGGAGGTTGGTGGAGAGGATGCTGGGAGGCTGGTGGAGAGGATGCTGGGAGGTTGGTGGAGAGGATGCTGGGAGGCTGGTGGAGTGGAGGCTGGAGGAGAGGATGCTGGGAGGTTGGTGGAGAGGATGCTGGGAGGTTGGTGGAGGGGATGCTGGGAGGCTGGTGGAGAGGATGCTGGGAGGCTGGTGGAGAGGATGCTGGGAGGCTGGTGGAGAGGATGCTGGGAGGCTGGTGGAGAGGATGCTAGGAGGCTGGTGGAGAGGATGCTGGGAGGTTGGTGGAGAGGATGCTGGGAGGTTGGTGGAGTGGAGGCTGGAGGAGAGGATGCTGGGAGGTTGGTGGAGAGGATGCTGGGAGGTTGGTGGAGGGGATGCTGGGAGGCTGGTGGAGAGGATGCTGGGAGGCTGGTGGAGAGGATGCTGGGAGGTTGGTGGAGAGGATGCTGGGAGGCTGGTGGAGAGGATGCTGGGAGGTTGGTGGAGAGGATGCTGGGAGGTTGGTGGAGGGGATGCTGGGAGGCTGGTGGAGAGGATGCTCGGAGGCTGGTGGAGAGGATGCTGGGAGGCTGGTGTAGAGGATGCTGGGAGGCTGGTGGAGAGGATGCTGGGAGGCTGGTGGAGAGGATGCTGGGAGGCTGATGGAGAGGATGCTGGGAGGCTGGTGGAGAGGATGCTGGGAGGCTGGTGGAGAGGATGCTGGGAGGCTGGTGGAGAGGATGCTGGGAGGCTGGTGAAGAGGATGCTGGGAAGCTGGTAGAGAGGATGCTAGGAGGCTGGTGGAGAGGATGCTGGGAGGCTGGTGGAGAGGATGCTGGGAGGCTGGTGGAGAGGATGCTGTGAGGCTGGTGGAGAGGATGCTGGGAGGTTGGTGGAGAGGATGCTGGGAAGCTGGTGGAGAGGATGCTAGGAGGCTGGTGGAGAGGATGCTGGGAGTTTGGAGGAGAGAATGCTGGGAGGCTGGAGGAGAGGATGCTGTGAGGCTGGTGGAGAGGATGCTGTGAGGCTGGTGGAGAGGATGCTGGGAGTTTGGAGGAGAGAATGCTGGGAGGCTGGAGGAGAGGATGCTGTGAGGCTGGTGGAGAGGATGCTGGGAGGCTGGTGGAGAGGATGCTAGGAGGCTGGTGGAGAGGATTCTGGGAGTTTGGAGGAGAGAATGCTGGGAGGCTGGTGGAGAGGATGCTGTGAGGCTGGTGGAGAGAATGCTGGGAAGCTGGTGGAGAGGATGCTAGGAGGCTGGTGGAGAGGATGCTGGGAGGCTGGTGGAGAGGATGCTGGGAGGCTGGTGGAGAGGATGCTGGGAGTTTGGAGGAGAGAATGCTGGGAGGCTGGTGGAGAGGATGCTGTGAGGTTGGTGGAGAGAATGCTGGGAAGCTGGTGGAGAGGATGCTAGGAGGCTGGTGGAGAGGATGCTGGGAGGCTGGTGGAGAGGATGCTGGGAGGCTGGTGGAGAGAATGCTGGGAGGCTGGAGGAGAGGATGCTGTGAGGCTGGTGGAGAGGATGCTGGGAGGCTGGTGGAGAGAATGCTGAGAGGCTGGTGGAGAGGATGCTGGGAGGCTGGAGGAGAGGATGCTGTGAGGCTGGTGGAGAGGATGCTGAGAGGCTGGTGGAGAGGATGCAGAGAGGCTGGTGGAGAGGATGCTGGGAGGCTGGAGGAGAGGATGTTGTGTGGCTGGTGGAGAGGATGCTGGGAGGCTGGTGGAGAGGATGCTGGGAGGCTGGTGGAGAGGATGCTGGGAGGTTGGTGGAGAGGATGCTGGGAGGTTGGTGGAGAGGATGCTGGGAGGCTGGTGGAGAGGATGCTGGGAGGTTGGTGGAGAGGATGCTGGGAGGTTGGTGGAGAGGATGCTGGGAGGTTGGTGGAGGGGATGCTGGGAGGCTGGTGGAGAGGATGCTGGGAGATTCGTGGAGGGGATGCTGGGAGGCTGGTGGAGAGGATGCTGGGAGGTTGGTAGAGAGGATGCTGGGAGGTTGGTGGAGGGGATGCTGGGAGGCTGGTGGAGAGGATGCTGGGAGGTTGGTGGAGAGGATGCTGGGAGGCTGGTGGAGAGGATGCTGGGAGGTTGGTGGAGAGGATGCTGGGAGGCTGGTGGAGTGGAGGCTGGAGGAGAGGATGCTGGGAGGTTGGTGGAGAGGATGCTGGGAGGTTGGTGGAGGGGATGCTGGGAGGCTGGTGGAAAGGATGCTGGGAGGCTGGTGGAGAGGATGCTGGGAGGCTGGTGGAGAGGATGCTAGGAGGCTGGTGGAGAGGATGCTGGGAGGTTGGTGGAGGGGATGCTGGGAGGCTGGTGGAGAGGATGCTGGGAGGTTGGTGGAGAGGATGCTGGGAGGCTGGTGGAGAGGATGCTGGGAGGTTGGTGGAGAGGATGCTGGGAGGTTGGTGGAGTGGAGGCTGGAGGAGAGGATGCTGGGAGGTTGGTGGAGAGGATGCTGGGAGGTTAGTGGAGAGGATGCTGGGAGGCTGGTGGAGAGGATGCTGGGAGGCTGGTGGAGAGGATGCTGGGAGGCTGGTGTAGAGGATGCTGGGAGGCTGGTGGAGAGGATGCTGGGAGGCTGATGGAGAGGATGCTGGGAGGCTGGTGGAGAGGATGCTGGAAGGCTGGTGGAGAGGATGCTGGGAGGCTGGTGGAGAGGATGCTGGGAGGCTGGTGGAGAGGATGCTGGGAGGCTGGTGAAGAGGATGCTGGGAAGCTGGTAGAGAGGATGCTAGGAGGCTGGTGGAGAGGATGCTGGGAGGCTGGTGGAGAGGATGCTGGGAGGCTGGTGGAGAGGATGCTGGGAGGCTGGTGGAGAGGATGCTGGGAGGCTGGTGGAAAGGATGCTGGGAGGTTGGTGGAGAGGATGCTGGGAAGCTGGTGGAGAGGATGCTAGGAGGCTGGTGGAGAGGATGCTGGGAGTTTGGAGGAGAGAATGCTGGGAGGCTGGAGGAGAGGATGCTGTGAGGCTGGTGGAGAGGATGCTGGGAGTTTGGAGGAGAGAATGCTGGGAGGCTGGAGGAGAGGATGCTGTGAGGCTGGTGGAGAGGATGCTGGGAGGCTGGTGGAGAGGATGCTAGGAGGCTGGTGGAGAGGATTCGGGGAGTTTGGAGGAGAGAATGCTGGGAGGCTGGTGGAGAGGATGCTGTGAGGCGGGTGGAGAGAATGCTGGGAAGCTGGTGGAGAGGATGCTAGGAGGCTGGTGGAGAGGATGCTGGGAGGCTGGTGGAGAGGATGCTGGGAGGCTGGTGGAGAGGATGCTGGGAGGCTGGTGGAGAGAATGCTGGGAGGCTGGTGGAGAGGATGCTGTGAGGCTGGTGGAGAGAATGCTGGGAAGCTGGTGGAGAGGATGCTAGGAGGCTGGTGGAGAGGATGCTGGGAGGCTGGTGGAGAGGATGCTGGGAGGCTGGTGGAGAGAATGCTGGGAGGCTGGAGGAGAGGATGCTGTGAGGCTGGCGGAGAGGATGCTGGGAGGCTGGTGGAGAGGATGCTGAGAGGCTGGTGGAGAGGATGCTGGGAGGCTGGAGGAGAGGATGCTGGGAGGCTGGTGGAGAGGATGCTGAGAGGCTGGTGGAGAGGATGCAGAGAGGCAGGTGGAGAGGATGCTGGGAGGCTGGATGAGAGGATGTTGTGAGGCTGGTGGAGAGGATGCTGGGAGGCTGGTGGAGAGGATGCTGGGAGGCTGGTGGAGAGGATGCTGGGAGGTTGGTGGAGAGGATGCTGGGAGGCTGGTGGAGAGGATGCTGGGAGGTTGGTGGAGAGGATGCTGGGAGGCTGGTGGAGAGGATGCTGGGAGGTTCGTGGAGGGGATGCTGGGAGGTTCGTGGAGGGGATGCTGGGAGGCTGGTGGAGAGGATGCTGGGAGGTTGGTGGAGGGGATGCTGGGAGGCTGGTGGAGAGGATGCTGGGAGGCTGGTGGAGAGGATGCTGGGAGGTTGGTGGAGTGGAGGCTGGAGGAGAGGATGCTGGGAGGTTGGTGGAGAGGATGCTGGGAGGTTGGTGGAGAGGATGCTGGGAGGCTGGTGGAGAGGATGCTGGGAGGCTGGTGGAAAGGATGCTGGGAGGCTGGTGGAGAGGATGCTGGGAGGCTGGTGGAGAGGATGCTGGGAGGCTGGTGGAGAGGATGCTGGGAGGCTGGTGAAGAGGATGCTGGGAAGCTGGTAGAGAGGATGCTAGGAGGCTGGTGGAGAGGATGCTGGGAGGCTGGTGGAGAGGATGCTGAGAGGCTGGTGGAGAGGATGCAGAGAGGCTGGTGGAGAGGATGCTGGGAGGCTGGAGGAGAGGATGTTGTGAGGCTGGTGGTGAGGATGCTGGGAGGCTGGTGGAGAGGATGCTGGGAGGCTGGTGGAGAGGATGCTGGGAGATTGGTGGAGAGGATGCTGGGAGGTTGGTGGAGAGGATGCTGGGAGGCTGGTGGAGAGGATGCTGGGAGGTTGGTGGAGAGGATGCTGGGAGGTTGGTGGAGGGGATGCTGGGAGGCTGGTGGAGAGGATGCTGGGAGGTTCGTGGAGGGGATGCTGGGAGGCTGGTGGAGAGGATGCTGGGAGGTTGGTGGAGGGGATGCTGGGAGGCTGGTGGAGAGGATGCTGGGAGGCTGGTGGAGAGGATGCTGGGAGGTTGGTGGAGTGGAGGCTGGAGGAGAGGATGCTGGGAGGTTGGTGGAGAGGATGCTGGGAGGTTGGTGGAGAGGATGCTGGAAGGCTGGTGGAGAGGATGCTGGGAGGCTGGTGGAGAGGATGCTGGGAGGCTGGTGGAGAGGATGCTGGGAGGCTGGTGGAGAGGATGCTGGGAGGCTGGTGGAGAGGATGCTGGGAGGCTGGTGAAGAGGATGCTGGGAAGCTGGTAGAGAGGATGCTAGGAGGCTGGTGGAGAGGATGCTGGGAGGCTGGTGGAGAGGATGCTGGGAGGCTGGTGGAGAGGATGCTGGGAGGCTGGTGGAGAGGATGCTGGGAGGCTGGTGGAGAGGATGCTGGGAGGCTGGTGGAAAGGATGCTGGGAGGTTGGTGGAGAGGATGCTGGGAAGCTGGTGGAGAGGATGGTAGGAGGCTGGTGGAGAGGATGCTGGGAGTTTGGAGGAGAGAATGCTGGAAGGCTGGAGGAGAGGATGCTGTGAGGCTGGTGGAGAGGATGCTGGGAGTTTGGAGGAGAGAATGCTGGGAGGCTGGAGGAGAGGATGCTGTGAGGCTGGTGGAGAGGATGCTGGGAGGCTGGTGGAGAGGATGCTAGGAGGCTGGTGGAGAGGATTCTGGGAGTTTGGAGGAGAGAATGATGGGAGGCTGGTGGAGAGGATGCTGTGAGGCTGGTGGAGAGAATGCTGGGAAGCTGGTGGAGAGGATTCTAGGAGGCTGGTGGAGAGGATGCTGGGAGGCTGGTGGAGAGGATGCTGGGAGGCTGGTGGAGAGGATGCTGGGAGTTTGGAGGAGAGAATGCTGGGAGGCTGGTGGAGAGGATGCTGTGAGGCTGGTGGAGAGAATGCTGGGAAGCTGGTGGAGAGGATGCTAGGAGGCTGGTGGAGAGGATGCTGGGAGGCTGGTGGAGAGAATGCTGGGAGGCTGGAGGAGAGGATGCTGTGAGGCTAGTGGAGAGGATGCTGGGAGGCTGGTGGAGAGGATGCTGAGAGGCTGGTGGAGAGGATGCTGGGAGGCTGGAGGAGAGGATGCTGTGAGGCTGGTGGAGAGGATGCTGAGAGGCTGGTGGAGAGGATGCAGAGAGGCTGGTGGAGAGGATGCTGGGAGGCTGGAGGAGAGGATGTTGTGAGGCTGGTGGAGAGGATCCTGGGAGGCTGGTGGAGAGGAGGATGGTGGAGAGGATGCTGGGAGTTTGGAGGAGAGAATGCTGGGAGGCTGGAGGAGAAGATGCTGTGAGGCTGGTGGAGAGGATGCTGGGAGGCTGGGGTAGAGGATGCTGAGAGGCTGGGGGAGAGGAGGATGGTGGAGAGGATGCTGGGAGTTTGGAGGAGAGAATGCTGGGAGGCTGGAGGAGAGGATGTTGTGAGGCTGGTGGAGAGGATGCTGGGAGGCTGGTGGAGAGAATGCTGGGAGGCTGGAGGAGAGGATGCTGCGAGGCTGGTGGAGAGGATGCTGGGAGGCTGGTGGAGAGGATGCTGAGAGGCTGGTGGAGAGGATGCTGTGAGGCTGGTGGAGAGGATGCTGGGAGGCTGGTGGAGAGGATGCTGAGAGGCTGGTGGAGAGGATGCTGTGAGGCTGGTGGAGAGGATGCTGGGAGGCTGGTGGAGAAGATGCTGGTGGAGAGGATGCTGGGAGGTTGGAGGAAAGGACGCTGAGAGCCTGGTGGAGAGGATGCCGAGTGGCTGGAGGAGAGGATGCTGTGAGGCTGGTGGAGAGGATGCTGGGAGGCTGGTGGAGAGGAGGATGGTGGAGAGGATGCTGGGAGGTTGGAGAGGATGCTGGGAGGCTGGAGGAGAGGATGCTGGGAGGCTGGTGGAGAGGATGCTGGGAAGCTGGTGGAGAGGATGCTATGAGGTTGGAGGAAAAGATGCTGGGAGGCTGGTGGAGAGGATGCTATGAGGTTGGAGGAAAAGATGCTGGGAGGCTGGTGGAGAGGATGCTTGGAGGGTGGAGAGGATGCTGTGAGGTTGGAGAGGATGCTGGGAGGTTGGAGAGGATGCTGGGAGGCTGGTGGAGAGGATGCTGGGAGGCTGGTGGAGAGGATGCTGGGAGGCTGGTGGAGAGGATGCTGGGAGGCTGGTGGAGAGGATGCTGTGGAGAGGATGCTGGGAGGCTGGTGGAGAGGTTGCTGGGAGGTGGGAGGAGAGGATGCTGGGAGGTTGGTGGAGATGATGCTGGGAGGCTGGTGGAGAGGATGCTGGGAGACTGGTGGAGAGGATGCTGGGAGGCTGGTGGTGAGGATGCTGGGAGGCTGGTGGAGAGGATGCTGGGAGGCTGGTGGAGAGGATGCTGGGAGGCTGGTGGAGAGGATGCTGGGAGGCTGGTGGAGAGGATGCTGGGAGGCAGGTGGAAAGGATGCTGGGAGGCTGGTGGAGAGGATGCTGGGAGGCTCCTGGAGAGGATGCTAGGAGATTGGTGGAGAGGATGCTGGGAGGCTAGTGGAGAGGATGCTGGGAGGCTGGTGGAGAGGATGCTGGGAGGCTGGTGGAGAGGATGCTGGGAGGCTGGTGGAGAGGATGCTGGGAGGCTGGTGAAGAGGATGCTGGGAGGCTGGTGGAGAGGATGCTGGGAGGCTGGTGGAGAGGATGCTGGGAGGCTGGTGGAGAGGATGCTGGGAGGCTGGTGGAGAGGATGCTGGGAGGCTGGTGGAGAGGATGCTGGGAGGCTGGTGGAGAGGATGCTGAGAGGCTGGTGGATAGGATGCAGAGAGGCTGGTGGAGAGGATGCTGGGAGGCTGGTGGAGAGGATGCTGGGAGGCTGGTGAAGAGGATGCTGGGAAGCTGGTAGAGACGATGCTAGGAGGCTGGTGGAGAGGATGCTGGGAGGCTGGTGGAGAGGATGCTGAGAGGCTGGTGGAGAGGATGCTGGGAGGCTGGTGGAGAGGATGCTGGGAGGCTGGTGAAGAGGATGCTGGGAAGCTGGTAGAGACGATGCTAGGAGGCTGGTGGAGAGGATGCTGGGAGGCTGGTGGAGAGGATGCTGAGAGGCTGGTGGATAGGATGCAGAGAGGCTGGTGGAGAGGATGCTGGGAGGCTGGAGGAGAGGATGTTGTGAGGCTGGTGGAGAGGATGCTGGGAGGCTGGTGGAGAGGATGCTGGGAGGCTGGTGGAGAGGATGCTGGGAGGTTGGTGGAGAGGATGCTGGGAGGTTGGTGGAGAGGATGCTGGGAGGCTGGTGGAGAGGATGCTGGGAGGTTGGTGGAGAGGATGCTGGGAGGTTGGTGGAGGGGATGCTGGGAGGCTGGTGGAGAGGATGCTGGGAGGTTCGTGGAGGGGATGCTGGGAGGCTGGTGGAGAGGATGCTGGGAGGTTGGTGGAGGGGATGCTGGGAGGCTGGTGGAGAGGATGCTGGGAGGCTGGTGGAGAAGATGCTGGTGGAGAGGATGCTGGGAGGTTGGAGGAAAGGACGCTGAGAGCCTGGTGGAGAGGATGCCGAGTGGCTGGAGGAGAGGATGCTGTGAGGTTGGTGGAGAGGATGCTGGGAGGCTGGTGGAGAGGAGGATGGTGGAGAGGATGCTGGGAGGTTGGAGAGGATGCTGGGAGGCTGGAGGAGAGGATGCTGGGAGGCTGGTGGAGAGGATGCTGGGAAGCTGGTGGAGAGGATGCTATGAGGTTGGAGGAAAAGATGCTGGGAGGCTGGTGGAGAGGATGCTATGAGGTTGGAGGAAAAGATGCTGGGAGGCTGGTGGAGAGGATGCTTGGAGGGTGGAGAGGATGCTGGGAGGTTGGAGAGGATGCTGGGAGGTTGGAGAGGATGCTGGGAGGCTGGTGGAGAGGATGCTGGGAGGCTGGTGGAGAGGATGCTGGGAGGCTGGTGGAGAGGATGCTGGGAGGCTGGTGGAGAGGATGCTGTGGAGAGGATGCTGGGAGGCTGGTGGAGAGGTTGCTGGGAGGTGGGAGGAGAGGATGCTGGGAGGTTGGTGGAGATGATGCTGGGAGGCTGGTGGAGAGGATGCTGGGAGACTGGTGGAGAGGATGCTGGGAGGCTGGTGGTGAGGATGCTGGGAGGCTGGTGGAGAGGATGCTGGGAGGCTGGTGGAGAGGATGCTGGGAGGCTGGTGGAGAGGATGCTGGGAGGCAGGTGGAAAGGATGCTGGGAGGCTGGTGGAGAGGATGCTGGGAGGCTCCTGGAGAGGATGCTAGGAGATTGGTGGAGAGGATGCTGGGAGGCTAGTGGAGAGGATGCTGGGAGGCTGGTGGAGAGGATGCTGGGAGGCTGGTGGAGAGGATGCTGGGAGGCTGGTGGAGAGGATGCTGGGAGGCTGGTGAAGAGGATGCTGGGAGGCTGGTGGAGAGGATGCTGGGAGGCTGGTGGAGAGGATGCTGGGAGGCTGGTGGAGAGGATGCTGGGAGGCTGGTGGAGAGGATGCTGGGAGGCTGGTGGAGAGGATGCTGGGAGGCTGGTGGAGAGGATGCTGAGAGGCTGGTGGATAGGATGCAGAGAGGCTGGTGGAGAGGATGCTGGGAGGCTGGTGGAGAGGATGCTGGGAGGCTGGTGAAGAGGATGCTGGGAAGCTGGTAGAGACGATGCTAGGAGGCTGGTGGAGAGGATGCTGGGAGGCTGGTGGAGAGGATGCTGAGAGGCTGGTGGAGAGGATGCTGGGAGGCTGGTGGAGAGGATGCTGGGAGGCTGGTGAAGAGGATGCTGGGAAGCTGGTAGAGACGATGCTAGGAGGCTGGTGGAGAGGATGCTGGGAGGCTGGTGGAGAGGATGCTGAGAGGCTGGTGGATAGGATGCAGAGAGGCTGGTGGAGAGGATGCTGGGAGGCTGGAGGAGAGGATGTTGTGAGGCTGGTGGAGAGGATGCTGGGAGGCTGGTGGAGAGGATGCTGGGAGGCTGGTGGAGAGGATGCTGGGAGGTTGGTGGAGAGGATGCTGGGAGGTTGGTGGAGAGGATGCTGGGAGGCTGGTGGAGAGGATGCTGGGAGGTTGGTGGAGAGGATGCTGGGAGGTTGGTGGAGGGGATGCTGGGAGGCTGGTGGAGAGGATGCTGGGAGGTTCGTGGAGGGGATGCTGGGAGGCTGGTGGAGAGGATGCTGGGAGGTTGGTGGAGGGGATGCTGGGAGGCTGGTGGAGAGGATGCTGGGAGGCTGGTGGAGAGGATTCTGGGAGGTTGGTGGAGTGGAGGCTGGAGGAGAGGATGCTGGGAGATTGGTGGAGAGGATGCTGGGAGGTTGGTGGAGAGGATGCTGGGAGGCTGGTGGAGAGGATGCTGGGAGGCTGGTGGAGAGGATGCTGGGAGGCTGGTGGAGAGGATGCTGGGAGGCTGGTGGAGAGGATGCTGGGAGGCTGGTGGAGAGGATGCTGGGAGGCTGGTGAAGAGGATGCTGGGAAGCTGGTAGAGAGGATGCTAGGAGGCTGGTGGAGAGGATGCTGGGAGGCTGGTGGAGAGGATGCTGGGAGGCTGGTGGAGAGGATGCTGGGAGGCTGGTGGAGAGGATGCTGGGAGGCTGGTGGAGAGGATGCTGGGAGGCTGGTGGAAAGGATGCTGGGAGGTTGGTGGAGAGGATGCTGGGAAGCTGGTGGAGAGGATGCTAGGAGGCTGGTGGAGAGGATGCTGGGAGTTTGGAGGAGAGAATGCTGGGAGGCTGGAGGAGAGGATGCTGTGAGGCTGGTGGAGAGGATGCTGGGAGTTTGGAGGAGAGAATGCTGGGAGGCTGGAGGAGAGGATGCTGTGAGGCTGGTGGAGAGGATGCTGGGAGGCTGGTGGAGAGGATGCTAGGAGGCTGGTGGAGAGGATTCTGGGAGTTTGGAGGAGAGAATGCTGGGAGGCTGGTGGAGAGGATGCTGTGAGGCTGGTGGAGAGAATGCTGGGAAGCTGGTGGAGAGGATTCTAGGAGGCTGGTGGAGAGGATGCTGGGAGGCTGGTGGAGAGGATGCTGGGAGGCTGGTGGAGAGGATGCTGGGAGTTTGGAGGAGAGAATGCTGGGAGGCTGGTGGAGAGGAGGATGGTGGAGAGGATGCTGGGAGGTTGGAGAGGATGCTGGGAGGCTGGAGGAGAGGATGCTGGGAGGCTGGTGGAGAGGATGCTGGGAAGCTGGTGGAGAGAATGCTATGAGGTTGGAGGAAAAGATGCTGGGAGGCTGGTGGAGAGGATGCTATGAGGTTGGAGGAAAAGATGCTGGGAGGCTGGTGGAGAGGATGCTATGAGGTTGGAGGAAAAGATGCTGGGAGGCTGGTGGAGAGGATGCTTGGAGGGTGGAGAGGATGCTGGGAGGTTGGAGAGGATGCTGGGAGGTTGGAGAGGATGCTGGGAGGCTGGTGGAGAGGATGCTGGGAGGCTGGTGGAGAGGATGCTGGGAGGCTGGTGGAGAGGATGCTGGGAGGCTGGTGGAGAGGATGCTGGGAGGCTGGTGGAGAGGATGCTGGGAGGCTGGTGGAGAGGTTGCTGGGAGGTGGGAGGAGAGGATGCTGGGAGGTTGGTGGAGATGATGCTGGGAGGCTGGTGGAGAGGATGCTGGGAGACTGGTGGAGAGGATGCTGGGAGGCTGGTGGTGAGGATGCTGGGAGGCTGGTGGAGAGGATGCTGGGAGGCTGGTGGAGAGGATGCTGGGAGGCTGGTGGAGAGGATGCTGGGAGGCTGGTGGAGAGGATGCTGGGAGGCAGGTGGAAAGGATGCTGGGAGGCTGGTGGAGAGGATGCTGGGAGGCTCCTGGAGAGGATGCTAGGAGATTGGTGGAGAGGATGCTGAGAGGCTGGTGGAGAGGATGCTGGGAGGTTGGTGGAGAGGATGCTGGGAGGCTGGTGGAGAGGATGCTGGGAGGCTGGTGGAGAGGATGCTGGGAGGTTGGTGGAGAGGATGCTGGGAGGTTGGTGGAGAGGATGCTGGGAGGCTGGTGGAGAGGATGCTGGGAGGTTGGTGGAGAGGATGCTGGGAGGTTGGTGGAGGGGATGCTGGGAGGCTGGTGGAGAGGATGCTGGGAGGTTCGTGGAGGGGATGCTGGGAGGCTGGTGGAGAGGATCCTGGGAGGTTGGTGGAGGGGATGCTGGGAGGCTGGTGGAGAGGATGCTGGGAGGCTGGTGGAGAGGATGCTGGGAGGTTGGTGGAGTGGAGGCTGGAGGAGAGGATGCTGGGAGGCTGGTGGAGAGGATGCTGGGAGGCTGGTGGAGAGGATGCTGGGAGGCTGGTGGAGAGGATGCTGGGAGGCTGGTGGAGAGGATGCTGGGAGGCTGGTGGAGAGGATGCTGAGAGGCTGGTGGATAGGATGCAGAGAGGCTGGTGGAGAGGATGCTGGGAGGCTGGTGGAGAGGATGCTGGGAGGCTGGTGAAGAGGATGCTGGGAAGCTGGTAGAGACGATGCTAGGAGGCTGGTGGAGAGGATGCTGGGAGGCTGGTGGAGAGGATGCTGAGAGGCTGGTGGAGAGGATGCTGGGAGGCTGGTGGAGAGGATGCTGGGAGGCTGGTGAAGAGGATGCTGGGAAGCTGGTAGAGACGATGCTAGGAGGCTGGTGGAGAGGATGCTGGGAGGCTGGTGGAGAGGATGCTGAGAGGCTGGTGGATAGGATGCAGAGAGGCTGGTGGAGAGGATGCTGGGAGGCTGGAGGAGAGGATGTTGTGAGGCTGGTGGAGAGGATGCTGGGAGGCTGGTGGAGAGGATGCTGGGAGGCTGGTGGAGAG
The DNA here is from genome assembly GCF_040958095.1 of Procambarus clarkii. Lineage (NCBI taxonomy): Eukaryota > Metazoa > Arthropoda > Malacostraca > Decapoda > Cambaridae > Procambarus > Procambarus clarkii. The sequence goes on from NC_091201.1 coordinate 14,212,581, forward strand.
GATGCTGGGAGGTTGGTGGAGAGGATGCTGGGAGGTTGGTGGAGAGGATGCTGGGAGGCTGGTGGAGAGGATGCTGGGAGGTTGGTGGAGAGGATGCTGGGAGGTTGGTGGAGGGGATGCTGGGAGGCTGGTGGAGAGGATGCTGGGAGGTTCGTGGAGGGGATGCTGGGAGGCTGGTGGAGAGGATGCTGGGAGGTTGGTGGAGGGGATGCTGGGAGGCTGGTGGAGAGGATGCTGGGAGGCTGGTGGAGAGGATTCTGGGAGGTTGGTGGAGTGGAGGCTGGAGGAGAGGATGCTGGGAGATTGGTGGAGAGGATGCTGGGAGGTTGGTGGAGAGGATGCTGGGAGGCTGGTGGAGAGGATGCTGGGAGGCTGGTGGAGAGGATGCTGGGAGGCTGGTGGAGAGGATGCTGGGAGGCTGGTGGAGAGGATGCTGGGAGGCTGGTGGAGAGGATGCTGGGAGGCTGGTGGAGAGGATGCTGGGAGGCTGGTGGAGAGGATGCTGGGAGGCTGGTGGAGAGGATGCTGGGAGGCTGGTGGAGAGGATGCTGGGAGGCTGGTGGAAAGGATGCTGGGAGGTTGGTGGAGAGGATGCTGGGAAGCTGGTGGAGAGGATGCTAGGAGGCTGGTGGAGAGGATGCTGGGAGTTTGGAGGAGAGAATGCTGGGAGGCTGGAGGAGAGGATGCTGTGAGGCTGGTGGAGAGGATGCTGGGAGTTTGGAGGAGAGAATGCTGGGAGGCTGGAGGAGAGGATGCTGTGAGGCTGGTGGAGAGGATGCTGGGAGGCTGGTGGAGAGGATGCTAGGAGGCTGGTGGAGAGGATTCTGGGAGTTTGGAGGAGAGAATGCTGGGAGGCTGGTGGAGAGGATGCTGTGAGGCTGGTGGAGAGAATGCTGGGAAGCTGGTGGAGAGGATTCTAGGAGGCTGGTGGAGAGGATGCTGGGAGGCTGGTGGAGAGGATGCTGGGAGGCTGGTGGAGAGGATGCTGGGAGTTTGGAGGAGAGAATGCTGGGAGGCTGGTGGAGAGGAGGATGGTGGAGAGGATGCTGGGAGGTTGGAGAGGATGCTGGGAGGCTGGAGGAGAGGATGCTGGGAGGCTGGTGGAGAGGATGCTGGGAAGCTGGTGGAGAGAATGCTATGAGGTTGGAGGAAAAGATGCTGGGAGGCTGGTGGAGAGGATGCTATGAGGTTGGAGGAAAAGATGCTGGGAGGCTGGTGGAGAGGATGCTATGAGGTTGGAGGAAAAGATGCTGGGAGGCTGGTGGAGAGGATGCTTGGAGGGTGGAGAGGATGCTGGGAGGTTGGAGAGGATGCTGGGAGGTTGGAGAGGATGCTGGGAGGCTGGTGGAGAGGATGCTGGGAGGCTGGTGGAGAGGATGCTGGGAGGCTGGTGGAGAGGATGCTGGGAGGCTGGTGGAGAGGATGCTGGGAGGCTGGTGGAGAGGATGCTGGGAGGCTGGTGGAGAGGTTGCTGGGAGGTGGGAGGAGAGGATGCTGGGAGGTTGGTGGAGATGATGCTGGGAGGCTGGTGGAGAGGATGCTGGGAGACTGGTGGAGAGGATGCTGGGAGGCTGGTGGTGAGGATGCTGGGAGGCTGGTGGAGAGGATGCTGGGAGGCTGGTGGAGAGGATGCTGGGAGGCTGGTGGAGAGGATGCTGGGAGGCTGGTGGAGAGGATGCTGGGAGGCAGGTGGAAAGGATGCTGGGAGGCTGGTGGAGAGGATGCTGGGAGGCTCCTGGAGAGGATGCTAGGAGATTGGTGGAGAGGATGCTGAGAGGCTGGTGGAGAGGATGCTGGGAGGTTGGTGGAGAGGATGCTGGGAGGCTGGTGGAGAGGATGCTGGGAGGCTGGTGGAGAGGATGCTGGGAGGTTGGTGGAGAGGATGCTGGGAGGTTGGTGGAGAGGATGCTGGGAGGCTGGTGGAGAGGATGCTGGGAGGTTGGTGGAGAGGATGCTGGGAGGTTGGTGGAGGGGATGCTGGGAGGCTGGTGGAGAGGATGCTGGGAGGTTCGTGGAGGGGATGCTGGGAGGCTGGTGGAGAGGATCCTGGGAGGTTGGTGGAGGGGATGCTGGGAGGCTGGTGGAGAGGATGCTGGGAGGCTGGTGGAGAGGATGCTGGGAGGTTGGTGGAGTGGAGGCTGGAGGAGAGGATGCTGGGAGGTTGGTGGAGAGGATGCTGGGAGGTTGGTGGAGAGGATGCTGGGAGGCTGGTGGAGAGGATGCTGGGAGGCTGGTGGAGAGGATGCTGGGAGGCTGGTGGAGAGGATGCTGGGAGGCTGGTGGAGAGGATGCTGGGAGGCTGGTGAAGAGGATGCTAGGAAGCTGGTAGAGAGGATGCTAGGAGGCTGGTGGAGAGGATGCTGGGAGGCTGGTGGAGAGGATGCTGAGAGGCTGGTGGAGAGGATGCAGAGAGGCTGGTGGAGAGGATGCTGGGAGGCTGGAGGAGAGGATGTTGTTAGGCTGGTGGAGAGGATGCTGGGAGGCTGGTGGAGAGGATGCTGGGAGGCTGGTGGAGAGGATGCTGGGAGGTTGGTGGAGAGGATGCTGGGAGGTTGGTGGAGAGGATGCTGGGAGGCTGGTGGAGAGGATGCTGGGAGGTTGGTGGAGAGGATGCTGGGAGGTTGGTGGAGGGGATGCTGGGAGGCTGGTGGAGAGGATGCTGGGAGGTTCGTGGAGGGGATGCTGGGAGGCTGGTGGAGAGGATGCTGGGAGGTTGGTGGAGGGGATGCTGGGAGGCTGGTGGAGAGGATGCTGGGAGGCTGGTGGAGAGGATGCTGGGAGGTTGGTGGAGTGGAGGCTGGAGGAGAGGATGCTGGGAGGTTGGTGGAGAGGATGCTGGGAGGTTGGTGGAGAGGATGCTGGGAGGCTGGTGGAGAGGATGCTGGGAGGCTGGTGGAGAGGATGCTGGGAGGCTGGTGGAGAGGATGCTGGGAGGCTGGTGGAGAGGATGCTGGGAGGCTGGTGGAGAGGATGCTGGGAGGCTGGTGAAGAGGATGCTGGGAAGCTGGTAGAGAGGATGCTAGGAGGCAGGTGGAGAGGATGCTGGGAGGCTGGTGGAGAGGATGCTGGGAGGCTGGTGGAGAGGATGCTGGGAGGCTGGTGGAAAAGATGCTGGGAGGTTGGTGGAGAGGATGCTGGGAAGCTGGTGGAGAGGATGCTAGGAGGCTGGTGGAGAGGATGCTGGGAGTTTGGAGGAGAGAATGCTGGGAGGCTGGAGGAGAGGATGCTGTGAGGCTGGTGGAGAGGATGCTGGGAGTTTGGAGGAGAGAATGCTGGGAGGCTGGAGGAGAGGATGCTGTGAGGCTGGTGGAGAGGATGCTGGGAGGCTGGTGGAGAGGATGCTGGGAGTTTGGAGGAGAGAATGCTGGGAGGCTGGTGGAGAGGAGGATGGTGGAGAGGATGCTGGGAGGTTGGAGAGGATGCTGGGAGGCTGGAGGAGAGGATGCTGGGAGGCTGGTGGAGAGGATGCTGGGAAGCTGGTGGAGAGAATGCTATGAGGTTGGAGGAAAAGATGCTGGGAGGCTGGTGGAGAGGATGCTATGAGGTTGGAGGAAAAGATGCTGGGAGGCTGGTGGAGAGGATGCTATGAGGTTGGAGGAAAAGATGCTGGGAGGCTGGTGGAGAGGATGCTTGGAGGGTGGAGAGGATGCTGGGAGGTTGGAGAGGATGCTGGGAGGTTGGAGAGGATGCTGGGAGGCTGGTGGAGAGGATGCTGGGAGGCTGGTGGAGAGGATGCTGGGAGGCTGGTGGAGAGGATGCTGGGAGGCTGGTGGAGAGGATGCTGGGAGGCTGGTGGAGAGGATGCTGGGAGGCTGGTGGAGAGGTTGCTGGGAGGTGGGAGGAGAGGATGCTGGGAGGTTGGTGGAGATGATGCTGGGAGGCTGGTGGAGAGGATGCTGGGAGACTGGTGGAGAGGATGCTGGGAGGCTGGTGGTGAGGATGCTGGGAGGCTGGTGGAGAGGATGCTGGGAGGCTGGTGGAGAGGATGCTGGGAGGCTGGTGGAGAGGATGCTGGGAGGCTGGTGGAGAGGATGCTGGGAGGCAGGTGGAAAGGATGCTGGGAGGCTGGTGGAGAGGATGCTGGGAGGCTCCTGGAGAGGATGCTAGGAGATTGGTGGAGAGGATGCTGAGAGGCTGGTGGAGAGGATGCTGGGAGGTTGGTGGAGAGGATGCTGGGAGGCTGGTGGAGAGGATGCTGGGAGGCTGGTGGAGAGGATGCTGGGAGGTTGGTGGAGAGGATGCTGGGAGGTTGGTGGAGAGGATGCTGGGAGGCTGGTGGAGAGGATGCTGGGAGGTTGGTGGAGAGGATGCTGGGAGGTTGGTGGAGGGGATGCTGGGAGGCTGGTGGAGAGGATGCTGGGAGGTTCGTGGAGGGGATGCTGGGAGGCTGGTGGAGAGGATCCTGGGAGGTTGGTGGAGGGGATGCTGGGAGGCTGGTGGAGAGGATGCTGGGAGGCTGGTGGAGAGGATGCTGGGAGGTTGGTGGAGTGGAGGCTGGAGGAGAGGATGCTGGGAGGCTGGTGGAGAGGATGCTGGGAGGCTGGTGGAGAGGATGCTGGGAGGCTGGTGGAGAGGATGCTGGGAGGCTGGTGGAGAGGATGCTGGGAGGCTGGTGGAGAGGATGCTGAGAGGCTGGTGGATAGGATGCAGAGAGGCTGGTGGAGAGGATGCTGGGAGGCTGGTGGAGAGGATGCTGGGAGGCTGGTGAAGAGGATGCTGGGAAGCTGGTAGAGACGATGCTAGGAGGCTGGTGGAGAGGATGCTGGGAGGCTGGTGGAGAGGATGCTGAGAGGCTGGTGGAGAGGATGCTGGGAGGCTGGTGGAGAGGATGCTGGGAGGCTGGTGAAGAGGATGCTGGGAAGCTGGTAGAGACGATGCTAGGAGGCTGGTGGAGAGGATGCTGGGAGGCTGGTGGAGAGGATGCTGAGAGGCTGGTGGATAGGATGCAGAGAGGCTGGTGGAGAGGATGCTGGGAGGCTGGAGGAGAGGATGTTGTGAGGCTGGTGGAGAGGATGCTGGGAGGCTGGTGGAGAGGATGCTGGGAGGCTGGTGGAGAGGATGCTGGGAGGTTGGTGGAGAGGATGCTGGGAGGTTGGTGGAGAGGATGCTGGGAGGCTGGTGGAGAGGATGCTGGGAGGTTGGTGGAGAGGATGCTGGGAGGTTGGTGGAGGGGATGCTGGGAGGCTGGTGGAGAGGATGCTGGGAGGTTCGTGGAGGGGATGCTGGGAGGCTGGTGGAGAGGATGCTGGGAGGTTGGTGGAGGGGATGCTGGGAGGCTGGTGGAGAGGATGCTGGGAGGCTGGTGGAGAGGATTCTGGGAGGTTGGTGGAGTGGAGGCTGGAGGAGAGGATGCTGGGAGATTGGTGGAGAGGATGCTGGGAGGTTGGTGGAGAGGATGCTGGGAGGCTGGTGGAGAGGATGCTGGGAGGCTGGTGGAGAGGATGCTGGGAGGCTGGTGGAGAGGATGCTGGGAGGCTGGTGGAGAGGATGCTGGGAGGCTGGTGGAGAGGATGCTGGGAGGCTGGTGAAGAGGATGCTGGGAAGCTGGTAGAGAGGATGCTAGGAGGCTGGTGGAGAGGATGCTGGGAGGCTGGTGGAGAGGATGCTGGGAGGCTGGTGGAGAGGATGCTGGGAGGCTGGTGGAGAGGATGCTGGGAGGCTGGTGGAGAGGATGCTGGGAGGCTGGTGGAAAGGATGCTGGGAGGTTGGTGGAGAGGATGCTGGGAAGCTGGTGGAGAGGATGCTAGGAGGCTGGTGGAGAGGATGCTGGGAGTTTGGAGGAGAGAATGCTGGGAGGCTGGAGGAGAGGATGCTGTGAGGCTGGTGGAGAGGATGCTGGGAGTTTGGAGGAGAGAATGCTGGGAGGCTGGAGGAGAGGATGCTGTGAGGCTGGTGGAGAGGATGCTGGGAGGCTGGTGGAGAGGATGCTAGGAGGCTGGTGGAGAGGATTCTGGGAGTTTGGAGGAGAGAATGCTGGGAGGCTGGTGGAGAGGATGCTGTGAGGCTGGTGGAGAGAATGCTGGGAAGCTGGTGGAGAGGATTCTAGGAGGCTGGTGGAGAGGATGCTGGGAGGCTGGTGGAGAGGATGCTGGGAGGCTGGTGGAGAGGATGCTGGGAGTTTGGAGGAGAGAATGCTGGGAGGCTGGTGGAGAGGAGGATGGTGGAGAGGATGCTGGGAGGTTGGAGAGGATGCTGGGAGGCTGGAGGAGAGGATGCTGGGAGGCTGGTGGAGAGGATGCTGGGAAGCTGGTGGAGAGAATGCTATGAGGTTGGAGGAAAAGATGCTGGGAGGCTGGTGGAGAGGATGCTATGAGGTTGGAGGAAAAGATGCTGGGAGGCTGGTGGAGAGGATGCTATGAGGTTGGAGGAAAAGATGCTGGGAGGCTGGTGGAGAGGATGCTTGGAGGGTGGAGAGGATGCTGGGAGGTTGGAGAGGATGCTGGGAGGTTGGAGAGGATGCTGGGAGGCTGGTGGAGAGGATGCTGGGAGGCTGGTGGAGAGGATGCTGGGAGGCTGGTGGAGAGGATGCTGGGAGGCTGGTGGAGAGGATGCTGGGAGGCTGGTGGAGAGGATGCTGGGAGGCTGGTGGAGAGGTTGCTGGGAGGTGGGAGGAGAGGATGCTGGGAGGTTGGTGGAGATGATGCTGGGAGGCTGGTGGAGAGGATGCTGGGAGACTGGTGGAGAGGATGCTGGGAGGCTGGTGGTGAGGATGCTGGGAGGCTGGTGGAGAGGATGCTGGGAGGCTGGTGGAGAGGATGCTGGGAGGCTGGTGGAGAGGATGCTGGGAGGCTGGTGGAGAGGATGCTGGGAGGCAGGTGGAAAGGATGCTGGGAGGCTGGTGGAGAGGATGCTGGGAGGCTCCTGGAGAGGATGCTAGGAGATTGGTGGAGAGGATACTGAGAGGCTGGTGGAGAGGATGCTGGGAGGTTGGTGGAGAGGATGCTGGGAGGCTGGTGGAGAGGATGCTGGGAGGCTGGTGGAGAGGATGCTGGGAGGTTGGTGGAGAGGATGCTGGGAGGTTGGTGGAGAGGATGCTGGGAGGCTGGTGGAGAGGATGCTGGGAGGTTGGTGGAGAGGATGCTGGGAGGTTGGTGGAGGGGATGCTGGGAGGCTGGTGGAGAGGATGCTGGGAGGTTCGTGGAGGGGATGCTGGGAGGCTGGTGGAGAGGATCCTGGGAGGTTGGTGGAGGGGATGCTGGGAGGCTGGTGGAGAGGATGCTGGGAGGCTGGTGGAGAGGATGCTGGGAGGTTGGTGGAGTGGAGGCTGGAGGAGAGGATGCTGGGAGGTTGGTGGAGAGGATGCTGGGAGGTTGGTGGAGAGGATGCTGGGAGGCTGGTGGAGAGGATGCTGGGAGGCTGGTGGAGAGGATGCTGGGAGGCTGGTGGAGAGGATGCTGGGAGGCTGGTGGAGAGGATGCTGGGAGGCTGGTGAAGAGGATGCTAGGAAGCTGGTAGAGAGGATGCTAGGAGGCTGGTGGAGAGGATGCTGGGAGGCTGGTGGAGAGGATGCTGAGAGGCTGGTGGAGAGGATGCAGAGAGGCTGGTGGAGAGGATGCTGGGAGGCTGGAGGAGAGGATGTTGTTAGGCTGGTGGAGAGGATGCTGGGAGGCTGGTGGAGAGGATGCTGGGAGGCTGGTGGAGAGGATGCTGGGAGGTTGGTGGAGAGGATGCTGGGAGGTTGGTGGAGAGGATGCTGGGAGGCTGGTGGAGAGGATGCTGGGAGGTTGGTGGAGAGGATGCTGGGAGGTTGGTGGAGGGGATGCTGGGAGGCTGGTGGAGAGGATGCTGGGAGGTTCGTGGAGGGGATGCTGGGAGGCTGGTGGAGAGGATGCTGGGAGGTTGGTGGAGGGGATGCTGGGAGGCTGGTGGAGAGGATGCTGGGAGGCTGGTGGAGAGGATGCTGGGAGGTTGGTGGAGTGGAGGCTGGAGGAGAGGATGCTGGGAGGTTGGTGGAGAGGATGCTGGGAGGTTGGTGGAGAGGATGCTGGGAGGCTGGTGGAGAGGATGCTGGGAGGCTGGTGGAGAGGATGCTGGGAGGCTGGTGGAGAGGATGCTGGGAGGCTGGTGGAGAGGATGCTGGGAGGCTGGTGGAGAGGATGCTGGGAGGCTGGTGAAGAGGATGCTGGGAAGCTGGTAGAGAGGATGCTAGGAGGCTGGTGGAGAGGATGCTGGGAGGCTGGTGGAGAGGATGCTGGGAGGCTGGTGGAGAGGATGCTGGGAGGCTGGTGGAAAAGATGCTGGGAGGTTGGTGGAGAGGATGCTGGGAAGCTGGTGGAGAGGATGCTAGGAGGCTGGTGGAGAGGATGCTGGGAGTTTGGAGGAGAGAATGCTGGGAGGCTGGAGGAGAGGATGCTGTGAGGCTGGTGGAGAGGATGCTGGGAGTTTGGAGGAGAGAATGCTGGGAGGCTGGAGGAGAGGATGCTGTGAGGCTGGTGGAGAGGATGCTGGGAGGCTGGTGGAGAGGATGCTAGGAGGCTGGTGGAGAGGATTCTGGGAGTTTGGAGGAGAGAATGCTGGGAGGCTGGTGGAGAGGATGCTGTGAGGCTGGTGGAGAGAATGCTGGGAAGCTGGTGGAGAGGATTCTAGGAGGCTGGTGGAGAGGATGCTGGGAGGCTGGTGGAGAGGATGCTGGGAGGCTGGTGGAGACGATGCTGGGAGTTTGGAGGAGAGAACGCTGGGAGGCTGGTGGAGAGGATGCTGTGAGGCTGGTGGAGAGAATGCTGGGAAGCTGGTGGAGAGGATGCTAGGAGGCTGGTGGAGAGGATGCTGGGAGGCTGGTGGAGAGAATGCTGGGAGGCTGGAGGAGAGGATGCTGTGAGGCTAGTGGAGAGGATGCTAGGAGGCTGGTGGAGAGGATGCTGAGAGGCTGGTGGAGAGGATGCTGGGAGGCTGGAGGAGAGGATGCTGTGAGGCTGGTGGAGAGGATGCTGAGAGGCTGGTGGAGAGGATGCAGAGAGGCTGGTGGAGAGGATGCTGGGAGGCTGGAGGAGAGGATGTTGTGAGGCTGGTGGAGAGGATCCTGGGAGGCTGGTGGAGAGGAGGATGGTGGAGAGGATGCTGGGAGTTTGGAGGAGAGAATGCTGGGAGGCTGGAGGAGAAGATGCTGTGAGGCTGGTGGAGAGGATGCTGGGAGGCTGGGGTAGAGGATGCTGAGAGGCTGGGGGAGAGGAGGATGGTGGAGAGGATGCTGGGAGTTTGGAGGAGAGAATGCTGGGAGGCTGGAGGAGAGGATGTTGTGAGGCTGGTGGAGAGGATGCTGGGAGGCTGGTGGAGAGAATGCTGGGAGGCTGGAGGAGAGGATGCTGCGAGGCTGGTGGAGAGGATGCTGGGAGGCTGGTGGAGAGGATGCTGAGAGGCTGGTGGAGAGGATGCTGTGAGGCTGGTGGAGAGGATGCTGGGAGGCTGGTGGAGAGGATGCTGAGAGGCTGGTGGAGAGGATGCTGTGAGGCTGGTGGAGAGGATGCTGGGAGGCTGGTGGAGAGGATGCTGGTGGAGAGGATGCTGGGAGGTTGGAGGAAAGGACGCTGAGAGCCTGGTGGAGAGGATGCCGAGTGGCTGGAGGAGAGGATGCTGTGAGGCTGGTGGAGAGGATGCTGGGAGGCTGGTGGAGAGGAGGATGGTGGAGAGGATGCTGGGAGGTTGGAGAGGATGCTGGGAGGCTGGAGGAGAGGATGCTGGGAGGCTGGTGGAGAGGATGCTGGGAGGCTGGGGTAGAGGATGCTGAGAGGCTGGGGGAGAGGAGGATGGTGGAGAGGATGCTGGGAGTTTGGAGGAGAGAATGCTGGGAGGCTGGAGGAGAGGATGTTGTGAGGCTGGTGGAGAGAATGCTGGGAGGCTGGTGGAGAGAATGCTGGGAGGCTGGAGGAGAGGATGCTGCGAGGCTGGTGGAGAGGATGCTGGGAGGCTGGTGGAGAGGATGCTGAGAGGCTGGTGGAGAGGATGCTGTGAGGCTGGTGGAGAGGATGCTGGGAGGCTGGTGGAGAGGATGCTGAGAGGCTGGTGGAGAGGATGCTGTGAGGCTGGTGGAGAGGATGCTGGGAGGCTGGTGGAGAGGATGCTGGTGGAGAGGATGCTGGGAGGTTGGAGGAAAGGACGCTGAGAGCCTGGTGGAGAGGATGCCGAGTGGCTGGAGGAGAGGATGCTGTGAGGCTGGTGGAGAGGATGCTGGGAGGCTGGTGGAGAGGAGGATGGTGGAGAGGATGCTGGGAGGTTGGAGAGGATGCTGGGAGGCTGGAGGAGAGGATGCTGGGAGGCTGGTGGAGAGGATGCTGGGAAGCTGGTGGAGAGGATGCTATGAGGTTGGAGGAAAAGATGCTGGGAGGCTGGTGGAGAGGATGCTATGAGGTTGGAGGAAAAGATGCTGGGAGGCTGGTGGAGAGAATGCTATGAGGTTGGAGGAAAAGATGCTGGGAGGCTGGTGGAGAGGATGCTTGGAGGGTGGAGAGGATGCTGGAAGGTTGGAGAGGATGCTGGGAGGTTGGAGAGGATGCTGGGAGGCTGCTGGAGAGGATGCTGGGAGGCTGGTGGAGAGGATGCTGGGAGGCTGGTGGAGAGGATGCTGGGAGGCTGGTGGAGAGGATGCTGGGAGGCTGGTGGAGAGGATGCTGTGGAGAGGATGCTGGGAGGCTGGTGGAGAGGTTGCTGGGAGGTGGGAGGAGAGGATGCTGGGAGGTTGGTGGAGATGATGCTGGGAGGCTGGTGGAGAGGATGCTGGGAGACTGGTGGAGAGGCTGCTGGGAGGCTGGTGGTGAGGATGCTGGGAGGCTGGTGGAGAGGATGCTGGGAGGCTGGTGGAGAGGATGCTGGGAGGCTGGTGGAGAGGATGCTGGGAGGCTGGTGGAGAGGATGCTGGGAGGCAGGTGGAAAGGATGCTGGGAGGCTGGTGGAGAGGATGCTGGGAGGCTCCTGGAGAGGATGCTAGGAGATTGGTGGAGAGGATGCTGGGAGGCTGGTGGAGAGGATGCTGGGAGGTTGGTGGAGAGGATGCTGGGAGGCTGGTGGAGAGGATGCTGGGAGGATGGTGGAGAGGATGCTGGGAGGCTGGTGGAGAGGATGCTGGGAGGCAGGTGGAAAGGATGCTGGGAGGCTGGTGGAGAGGATGCTGAGAGGCTCCTGGAGAGGATGCTAGGAGCCTGGTGGAGAGGATGCCGAGTGGCTGGAGGAGAGGATGCTGTGAGGCTGGTGGAGAGGATGCTGGGAGGCTGGTGGAGAGGATGGTGGAGAGGATGCTGGGAGGTTGGAGAGGATGCTGGGAGGCTGGTGGAGAGGATGCTGGGAGGCTGGTGGAGAGGATGCTGGGAGGCTGGTGGAGAGGATGCTATGAGGTTGGAGGAAAAGATGCTGGGAGGCTGGTGGAGAGGATGCTATGAGGTTGGAGGAAAAGATGCTGGGAGGCTGGTGGAGAGGATGCTATGAGGTTGGAGGAAAAGATGCTGGGAGGCTGGTGAAGAGGATGCTGGGAGGGTGGAGAGGATGCTGGGAGGTTGGAGAGGATGCTGGGAGGTTGGAGAGGATGCTGGGAGGCTGGTGGAGAGGATGCTGGGAGGCTGGTGGAGAGGATGCTGGGAGGCTGGTGGAGAGGATGCTGGGAGGCTGGTGGAGAGGATGCTGGGAGGCTGGTGGAGAGGATGCTGGGAGGCTGGTGGAGAGGATGCTGGGAGGCTGGTGGAGAGGATGCTGTGGAGAGGATGCTGGGAGGCTGGTGGAGAGGTTGCTGGGAGGTGGGAGGAGAGGATGCTGGGAGGTTGGTGGAGATGATGCTGGGAGGCTGGTGGAGAGGATGCTGGGAGACTGGTGGAGAGGATGCTGGGAGGCTGGTGGTGAGGATGCTGGGAGGCTGGTGGAGAGGATGCTGGGAGGCTGGTGGAGAGGATGCTGGGAGGCTGGTGGAGAGGATGCTGGGAGGCTGGTGGAGAGGATGCTGGGAGGCAGGTGGAAAGGATGCTGGGAGGCTGGTGGAGAGGATGCTGGGAGGCTGGTGGAGAGGATGCTAGGAGATTGGTGGAGAGGATGCTGGGAGGTTGGTGGAGAGGATGCTGGGAGGCTGGTGGAGAGGATGCTGGGAGGCTGGTGGAGAGGATGCTGGGAGGCTGGTGGAGAGGATGCTGGGAGGCAGGTGGAAAGGATGCTGGGAGGCTGGTGGAGAGGATGCTGGGAGGCTCCTGGAGAGGATGCTAGGAGCCTGGTGGAGAGGATGCCGAGTGGCTGGAGGAGAGGATGCTGTGAGGCTGGTGGAGAGGATGCTGGGAGGCTGGTGGAGAGGATGGTGGAGAGGATGCTGGGAGGTTGGAGAGGATGCTGGGAGGCTGGTGGAGAGGATGCTGGGAGGCTGGTGGAGAGGATGCTGGGAGGCTGGTGGAGAGGATGCTATGAGGTTGGAGGAAAAGATGCTGGGAGGCTGGTGGAGAGGATGCTATGAGGTTGGAGGAAAAGATGCTGGGAGGCTGGTGGAGAGGATGCTATGAGGTTGGAGGAAAAGATGCTGGGAGGCTGGTGAAGAGGATGCTGGGAGGGTGGAGAGGATGCTGGGAGGTTGGAGAGGATGCTGGGAGGTTGGAGAGGATGCTGGGAGGCTGGTGGAGAGGATGCTGGGAGGCTGGTGGAGAGGATGCTGGGAGGCTGGTGGAGAGGATGCTGGGAGGCTGGTGGAGAGGATGCTGGGAGGCTGGTGGAGAGGATGCTGGGAGGCTGGTGGAGAGGATGCTGGGAGGCTGGTGGAGAGGATGCTGGGAGGCTGGTGGAGAGGATGCTGGGAGGCGGGAGGAGAGGATGCTGGGAGGTTGGTGGAGATGATGCTGGGAGGCTGGTGGAGAGGATGCTGGGAGACTGGTAGAGAGGATGCTGGGAGGCTGGTGGTGAGGATGCTGGGAGGCTGGTGGAGAGGATGCTGGGAGGCTGGTGGAGAGGATGCTGGGAGGCTGGTGGAGAGGATGCTGGGAGGCAGGTGGAAAAGATGCTGGGAGGCTGGTGGAGAGGATGCTGGGAGGCTCCTGGAGAGGATGCTAGGAGGCTGGTGGAGAGGATGCTGGGAGGCTGGTGGAGAGGATGCTGGGAGGTTGGTGGAGAGGATGCTGGGAGGCTGGTGGAGAGGATGCTGGGAGGCTGGTGGAGAGGATGCTGGGAGGTTGGTGGAGAGGATACTGGGAGGTTGGTGGACAGGATGCTGGGAGGCTGGTGGAGAGGATGCTGGGAGGTTGGTGGAGAGGATGCTGGGAGGCTGGTGGAGAGGATGCTAGGAGGCTGGTGGAGAGGATGCTGGGAGGTTGGTGGAGAGGATGCTGGGAGGTTGGTGGAGAGGATGCTGGGAGGCTGGTGGAGAGGATGCTGGGAGGTTGGTGGAGTGGATGCTGGGAGGTTGGTAGAGAGGATGCTGGGAGGCTGGTGGAGAGGATGCTAGGAGGCTGGTGGAGAGGATGCTGGGAGGCTGGTGGAGAGGATGCTGGGAGGTTGGTGGAGGGGATGCTGGGAGGCTGGTGGAGAGGATGCTGGGAGGTTGGTGGAGAGGATGCTGGGAGGCTGGTGGAGAGGATGCTAGGAGGCTGGTGGAGAGGATGCTGGGAGGCTGGTGGAGAGGATGCTGGGAGGCTGGTGGAGAGTATGCTGGGAGGCTGGTGGAGAGGATGCTGGGAGGTTGGTGGAGGGGATGCTGGGAGACTGGTGGAGAGGATGCTGGGAGGCTGGTGGAGAGGATGCTGGGAGGTTGGTGGAGAGGATGCTGGGAGGCTGGTGGAGAGGATGCTGGGAGGCTGGTGGAGAGGATGCCTGGAGGCTGGTGGAGAGGATGCTGGGAGGTTGGTGGAGAGGATGCTGGGAGGCTGGTGGAGGGGATGCTGGGAGGCTGGTGGAGAGGATGCTGGGAGGTTGCTAGAGAGGATGCTGGGAGGCTGGTGGAGAGGATGCTGGGAGGCTGGTGGAGAGGATGCTGGGAGGTTGGTGGAGGGGATGCTGGGAGGCTGGTGTAGAGGATGCTGGGAGGCTGGTGGAGAGGAAGCTAGGAGGCTGGTGGAGAGGATGCTGGGAGGTTGGTGGAGAGGATGCTGGGAAGCTGGTGGAGAGGATGCTGGGAGTTTGGAGGAGAGAATGCTGGGAGGCTGGTGGAGAGGATGCTGTGAGGCTGGTGGAGAGGATGCTGGGAAGCTGGTGGAGAGGATGGTAGGTGGCTGCTGGAGAGGATTCTGGGAGGCTGGTGGAGAGGATGCTGGGAGGCTGGTGGAGAGGATGCTGAGAGGCCGGTGGAGAGGATGCTGGGAGGCTGGAGGAGAGGATGCTGTGAGGCTGGTGGAGAGGATGCTGGGAGGCTGGTGGAGAGGATGCTGAGAGGCTGGTGGAGAGGATGCTTGGAGGCTGGAGGAGAGGATGTTGTGAGGCTGGTAGAGAGGATGCTGGGAGGCTGGTGGAGAGGAGGATGGTTGAGAGGATGCTGGGAGTTTGGAGGAGAGAATGCTGGGAGGCGGAAGGAGAGGATGCTGTGAGGCTGGTGGAGAGAATGCTGGGAAGCTGGTGGAGAGGATGCTAGGAGGCTGGTGGAGAGGATGCTGGGAGGCTGGTGGAGAGAATGCTGGGAGGCTGGAGGAGAGGATGCTGTGAGGCTAGTGGAGAGGATGCTAGGAGGCTGGTGGAGAGGATGCTGAGAGGCTGGTGGAGAGGATGCTGGGAGGCTGGAGGAGAGGATGCTGTGAGGCTGGTGGAGAGGATGCTGAGAGGCTGGTGGAGAGGATGCAGAGAGGCTGGTGGAGAGGATGCTGGGAGGCTGGAGGAGAGGATGATGTGAGGCTGGTGGAGAGGATCCTGGGAGGCTGGTGGAGAGGAGGATGGTGGAGAGGATGCTGGGAGTTTGGAGGAGAGAATGCTGGGAGGCTGGAGGAGAAGATGCTGTGAGGCTGGTGGAGAGGATGCTGGGAGGCTGGGGTAGAGGATGCTGAGAGGCTGGGGGAGAGGAGGATGGTGGAGAGGATGCTGGGAGTTTGGAGGAGAGAATGCTGGGAGGCTGGAGGAGAGGATGTTGTGAGGCTGGTGGAGAGGATGCTGGGAGGCTGGTGGAGAGAATGCTGGGAGGCTGGAGGAGAGGATGCTGCGAGGCTGGTGGAGAGGATGCTGGGAGGCTGGTGGAGAGGATGCTGAGAGGCTGGTGGAGAGGATGCTGTGAGGCTGGTGGAGAGGATGCTGGGAGGCTGGTGGAGAGGATGCTGAGAGGCTGGTGGAGAGGATGCTGTGAGGCTGGTGGAGAGGATGCTGGGAGGCTGGTGGAGAGGATGCTGGTGGAGAGGATGCTGGGAGGTTGGAGGAAAGGACGCTGAGAGCCTGGTGGAGAGGATGCCGAGTGGCTGGAGGAGAGGATGCTGTGAGGCTGGTGGAGAGGATGCTGGGAGGCTGGTGGAGAGGAGGATGGTGGAGAGGATGCTGGGAGGTTGGAGAGGATGCTGGGAGGCTGGAGGAGAGGATGCTGGGAGGCTGGTGGAGAGGATGCTGGGAGGCTGGGGTAGAGGATGCTGAGAGGCTGGGGGAGAGGAGGATGGTGGAGAGGATGCTGGGAGTTTGGAGGAGAGAATGCTGGGAGGCTGGAGGAGAGGATGTTGTGAGGCTGGTGGAGAGGATGCTGGGAGGCTGGTGGAGAGAATGCTGGGAGGCTGGAGGAGAGGATGCTGCGAGGCTGGTGGAGAGGATGCTGGGAGGCTGGTGGAGAGGATGCTGAGAGGCTGGTGGAGAGGATGCTGTGAGGCTGGTGGAGAGGATGCTGGGAGGCTGGTGGAGAGGATGCTGAGAGGCTGGTGGAGAGGATGCTGTGAGGCTGGTGGAGAGGATGCTGGGAGGCTGGTGGAGAGGATGCTGGTGGAGAGGATGCTGGGAGGTTGGAGGAAAGGACGCTGAGAGCCTGGTGGAGAGGATGCCGAGTGGCTGGAGGAGAGGATGCTGTGAGGCTGGTGGAGAGGATGCTGGGAGGCTGGTGGAGAGGATGCTGGGAGGCTGGTGGAGAGGATGCTGGGAGGCTGGTGGAGAGGATGCTGGGAGGCAGGTGGAAAGGATGCTGGGAGGCTGGTGGAGAGGATGCTGGGAGGCTGGTGGAGAGGATGCTAGGAGATTGGTGGAGAGGATGCTGGGAGGCTGGTGGAGAGGATGCTGGGAGGTTGGTGGAGAGGATGCTGGGAGGCTGGTGGAGAGGATGCTGGGAGGCTGGTGGAGAGGATGCTGGGAGGCTGGTGGAGAGGATGCTGGGAGGCAGGTGGAAAGGATGCTGGGAGGCTGGTGGAGAGGATGCTGGGAGGCTCCTGGAGAGGATGCTAGGAGCCTGGTGGAGAGGATGCCGAGTGGCTGGAGGAGAGGATGCTGTGAGGCTGGTGGAGAGGATGCTGGGAGGCTGGTGGAGAGGATGGTGGAGAGGATGCTGGGAGGTTGGAGAGGATGCTGGGAGGCTGGTGGAGAGGATGCTGGGAGGCTGGTGGAGAGGATGCTGGGAGGCTGGTGGAGAGGATGCTATGAGGTTGGAGGAAAAGATGCTGGGAGGCTGGTGGAGAGGATGCTATGAGGTTGGAGGAAAAGATGCTGGGAGGCTGGTGGAGAGGATGCTATGAGGTTGGAGGAAAAGATGCTGGGAGGCTGGTGAAGAGGATGCTGGGAGGGTGGAGAGGATGCTGGGAGGTTGGAGAGGATGCTGGGAGGTTGGAGAGGATGCTGGGAGGCTGGTGGAGAGGATGCTGGGAGGCTGGTGGAGAGGATGCTGGGTGGCTGGTGGAGAGGATGCTGGGAGGCTGGTGGAGAGGATGCTGGGAGGCTGGTGGAGAGGATGCTGGGAGGCTGGTGGAGAGGATGCTGGGAGGCTGGTGGAGAGGATGCTGGGAGGCTGGTGGAGAGGATGCTGGGAGGCGGGAGGAGAGGATGCTGGGAGGTTGGTGGAGATGATGCTGGGAGGCTGGTGGAGAGGATGCTGGGAGACTGGTAGAGAGGATGCTGGGAGGCTGGTGGTGAGGATGCTGGGAGGCTGGTGGAGAGGATGCTGGGAGGCTGGTGGAGAGGATGCTGGGAGGCTGGTGGAGAGGATGCTGGGAGGCAGGTGGAAAAGATGCTGGGAGGCTGGTGGAGAGGATGCTGGGAGGCTCCTGGAGAGGATGCTAGGAGGCTGGTGGAGAGGATGCTGGGAGGCTGGTGGAGAGGATGCTGGGAGGTTGGTGGAGAGGATGCTGGGAGGCTGGTGGAGAGGATGCTGGGAGGCTGGTGGAGAGGATGCTGGGAGGTTGGTGGAGAGGATACTGGGAGGTTGGTGGACAGGATGCTGGGAGGCTGGTGGAGAGGATGCTGGGAGGTTGGTGGAGAGGATGCTGGGAGGCTGGTGGAGAGGATGCTAGGAGGCTGGTGGAGAGGATGCTGGGAGGTTGGTGGAGAGGATGCTGGGAGGTTGGTGGAGAGGATGCTGGGAGGCTGGTGGAGAGGATGCTGGGAGGTTGGTGGAGTGGATGCTGGGAGGTTGGTAGAGAGGATGCTGGGAGGCTGGTGGAGAGGATGCTAGGAGGCTGGTGGAGAGGATGCTGGGAGGCTGGTGGAGAGGATGCTGGGAGGTTGGTGGAGGGGATGCTGGGAGGCTGGTGGAGAGGATGCTGGGAGGTTGGTGGAGAGGATGCTGGGAGGCTGGTGGAGAGGATGCTAGGAGGCTGGTGGAGAGGATGCTGGGAGGCTGGTGGAGAGGATGCTGGGAGGCTGGTGGAGAGTATGCTGGGAGGCTGGTGGAGAGGATGCTGGGAGGTTGGTGGAGGGGATGCTGGGAGACTGGTGGAGAGGATGCTGGGAGGCTGGTGGAGAGGATGCTGGGAGGTTGGTGGAGAGGATGCTGGGAGGCTGGTGGAGAGGATGCTGGGAGGCTGGTGGAGAGGATGCCTGGAGGCTGGTGGAGAGGATGCTGGGAGGTTGGTGGAGAGGATGCTGGGAGGCTGGTGGAGGGGATGCTGGGAGGCTGGTGGAGAGGATGCTGGGAGGTTGCTAGAGAGGATGCTGGGAGGCTGGTGGAGAGGATGCTGGGAGGCTGGTGGAGAGGATGCTGGGAGGTTGGTGGAGGGGATGCTGGGAGGCTGGTGTAGAGGATGCTGGGAGGCTGGTGGAGAGGAAGCTAGGAGGCTGGTGGAGAGGATGCTGGGAGGTTGGTGGAGAGGATGCTGGGAAGCTGGTGGAGAGGATGCTGGGAGTTTGGAGGAGAGAATGCTGGGAGGCTGGTGGAGAGGATGCTGTGAGGCTGGTGGAGAGGATGCTGGGAAGCTGGTGGAGAGGATGGTAGGAGGCTGCTGGAGAGGATTCTGGGAGGCTGGTGGAGAGGATGCTGGGAGGCTGGTGGAGAGGATGCTGAGAGGCCGGTGGAGAGGATGCTGGGAGGCTGGAGGAGAGGATGCTGTGAGGCTGGTGGAGAGGATGCTGGGAGGCTGGTGGAGAGGATGCTGAGAGGCTGGTGGAGAGGATGCTTGGAGGCTGGAGGAGAGGATGTTGTGAGGCTGGTAGAGAGGATGCTGGGAGGCTGGTGGAGAGGAGGATGGTTGAGAGGATGCTGGGAGTTTGGAGGAGAGAATGCTGGGAGGCTGGAGGAGAGGATGCTGTGAGGCTGGTGGAGAGAATGCTGGGAAGCTGGTGGAGAGGATGCTAGGAGGCTGGTGGAGAGGATGCTGGGAGGCTGGTGGAGAGAATGCTGGGAGGCTGGAGGAGAGGATGCTGTGAGGCTAGTGGAGAGGATGCTAGGAGGCTGGTGGAGAGGATGCTGAGAGGCTGGTGGAGAGGATGCTGGGAGGCTGGAGGAGAGGATGCTGTGAGGCTGGTGGAGAGGATGCTGAGAGGCTGGTGGAGAGGATGCAGAGAGGCTGGTGGAGAGGATGCTGGGAGGCTGGAGGAGAGGATGATGTGAGGCTGGTGGAGAGGATCCTGGGAGGCTGGTGGAGAGGAGGATGGTGGAGAGGATGCTGGGAGTTTGGAGGAGAGAATGCTGGGAGGCTGGAGGAGAAGATGCTGTGAGGCTGGTGGAGAGGATGCTGGGAGGCTGGGGTAGAGGATGCTGAGAGGCTGGGGGAGAGGAGGATGGTGGAGAGGATGCTGGGAGTTTGGAGGAGAGAATGCTGGGAGGCTGGAGGAGAGGATGTTGTGAGGCTGGTGGAGAGGATGCTGGGAGGCTGGTGGAGAGAATGCTGGGAGGCTGGAGGAGAGGATGCTGCGAGGCTGGTGGAGAGGATGCTGGGAGGCTGGTGGAGAGGATGCTGAGAGGCTGGTGGAGAGGATGCTGT
Organism: Procambarus clarkii; assembly: GCF_040958095.1. Lineage (NCBI taxonomy): Eukaryota > Metazoa > Arthropoda > Malacostraca > Decapoda > Cambaridae > Procambarus > Procambarus clarkii. Next base: position 14,231,828 of record NC_091201.1, read on the forward strand.
GAGGCTGGTGGAGAGGATGCTGGGAGGCTGGTGGAGAGGATGCTGAGAGGCTGGTGGAGAGGATGCTGTGAGGCTGGTGGAGAGGATGCTGGGAGGCTGGTGGAGAGGATGCTGGTGGAGAGGATGCTGGGAGGTTGGAGGAAAGGACGCTGAGAGCCTGGTGGAGAGGATGCCGAGTGGCTGGAGGAGAGGATGCTGTGAGGCTGGTGGAGAGGATGCTGGGAGGCTGGTGGAGAGGAGGATGGTGGAGAGGATGCTGGGAGGTTGGAGAGGATGCTGGGAGGCTGGAGGAGAGGATGCTGGGAGGCTGGTGGAGAGGATGCTGGGAGGCTGGGGTAGAGGATGCTGAGAGGCTGGGGGAGAGGAGGATGGTGGAGAGGATGCTGGGAGTTTGGAGGAGAGAATGCTGGGAGGCTGGAGGAGAGGATGTTGTGAGGCTGGTGGAGAGGATGCTGGGAGGCTGGTGGAGAGAATGCTGGGAGGCTGGAGGAGAGGATGCTGCGAGGCTGGTGGAGAGGATGCTGGGAGGCTGGTGGAGAGGATGCTGAGAGGCTGGTGGAGAGGATGCTGTGAGGCTGGTGGAGAGGATGCTGGGAGGCTGGTGGAGAGGATGCTGAGAGGCTGGTGGAGAGGATGCTGTGAGGCTGGTGGAGAGGATGCTGGGAGGCTGGTGGAGAGGATGCTGGTGGAGAGGATGCTGGGAGGTTGGAGGAAAGGACGCTGAGAGCCTGGTGGAGAGGATGCCGAGTGGCTGGAGGAGAGGATGCTGTGAGGCTGGTGGAGAGGATGCTGGGAGGCTGGTGGAGAGGAGGATGGTGGAGAGGATGCTGGGAGGTTGGAGAGGATGCTGGGAGGCTGGAGGAGAGGATGCTGGGAGGCTGGTGGAGAGGATGCTGGGAAGCTGGTGGAGAGGATGCTATGAGGTTGGAGGAAAAGATGCTGGGAGGCTGGTGGAGAGGATGCTGGGAGGCTGGTGGAGAGGATGCTGGGAGGCTGCTGGAGAGGATGCTGGGAGGCTGGTGGAGAGGATGCTGGGAGGCTGGTGGAGAGGATGCTGTGGAGAGGATGCTGGGAGGCTGGTGGAGAGGTTGCTGGGAGGTGGGAGGAGAGGATGCTGGGAGGTTGGTGGAGATGATGCTGGGAGGCTGGTGGAGAGGATGCTGAGAGGCTGGTGGAGAGGATGCTTGGAGGCTGGAGGAGAGGATGTTGTGAGGCTGGTAGAGAGGATGCTGGGAGGCTGGTGGAGAGGAGGATGGTTGAGAGGATGCTGGGAGTTTGGAGGAGAGAATGCTGGGAGGCTGGAGGAGAGGATGCTGTGAGGCTGGTGGAGAGAATGCTGGGAAGCTGGTGGAGAGGATGCTAGGAGGCTGGTGGAGAGGATGCTGGGAGGCTGGTGGAGAGAATGCTGGGAGGCTGGAGGAGAGGATGCTGTGAGGCTAGTGGAGAGGATGCTAGGAGGCTGGTGGAGAGGATGCTGAGAGGCTGGTGGAGAGGATGCTGGGAGGCTGGAGGAGAGGATGCTGTGAGGCTGGTGGAGAGGATGCTGAGAGGCTGGTGGAGAGGATGCAGAGAGGCTGGTGGAGAGGATGCTGGGAGGCTGGAGGAGAGGATGATGTGAGGCTGGTGGAGAGGATCCTGGGAGGCTGGTGGAGAGGAGGATGGTGGAGAGGATGCTGGGAGTTTGGAGGAGAGAATGCTGGGAGGCTGGAGGAGAAGATGCTGTGAGGCTGGTGGAGAGGATGCTGGGAGGCTGGGGTAGAGGATGCTGAGAGGCTGGGGGAGAGGAGGATGGTGGAGAGGATGCTGGGAGTTTGGAGGAGAGAATGCTGGGAGGCTGGAGGAGAGGATGTTGTGAGGCTGGTGGAGAGGATGCTGGGAGGCTGGTGGAGAGAATGCTGGGAGGCTGGAGGAGAGGATGCTGCGAGGCTGGTGGAGAGGATGCTGGGAGGCTGGTGGAGAGGATGCTGAGAGGCTGGTGGAGAGGATGCTGTGAGGCTGGTGGAGAGGATGCTGGGAGGCTGGTGGAGAGGATGCTGAGAGGCTGGTGGAGAGGATGCTGTGAGGCTGGTGGAGAGGATGCTGGGAGGCTGGTGGAGAGGATGCTGGTGGAGAGGATGCTGGGAGGTTGGAGGAAAGGACGCTGAGAGCCTGGTGGAGAGGATGCCGAGTGGCTGGAGGAGAGGATGCTGTGAGGCTGGTGGAGAGGATGCTGGGAGGCTGGTGGAGAGGAGGATGGTGGAGAGGATGCTGGGAGGTTGGAGAGGATGCTGGGAGGCTGGAGGAGAGGATGCTGGGAGGCTGGTGGAGAGGATGCTGGGAGGCTGGGGTAGAGGATGCTGAGAGGCTGGGGGAGAGGAGGATGGTGGAGAGGATGCTGGGAGTTTGGAGGAGAGAATGCTGGGAGGCTGGAGGAGAGGATGTTGTGAGGCTGGTGGAGAGGATGCTGGGAGGCTGGTGGAGAGAATGCTGGGAGGCTGGAGGAGAGGATGCTGCGAGGCTGGTGGAGAGGATGCTGGGAGGCTTGTGGAGAGGATGCTGAGAGGCTGGTGGAGAGGATGCTGTGAGGCTGGTGGAGAGGATGCTGGGAGGCTGGTGGAGAGGATGCTGAGAGGCTGGTGGAGAGGATGCTGTGAGGCTGGTGGAGAGGATGCTGGGAGGCTGGTGGAGAGGATGCTGGTGGAGAGGATGCTGGGAGGTTGGAGGAAAGGACGCTGAGAGCCTGGTGGAGAGGATGCCGAGTGGCTGGAGGAGAGGATGCTGTGAGGCTGGTGGAGAGGATGCTGGGAGGCTGGTGGAGAGGAGGATGGTGGAGAGGATGCTGGGAGGTTGGAGAGGATGCTGGGAGGCTGGAGGAGAGGATGCTGGGAGGCTGGTGGAGAGGATGCTGGGAAGCTGGTGGAGAGGATGCTATGAGGTTGGAGGAAAAGATGCTGGGAGGCTGGTGGAGAGGATGCTGGGAGGCTGGTGGAGAGGATGCTGGGAGGCTGCTGGAGAGGATGCTGGGAGGCTGGTGGAGAGGATGCTGGGAGGCTGGTGGAGAGGATGCTGTGGAGAGGATGCTGGGAGGCTGGTGGAGAGGTTGCTGGGAGGTGGGAGGAGAGGATGCTGGGAGGTTGGTGGAGATGATGCTGGGAGGCTGGTGGAGAGGATGCTGGGAGACTGGTGGAGAGGATGCTGGGAGGCTGGTGGTGAGGATGCTGGGAGGCTGGTGGAGAGGATGCTGGGAGGCTGGTGGAGAGGATGCTGGGAGGCTGGTGGAGAGGATGCTGGGAGGCTGGTGGAGAGGATGCTGGGAGGCAGGTGGAAAGGATGCTGGGAGGCTGGTGGAGAGGATGCTGGGAGGCTCCTGGAGAGGATGCTAGGAGATTGGTGGAGAGGATGCTGGGAGGCTGGTGGAGAGGATGCTGGGAGGTTGGTGGAGAGGATGCTGGGAGGCTGGTGGAGAGGATGCTGGGAGGATGGTGGAGAGGATGCTGGGAGGCTGGTGGAGAGGATGCTGGGAGGCAGGTGGAAAGGATGCTGGGAGGCTGGTGGAGAGGATGCTGAGAGGCTCCTGGAGAGGATGCTAGGAGCCTGGTGGAGAGGATGCTGAGAGGCTCCTGGAGAGGATGCTAGGAGCCTGGTGGAGAGGATGCTGGGAGGCTGGTGGAGAGGATGGTGGAGAGGATGCTGGGAGGTTGGAGAGGATGCTGGGAGGCTGGTGGAGAGGATGCTGGGAGGCTGGTGGAGAGGATGCTGGGAGGCTGGTGGAGAGGATGCTATGAGGTTGGAGGAAAAGATGCTGGGAGGCTGGTGGAGAGGATGCTATGAGGTTGGAGGAAAAGATGCTGGGAGGCTGGTGGAGAGGATGCTATGAGGTTGGAGGAAAAGATGCTGGGAGGCTGGTGAAGAGGATTCTGGGAGGGTGGAGAGGATGCTGGGAGGTTGGAGAGGATGCTGGGAGGTTGGAGAGGATGCTGGGAGGCTGGTGGAGAGGATGCTGGGAGGCTGGTGGAGAGGATGCTGGGAGGCTGGTGGAGAGGATGCTGGGAGGCTGGTGGAGAGGATGCTGGGAGGCTGGTGGAGAGGATGCTGGGAGGCTGGTGGAGAGGATGCTGTGGAGAGGATGCTGGGAGGCTGGTGGAGAGGTTGCTGGGAGGTGGGAGGAGAGGATGCTGGGAGGTTGGTGGAGATGATGCTGGGAGGCTGGTGGAGAGGATGCTGGGAGACTGGTGGAGAGGATGCTGGGAGGCTGGTGGTGAGGATGCTGGGAGGCTGGTGGAGAGGATGCTGGGAGGCTGGTGGAGAGGATGCTGGGAGGCTGGTGGAGAGGATGCTGGGAGGCTGGTGGAGAGGATGCTGGGAGGCAGGTGGAAAGGATGCTGGGAGGCTGGTGGAGAGGATGCTGGGAGGCTGGTGGAGAGGATGCTAGGAGATTGGTGGAGAGGATGCTGGGAGGCTGGTGGAGAGGATGCTGGGAGGTTGGTGGAGAGGATGCTGGGAGGCTGGTGGAGAGGATGCTGGGAGGCTGGTGGAGAGGATGCTGGGAGGCTGGTGGAGAGGATGCTGGGAGGCAGGTGGAAAGGATGCTGGGAGGCTGGTGGAGAGGATGCTGGGAGGCTCCTGGAGAGGATGCTAGGAGCCTGGTGGAGAGGATGCCGAGTGGCTGGAGGAGAGGATGCTGTGAGGCTGGTGGAGAGGATGCTGGGAGGCTGGTGGAGAGGATGGTGGAGAGGATGCTGGGAGGTTGGAGAGGATGCTGGGAGGCTGGTGGAGAGGATGCTGGGAGGCTGGTGGAGAGGATGCTGGGAGGCTGGTGGAGAGGATGCTATGAGGTTGGAGGAAAAGATGCTGGGAGGCTGGTGGAGAGGATGCTATGAGGTTGGAGGAAAAGATGCTGGGAGGCTGGTGGAGAGGATGCTATGAGGTTGGAGGAAAAGATGCTGGGAGGCTGGTGAAGAGGATGCTGGGAGGGTGGAGAGGATGCTGGGAGGTTGGAGAGGATGCTGGGAGGTTGGAGAGGATGCTGGGAGGCTGGTGGAGAGGATGCTGGGAGGCTGGTGGAGAGGATGCTGGGAGGCTGGTGGAGAGGATGCTGGGAGGCTGGTGGAGAGGATGCTGGGAGGCTGGTGGAGAGGATGCTGGGAGGCTGGTGGAGAGGATGCTGGGAGGCTGGTGGAGAGGATGCTGGGAGGCTGGTGGAGAGGATGCTGGGAGGCGGGAGGAGAGGATGCTGGGAGGTTGGTGGAGATGATGCTGGGAGGCTGGTGGAGAGGATGCTGGGAGACTGGCAGAGAGGATGCTGGGAGGCTGGTGGTGAGGATGCTGGGAGGCTGGTGGAGAGGATGCTGGGAGGCTGGTGGAGAGGATGCTGGGAGGCTGGTGGAGAGGATGCTGGGAGGCAGGTGGAAAAGATGCTGGGAGGCTGGTGGAGAGGATGCTGGGAGGCTCCTGGAGAGGATGCTAGGAGGCTGGTGGAGAGGATGCTGGGAGGCTGGTGGAGAGGATGCTGGGAGGTTGGTGGAGAGGATGCTGGGAGGCTGGTGGAGAGGATGCTGGGAGGCTGGTGGAGAGGATGCTGGGAGGTTGGTGGAGAGGATACTGGGAGGTTGGTGGACAGGATGCTGGGAGGCTGGTGGAGAGGATGCTGGGAGGTTGGTGGAGAGGATGCTGGGAGGCTGGTGGAGAGGATGCTAGGAGGCTGGTGGAGAGGATGCTGGGAGGTTGGTGGAGAGGATGCTGGGAGGTTGGTGGAGAGGATGCTGGGAGGCTGGTGGAGAGGATGCTGGGAGGTTGGTGGAGTGGATGCTGGGAGGTTGGTAGAGAGGATGCTGGGAGGCTGGTGGAGAGGATGCTAGGAGGCTGGTGGAGAGGATGCTGGGAGGCTGGTGGAGAGGATGCTGGGAGGTTGGTGGAGGGGATGCTGGGAGGCTGGTGGAGAGGATGCTGGGAGGTTGGTGGAGAGGATGCTGGGAGGCTGGTGGAGAGGATGCTAGGAGGCTGGTGGAGAGGATGCTGGGAGGCTGGTGGAGAGGATGCTGGGAGGCTGGTGGAGAGTATGCTGGGAGGCTGGTGGAGAGGATGCTGGGAGGTTGGTGGAGGGGATGCTGGGAGACTGGTGGAGAGGATGCTGGGAGGCTGGTGGAGAGGATGCTGGGAGGTTGGTGGAGAGGATGCTGGGAGGCTGGTGGAGAGGATGCTGGGAGGCTGGTGGAGAGGATGCTGGGAGGCTGGTGGAGAGGATGCTGGGAGGTTGGTGGAGAGGATGCTGGGAGGCTGGCGGAGGGGATGCTGGGAGGCTGGTGGAGAGGATGCTGGGAGGTTGCTAGAGAGGATGCTGGGAGGCTGGTGGAGAGGATGCTGGGAGGCTGGTGGAGAGGATGCTGGGAGGTTGGTGGAGGGGATGCTGGGAGGCTGGTGTAGAGGATGCTGGGAGGCTGGTGGAGAGGAAGCTAGGAGGCTGGTGGAGAGGATGCTGGGAGGTTGGTGGAGAGGATGCTGGGAAGCTGGTGGAGAGGATGCTGGGAGTTTGGAGGAGAGAATGCTGGGAGGCTGGTGGAGAGGATGCTGTGAGGCTGGTGGAGAGGATGCTGGGAAGCTGGTGGAGAGGATGGTAGGAGGCTGCTGGAGAGGATTCTGGGAGGCTGGTGGAGAGGATGCTGGGAGGCTGGTGGAGAGGATGCTGAGAGGCCGGTGGAGAGGATGCTGGGAGGCTGGAGGAGAGGATGCTGTGAGGCTGGTGGAGAGGATGCTGGGAGGCTGGTGGAGAGGATGCTGAGAGGCTGGTGGAGAGGATGCTTGGAGGCTGGAGGAGAGGATGTTGTGAGGCTGGTAGAGAGGATGCTGGGAGGCTGGTGGAGAGGAGGATGGTTGAGAGGATGCTGGGAGTTTGGAGGAGAGAATGCTGGGAGGCTGGAGGAGAGGATGCTGTGAGGCTGGTGGGGAGGATGCTGGGAGGCTGGTGGAGAGGATGCTGAGAGGCTGGTGGAGAAGATGCTGTGAGGCTGGTGGAGAGGATGCTGGGAGGATGGAGGAAAGGACGCTGAGAGGCTGGTGGAGAGGATGCTGAGAGGCTGGAGGAGAGGATGCTGTGAGGCTGGTGGAGAGGATGCTGGGAGGCTGGTGGAGAGGAGGATGGTGGAGAGGATGCTGGGAGGTTGGAGAGGATGCTGGGAGGCTGGTGGAGAGGATGCTGGGAGGCTGGTGGAGAGGATGCTGGGAGGCTGGTGGAGAGGATGCTGGGAGGCTGGTTTAGAGGATGCTGGGAGGCTGGTGGAGAGGATGCTGGGAGGCTGGTGCAGAGGATGCTGGGAGGCTGGTGGAGAGGAGGATGGTGGAGAGGATGCTGGGAGGTTGGAGAGGATGCAGGGAGGCTGGTGGAGAGGATGCTGGGAGGCTGGTGGAGAGGATGCTGGGAGGCTGGTGGAGAGGATGCTGGGAGGCTGGTGGAGAGGATGCTGGGAGGTTGGTGGGGAGGATGCTGGGAGGCTGGTGGAGAGGATGCTGGGAGGCTGGTGGGGTGATGCTGGGAGGTTGGTGGAGAGGATGCTGGGAGGCTGGTTGAGAGGATGCTGGGAGGCTGGTGGAGAGGATGCTGGGAGGCAGGTGGAAAGGATGCTGGGAGGCTGGTGGAGAGGATGCTGGGAGGCTCCTGGAGAGGATGCTGGGAGGCTGGTGGAGAGGATGCTGGGAGGCTGGTGGAGAGGATGCTGGGAGGTTGGTGGAGAGAATGCTGGGAGGCTGGTGGAGAGGATGCTGGGAGGTTGGTGGAGAGGATGCTGGGAGGTTGGTGGAGAGGATGCTGGGAAGTTGGTGGAGGGGATGCTGGGAGGCTGGCGGAGAGGATGCTGGGAGGCTGGTGGAGAGGATGCTGGGAGGTTGGTGGAGAGGATGCTGGGAAGTTGGTGGAGGGGATGCTGGGAGGCTGGTGGAGAGGATGCTGGGAGGCTGCTGGAGAGGATGCTGGGAGGCTTGTGGAGAGAATGCTGGGAGGCTGGTGGAGAGGATGCTGGGAAGCTGGTGGAGAGGATGCTAGGAGGCTGGTGGAGAGGATGCTGGGAGGCTGGTGGAGAGGATGCTGGGTAGCTAGTGGAGAGGATGCTGGGAGATTGGTAGAGAGGATGCTGGGAAGCTGGTGGAGAGGATGCTAGGAGGCTGGTGGAGAGGATGCTGGGAGGTTGGTGGAGAGGATGCTGGGAAGCTGGTGGAGAGGATGCTAGGAGGCTGGTGGAGAGGATGCTGGGAGGCTGGTGGAGAGGATGCTGAGAAGCTGGTGGAGAGGATGCTGTGAGGCTGGTGGAGAGGATGCTGGGAGGCTGGTGGAGAGGATGCTGGGAGGATGGAGGAAAGGACGCTGAGAGTCTGGTGGAGAGGATGCTGAGAGGCTGGAGGAGAGGATGCTGTGAGGCTGGTGGAGAGGATGCTGGGAGGCTGGTGGAGAGGAGGATGGTGGAGAGGATGCTGGGAGGTTGGAGAGGATGCTGGGAGGCTGGTGGAGAGGATGCTGGGAGGCTGGTGGAGAGGATGCTGGGAGGCTGGTGGAGAGGATGCTGGGAGGCTGGTGGAGAGGATGCTGGGAGGCTGGTTTAGAGGATGCTGGGAGGCTGGTGGAGAGGATGCTGGGAGGCTGGTGGAGAGGATGCTGGGAGGTTGGTGGGGAGGATGCTGGGAGGCTGGTGGAGAGGATGCTGGGAGGCTGGTGGGGTGATGCTGGGAGGTTGGTGGAGAGGATGCTGGGAGGCTGGTTGAGAGGATGCTGGGAGGCTGGTGGAGAGGATGCTGGGAGGCAGGTGGAAAGGATGCTGGGAGGCTGGTGGAGAGGATGCTGGGAGGCTCCTGGATAGGATGCTAGAAGGCTGGTGGAGAGGATGCTGGGAGGCTGGTGGAGACGATGCTGGGAGGTTGGTGGAGAGGATGCTGGGAGGCTGGTGGAGAGGATGCTGGGAGGCTGGTGGAGAGGATGCTGGGAGGTTGGTGGAGAGGATGCTGGGAGGTTGGTGGAGAGGATGCTGGGAGGCTGGTGGAGAGGATGCTGGGAGGTTGGTGGAGAGGATGCTGGGAGGTTGGTGGACAGGATGCTGGGAGGCTGGTGGAGAGGATGCTGGGAAGTTGGTGGAGGGGATGCTGGGAGGCTGGTGGAGAGGATGCTGGGAGGCTGGTGGAGAGGATGCTGGGAGGCTTGTGGAGAGAATGCTGGGAGGCTGGTGGAGAGGATGCTGGGAAGCTGGTGGAGAGGATGCTAGGAGGCTGGTGGAGAGGATGCTGGGAGGCTGGTGGAGAGGATGCTGGGTAGCTAGTGGAGAGGATGCTGTGAGATTGGTAGAGAGGATGCTGGGAAGCTGGTGGAGAGGATGCTAGGAGGCTGGTGGAGAGGATGCTGGGAGGTTGGTGGAGAGGATGCTGGGAAGCTGGTGGAGAGGATGCTAGGAGGCTGGTGGAGAGGATGCTGGGAGGCTGGTGGAGAGGTTGCTGAGAGGCTGGTGGAGAGGATGCTGTGAGGCTGGTGGAGAGGATGCTGGGAGACTGGTGGAGAGGATGCTGGGAGGATGGAGGAAAGGACGCTGAGAGGCTGGTGGAGAGGATGCTGAGATGCTGGAGGAGAGGATGCTGTGAGGCTGGTGGAGAGGATGCTGGGAGGCTGGTGGAGAGGAGGATGGTGGAGAGGATGCTGGGAGGTTGGAGAGGATGCTGGGAGGCTGGTGGAGAGGATGCTGGGAGGCTGGTGGAGAGGATGCTGGGAGGCTGGTGGAGAGGATGCTGTGAGGCTGGTGGAGAGGATGCTGGGAGACTGGTGGAGAGGATGCTGGGAGGATGGAGGAATGGACGCTGAGAGGCTGGTGGAGAGGATGCTGAGAGGCTGGAGGAGAGGATGCTGTGAGGCTGGTGGAGAGGATGCTGGGAGGCTGGTGGAGAGGAGGATGGTGGAGAGGATGCTGGGAGGTTGGAGAGGATGCTGGGAGGCTGGTGGAGAGGATGCTGGGAGGCTGGTGGAGAGGATGCTGGGAGGCTGGTGGAGAGGATGCTGGGAGGCTGGTGGAGAGGATGCTGGGAGGCTGGTTTAGAGGATGCTGGGAGGCTGGTGGAGAGGATGCTGGGAGGCTGGTGGAGAGGATGCTGGGAGGTTGGTGGGGAGGATGCTGGGAGGCTGGTGGAGAGGATTCTGGGAGGCTGGTGGGGTGATGCTGGGAGGTTGGTGGAGAGGATGCTGGGAGGCTGGTTGAGAGGATGCTGGGAGGCTGGTGGAGAGGATGCTGGGAGGCAGGTGGTAAAGGATGCTGGGAGGCTGGTGGAGAGGATGCTGGGAGGCTCCTGGAGAGGATGCTAGGAGGCTGGTGGAGAGGATGCTGGGAGGCTGGTGGAGACGATGCTGGGAGGTTGGTGGAGAGGATGCTGGGAGGCTGGTGGAGAGGATGCTGGGAGGCTGGTGGAGAGGATGCTGGGAGGTTGGTGGAGAGGATGCTGGGAGGTTGGTGGAGAGGATGCTGGGAGGCTGGTGGAGAGGATGCTGGGAGGTTGGTGGAGAGGATGCTGGGAGGTTGGTGGAGAGGATGCTGGGAGGCTGGTGGAGAGGATGCTGGGAAGTTGGTGGAGGGGATGCTGGGAGGCTGGTGGAGAGGATGCTGGGAGGCTGGTGGAGAGGATGCTGGGAGGCTTGTGGAGAGAATGCTGGGAGGCTGGTGGAGAGGATGCTGGGAGGCTGGTGGAGAGGATGCTGGGAGGCTGGTGGAGAGGATGCTGGGTAGCTAGTGGAGAGGATGCTGGGAGATTGGTAGAGAGGATGCTGGGAAGCTGGTGGAGAGGATGCTAGGAGGCTGGTGGAGAGGATGCTGGGAGGTTGGTGGAGAGGATGCTGGGAAGCTGGTGGAGAGGATGCTAGGAGGCTGGTGGAGAGGATGCTGGGAGGCTGGTGGAAAGGATGCTGGGAGGCTGGTGGAGAGGATGCTGGGAGGCTGGTGGAGAGGATGCTGGGAGGCTGGTGTAGAGGATGCTGGGAGGCTGGTGGAGAGGATGCTGGGAGGTTGGGTGGAGAGGATGCTGGGAGTTGGAGGAGAGAATGCTGGGAGGCTGGAGGAGAGGATGCTGTGAGGCTGGTGGAGAGGATGCTGGGAGGCTGGTGGAGAGGATGCTGGGAGGTTGGGTGGAGAGGATGCTGGGAAGCTGGTGGAGAGGATGCTGGGAGTTTGGAGGAGAGAATGCTGGGAGGCTGGTGGAGAGGATGCTGTGAGGCTGGTGGAGAGGATGGTAGGATGCTGCTGGAGAGGATTCCTGGGAGGCTGGTGGAGAGGATGCTGGGAGGCTGGTGGAGAGGATGTTGGGAGTTTGGAGGAGAGAATGCTGGGAGGCTGGAGGAGAGGATGCTGTGAGGCTGGTGGAGAGGATGCTGGAGGCTGGTGGAGAGGATGCTGAGAGGCTGGTGGAGAGGATGCTGGGAGGCTGGAGGAGAGGATGCTGTGAGGCTGGTGGAGAGGATGCTGGGAGGCTGGTGGAGAGGATGCTGAGAGGCTGGTGGAGAGGATGCTTGGAGGCTGGGAGAGGATGTTGTGAGGCTGGTGGAGAGGAGGATGGTGGAGAGGATGCTGGGAGTTTGGAGGAGAGAATGCTGGGAGGCTGGAGGAGAGGATGCTGTGAGGGTGTGGAGAGGATGCTGGGAGGCTGGGGTAGAGGATGCTGAGAGGCTGGTGGAGAGGAGGATGGTGGAGAGGATCTGGGAGTTTGGAGGAGAGAATGCTGGGAGGCTGGAGGAGAGGATGCTGTGAGGCTGGTGGAGAGGATGCTGGGAGCTGGTGGAGAGGATGCTGAGAGGCTGGTGGAGAGGGATGCTGTGAGGCTGGTGGAGAGAGGATGCTGGGAGGCTGGTGGAGAGGATGCTGGTGGAGAAGATGCTGGGAGGTTGGAGGAGAGGATGCTGTGAGGCTGGTGGAGAGGATGCTGGGAGGTTGGTGGAGAGGAGGATGGTGGAGAGGATGCTGGAGGCTGGTGGAGAGGATGCTGAGAGGCTGGTGGAGAGGATGCTGGGAGGCTGGTGGAGAGGATGCTGGGAGGCTGGTGGAGAGGATGCTGCGAGGTTGGAGGAAAAGATGCCGGGAGGTGGGAGGAGATGATGCTGGGAGGCTGGTGGAGGATGGATGCTGGAGGTGGGAGGAGAGGATGCTGGGAGGGTGGAGAGGATGCTGGGAGGTTGGTGGAGAGGATGCTGGGAGGCTGGTGGGAAGGATGCTGGGAGGCTGGTGGAGAGGATGCTGGGAGGCTGGTGGAGAGGATGCTGGGAGGCTGGTGGAGAGGTTGCTGGGAGGCTGGTGGAGAGGATATTGGGATGCTCCTGGAGAGGATGCTGGGAGGCTGGTGGAGAGGATGCTAGGAGGTTGGTGGAGAGGATGCTGGGAGGCTGGTGGGAAGGATGGCTGGGAGGCTGGTGGAGAGGATGCTGGGAGGCTGGTGGAGAGGATGCTGGGAGGCTGGTGGAGAGGTTTGCTGGGAGGCTGGTGGAGAGGATGCTGGGAGTTGGTGGAGAGGATGCTGGGAGGCTGTGGAGAGGATGCTGGGAGGCTGGTGGAGAGGATGCTGGAGGCAGGTGGAGAGGATGCTGGGAGGCTTTTGGAGAGGATGCTGGGAGGCTCCTGGAGAGGATGCTGGGAGGCTCCTGGAGAGGATGCTGGGAGGCTGGTGGAGAGGATGCTGGGAGGTTGGTGGAGAGGATGCTGGGAGGCTGGTGGAGAGGATGCTGGGAGGTTGAAGGAGAGGATGCTGGGAGGCTGGTGGAAGGATGCTGGGAGTCTGTGGAGAGGATGCTGGGAGGCTCCTGGAGAGGATGCTGGGAGGTTGGTGGAGAGGATGCTGGGAGGCTGGTGGAGAGGATGCTGGGAGGCTGGTGGAGAGGATGCTAGGAGTTTGGAGGAGAGAATGCTACCTGGTTGATACCTGGTTGATGGGGTTCTGGGAGTTCTTCTACTCCCCAAGCCCGGCCCGAGGCCAGGCTCGACTTGTGAGAGTTTGGTCCACCAGGCTGTTGCTTGGAGCGGCCCGCAGGCCCACATACCCACCACAGCTCGGTTGGTCCGGCACTCCTTGAGGAATAAATCTAGTTTCCTCTTGAAAATGTCACGGTTGTTCCGGCAATATTTCTTATGCTTGCTGGGAGGACGTTGAACAACCGCGGACCTCTGATGTTTATACAGTGTTCTCTGATTGTGCCTATGGCACCTCTGCTCTTCATTGGTTCTATTCTACATTTTCTTCCATGTCGTTCACTCCAGTACGTGTTTATTTTACTGTGTAGATTTGGTACTTGGCCCTCCAGTATCTTCCAGGTGTATATATATTTGAATATCTCTCTCGTCTTCTTTCTAGTGAGTACATTTGGAGGGCTTTGAGACGCTCCAATAATTTAGGTGCTTTATTGCGTCTATGCGTGCCGTATATGTTCTCTGTATTCCCTCTATTTCAGCATCTCTCCTGCTCTGAAGGGGAAGTGAGTACTGAGCAGTACTCAAGACGGACAACACAAGTGCCTTGAAGAGTACAACCATTGTGATGGGATCCCTGGATTTGAAAGTTCTCGTAATCCATCCTATCATTTTTCTGGCTGTCGCAATATTTGCTTGGTTATGCTCCTTAAACGTTAGGTCGTCAGACTTATTATTCCCAAATCCTTTACATGCTGTTTTCCTACTATGGGTACATTTGATTGTGGTTTTGTACTCTGTATTATGTTTAAGGTCCTCATTTTTACCGTACCTGAGTACCTGGAATTTATCACTGTTAAATCATGTTATTTTCTGATGCCCAGTCGAAAACTTTATTAATATCAGCTTGAAGTTTTTATGTCCTCAGCCGAGGTAATTTTCATACTGATTTTTGTGTCATCTGCAAAGGATGATACGAAGCTGTGACTTGTATTTTGTCTATATCTGATATGAGAATAAGGAAAAGCAGTGGTGCAAGGACTGTACCCTGAGGTACAGAGCTTTTTGCTGGGAGGCTCGAGGAGAGGATCTGTGAGGCTGGTGGAGAGGATGCTGGGAGGCTGGTGGTGGGGATGCTGGGAGGCTGGTGGTGGGGATGCTGGGAGGCTGGTGGTGGGGATGCTGGGAGGCTGGTGGTGGGGATGCTGGGAGGCTGGTGGTGGGGATGCTGGGAGGCTGGTGGAGAGGAGGATGGTGAGAGGATGCTGGAGGATGTGGAGAGGATGCTGAGGGGCTGGGTGAGAAGAGGATGGGAGGCTGGTGGAGAGGAGGAGAGGATGCTGGTGAGAGGATGCTGCGAGGCTGGTGGAGAGGATGCTGGGAGGCTGGGGAGAGGATGCTGGGAGGTTGGTGGAGAGGATGCTGGGAGGCTGATGAGAGGATGTTGGGAGGTTGGAGGAGAGGATGCTGGGAGGCTGGGGAGAGGATGTTGGGAGGATGGAGGAGAAGAAGATGGGAGGCTGGTGGAGAGGAGAGAGGATGCTGGGAGG
>NC_091201.1:14246758-14251758 GCF_040958095.1 Procambarus clarkii
AATATCTTTCAGGACCCTTTCCTCCGTTTTATGAGCTGTGGAAAAGAAGTTCCTGTAAAATAGTCTAATAGGGGGTATAGGTGTTGTGTTAGTTGTCTCTTCAGAGGTTGCATGGCTTTTCACTTTCCTTCTTATGATGTCTTCGACGAAACCATTGGAGAAGCCGTTATTGACTAGGACCTGCCTTACCCTACAGAGTTCTTCGTCGACTTGCTTCCATTCTGAGCTGTGGCTGAGAGCACGGTCGACATATGCGTTAACAACACTCCTCTTGTACCTGTCTAGGCAGTCGCTGTTGGCATTTAGGCACATTCCTATGTTTGTTTCCTTAGTGTAGACTGCAGTGTGGAAACCTCCGCCCTTTTCCATGACTGTTACATCTAGAAAGGGCAGCTTCCCATCCTTTTCCATCTCGTAAGTGAAACGCAGCACGGAACTCTGCTCAAATGCCTCCTTCAGCTCCTGCAGATGTCTGACATCAGGTACCTGTGTAAAAATGTCGTCAACATACCTGCAGTATATGGCCGGTTTCAAGTTCATGTCGACTAAGACTTTTTGCTCGATGGTACCCATGTAGAAGTTTGCAAACAGGACACCTAGGGGAGAACCCATGGCGACCCCATCTACTTGCTTATACATGTGCCCATCCGGGCTCAAGAAGGGTGCCTCTTTAGTACAAGCTTGGAGTAGTTTCCTCAGAATATTTTCTGGTATGTCAAGAGGAGTACAGGCTGGATCACGATACACTCTGTCGGCTATCATTCCGATTGTCTCGTCCACAGGTACGTTGGTAAACAGCGATTCTACGTCCAACGAGGCTCTTATCCCTGTGGCCCGTGTGCCCCGCAGTAAGTCAACAAATTCCTTTGGAGACTTCAGGCTGAAGGCGCAAGGAACATAAGGAGTCAGCAGGCCGTTGAGTCGCTTCGCCAGTCTGTACGTGGGTGTGGGTATCTGGCTAATGATTGGCCGAGGTGGGTTTCCAGGCTTGTGTGTCTTGACATTTCCATACGCATATCCAGGTTTATATTCCCCAATGATCTTTGGCAGGTGGAGTCCGGATTTCTTGGCGTTCACAGTTTCGATCAGTTTGTTGACCTTTGCTTTTAATTCGGCTGTAGTGTCCTTCGTTACCCTTTGGAACTTAGTTTGGTCAGAGAGTATGATGTTCATTTTCGCCAGATATTCGTCTTTTTTAAGAATGACATATATTGGCGACTTGTCACCTCTCCTGACAACTATCTCCTTGTTCTCACGAAGGCTTTTAGCTGCCGCTTTAAGCTCGGGGGACAGTATGGTGCTTCTGTAATTGCCTCGATTCTTTCCTCCTTCGGCAATAAGTTCTGCTTGTAAGGTATCTTTGGTAGTGACCTTCTTTTGTGTCTCGAGGTCGAATATGTCGTCCAACAGAATTTCCAACTCTACTTTCCGGGCCATCTCACTCGGTCTGGACATAACATGACAGTTTATGCCCAGATTTAGGAGAGTGACTTGGTCCTCAGTGAGGTTAATTCCTGCAAGGTTCAGGAAGCCATCTCTTGGTCGTGGAATTGCCATAGGTCCTCCATATAATGTTGTTAGTTTCTTGATAATCCTTGTTTCAGTGCTGAGGTGATGTTGGTCTGTGAGGATGTCGAGGTGTTGTTCAATGCGGGTACGGATACTATCGTCGATGTTGCTATTTCTCCACTCGTCTGTAGCATGAAGTAGTTGCGTTTTGTTGTCTTTGATTTCATTCTCTGCCTTGTATATCTGATCACGAATCAGATCCTGGCGATATTTTATCGTGAAGGCTTGATTCCTTGCTGCTGGGTCGTGCGCTTTAATATTAGTATATTTTGGTAGCAGTCTTTCCTGTAGACATATATTATTAAATATGACCGAAAAAGTAAGATTAATAATTCTAACACGAATTTTCTCAATCTTTCGTACATTACGCTTCACTGTTGGAGGTAAATCAAAAATCAATTCTCCAAAATTCATTTTTTATTTCTAGTCTGACGCGACACGGGCGCGTTTCGTAAAACTTATTACATTTTCAAAGACTTTAGTTCACAAATACACAACTGAATAGAACTTACGTATCTCCGATTTTATATCTACATTTGAGTGAGGTGGAAGGGGTGATGTGGCATTAACACAAGACAGAACAAAATGTGGTATTAATAGGGTATTAATTTCATCAACACAAGACAGAACAAGAGTATTAATAGGGAATTAATTTCATCAACACAAGACAGAACACGAAACAATGGATATTGAATAGAAGTGTTTGTAGAAAGCCTATTGGTCCATATTTCTTGATGCTTCTATATTGGAGCGGAGTCTTGAGGTGGGTAGAATATAGTTGTGCAATAATTGGCTGTTGATTGCTGGTGTTGACTTCTTGATGTGTAGTGCCTCGCACTACACATCACTACGCACATGATGAAATTAATACCCTATTAATGCCACATCTTGTTCTGTCTTGTGTTAATGCGACATCACCCCTTCCACCTCACTCAAATGTAGATATAAAATCAGAGATGCGTAAGTTCTATTCAGTTGTATATTTGTGAACTAAAGTCTTTGATAATGTAATAAGTTTTACGAAACGCGCTCGTGTCGCGTCAGACTAGAAATAAAAATGAATTTTGGGAGAATTGATTTTTTATTTACCTTCAACAGTGAAAAGAAATGTACGAAAGATTGAGAAAATTCGTGTTAGAATTATTAATCTTACTTTTTCGGTCATATTTAATAATATATATATATATATATATATATATATATATATATATATATATATATATATATATATATATATATATATATATATATATATATATATATATATATAATATATATATAATATAATATATATATATAATATATATATATATATATATATATATATATATATATATATATTTATATATTATGACGGTGTTCCCCCCCTTATATTTCTCCCACGCCTGCTGTAAGAGTCATATCCACTTTACCCGAGCGTTCTCTACGTTGTGGGCAACGATTTGATATATGTGGGAGCGTGTAGTGTTCCCGTAAAAGAAAAGTATTATGGCCTGTGGTTTAGGCCCTTTAGGATGCCAATATGGCGCTGAACCCTCCGTTTTGCCGCCGAAACTGTGTGATGTCAGTGGCACCAGATTGGTCACTGACGTGGCACAGGAAGCCAATGAAAACTGCCCCTGGCAAGTATGACGTCACGAAGGCAGGGGGGTCCGGATATCGCACCTCTTTGGCGCTACCAGTCTGACACGTCACGTCAAGGTGGACGGATGTGTGAAGGTTGGTCCTTTCAGATTTGACAGTTGTACCCCGCTCCCGTGGAATTTACGCGTCACCCGTAGTCTGCAAGTACGCTGTGAGGTCTTCCCTTGTTCATGTGTTGGACTGAAGAAGGAATCGACGGAATATTGAGCAACAAGTACTCCAGGGACAGGTGCTGTGCAAGAAGTGAAGTCTAGACAGTGACGTCTGGGGCGTATGATAGCTTCACAGTGACGACGTAGCGGCTGGGCCAATCCACCGGGAAGCAGTGAAAGAAGAAAACTAATTGGAAATCAGGACGACTGCAGCCGAGAAGTAAGTTGGCAGCTGTAGTTGTGAGGAGAAGTCGACGGCCGGGACACCGACTCCAACCCTGCAAGACGTTGTGGAGGAGCATGGACATGCGGAGGACAGAGCACGGTGACGACGCGTTTATTTTGGGACGTTGATTGGGTTCCTGGAGAACGCATCAGTGTGTGTGTGTGGGGGGGCGTTCCCTACAACGAGGCGAGAGCCGGGACCAGGAGCTACAATTCAACTCTCACCGGAGGGCGAGTCCACATCAGTGAGGTGGAAGTAGGTGATTCTAGTTTCCCTCCCAATTCCCCTTTAGTCAGCTATATTTTTAGCCAGAGTATCTTTCATGTCGTGAGCAAGGCTCACCTATGTCTATGTCACAGTAAGGTACAGTTGTGCAGAGTAAGGCTGTACAGAGCTCTCACGATATTTATATACGTGGTGTGTGCAGGCACCTGGAATTATTGAAGAGTTGACTGTGTCGTTGATGATTTCTTTCATGTGACATTAATATGATAACTTATGTCAGAGAATATATATATAAGTGTACCAGTTATTGGTGTTAGGCTG
Source organism: Procambarus clarkii (assembly GCF_040958095.1). Classification (NCBI taxonomy): domain Eukaryota; kingdom Metazoa; phylum Arthropoda; class Malacostraca; order Decapoda; family Cambaridae; genus Procambarus; species Procambarus clarkii. The sequence goes on from NC_091201.1 coordinate 14,250,896, forward strand.
TGTGCCCAGTATTTATCTTATTATTATCGATATTGATGAATTTATCCCTGTATATGTATATGTTGGTGTGATTAATAACATTTCTATGTGTGCAGTGATTAATTGTGTTATCGCCTTCGAGAGGAGTTACTGAATCTAAGGGCAGTACTGTGGTTAATTGTGGTTAAAGTGGTTATATATATATATATATATATATATATATATATATATATATATATATATATATATATATATATATATATATATACATATATATATATATATATATATACATATATATATATATATATATATATATATATATATATATATATATATATATATATATATATATATATATATATATATATATATATATATATATATATATATATTATTAAATATGACCGAAAAAGTAAGATTAATAATTCTAACACGAATTTTCTCAATCTTTCGTACATTTCGTTTCACTGTTGGAGGTAAATCAAAAATCAATTCTCCAAAATTCATTTTTATTTCTAGTCTGACGCGACACGAGCGCGTTTCGTAAAACTTATTACATTTTCAAAGACTTTAGTTCACAAATACACAACTGAATAGAACTTACGCATCTCCGATTTTTACACAGGTACCTGATGTCAGACATCTGCAGGAGATGAAGGAGGCATTTGAGCAGAGTTCCGTGCTGCGTTTCACTTACGAGATGGAAAAGGATGGGAAGCTGCCCTTTCTAGATGTAACAGTCATGGAAAAGGGCGAAGGTTTCCACACTGCAGTCTACACTAAGGAAACAAACATAGGAATGTGCCTAAATGCCAACAGCGACTGCCCAGACAGGTACAAGAGGAGTGTTGTTAACGCATATGTCGACCGTGCTCTCAGCC
>NC_091201.1:14256758-14528669 GCF_040958095.1 Procambarus clarkii
AAAGTACTGAAAACTCCAGTGTTAATAGTTCATAATATATTGTTGAGTGAAGAACAATGTGAAGCCATTACAGTGAATCATTATAGCATTGATTGTAGAAAAGACTGTTTGAGCCTGAGTACAGTGTAACTGAGTAATACGGTTTATTTAGCAAATATCGAGTGTGCGAGTTTCTAGTAATATTGGAGAATTTAATGAAACAGCGCGCGTGAATCTAGAAAACAAGCAAATTTCGCGCGGAGAGACCATTGCGATCAGCTGTTCTTGACACTTGATGAGGAGGGGAGAGTGTTGCCCTCTAGCGGTCGCATAATATCCGTGGGAATTACCGGCCGAGTCAGGATCAGTTGATTTATCGATTATTGTGTGGCCTTGTGACATCTTTCATACATTTTAAGTAAAATACAAAACTCTCTTTGTGTTTTTATCATCCCCTCCATTGATCTTGTGGCTATATTATACTGGTAAAAATAGAGTGATAACAATAAGTACCTGCCTGATTCCTGATCTTTTGAGTGTGTCCTTGCCAAGGCTACCACTGAATACACCAGTCCACTGATGGTGTTACTGGCCACCTTAAACACCAGTTGGCGATCTTGTGTATAACCGTAGAGCCCTATTGTTGGGGAGGGCACACGACAGTCGATGTGAACGAGTCGTGTTCTCACTCTTTCTTAATAAGAGGCCGTTAAGATTGACTGGGAGACTCTCCTGGCGTGCAGTGGCGCCGTGAGGATCGAGGGAAGACCCGCAAGGCTACGGTGAGTTACCTTGAGCATAACTATTGCTTACCCAGAGTAAGGGTAGAGAATAATAGAGAGGTGAAACCCCCAACAATATATATATATATATATATATATATATATATATATATATATATATATATATATATATATATATATATATATATATATATATATATATATATATATATATATACATATACATATATATATATATATATATATTAGTATATTTTGGTAGCAGTCTTTCCTGTAGACATATATGATTAAATATGACTGAAAAGTAAGGTTAATAATTCTAACACGAATTTCCTCAATATTTCTTATGTTTCTTTTCACTGTCGATGGTAATTGAAAAATCTGTTTTCCAAAATTCATTTTTATATCTAGTCTGACGCGACACTTGAACGCGTTTCGTAATAACTTATTACATTTTCAAAGACTTTAGTTTACATAAGAAATATTGAGAAAATTCGTGTTAAAATTATTAATCTTACTTTTTCGGTCATATTTAATAATATATGTTTACAAGAAAGACTGCTACCAAATATTATATATATATATATATATATATATATATATATATATATATGCAACAATGATCACAAAAACACTGATCCAAGTATGCAGAATAACCTCATATGAAAAATAGAAAATGCTTAACGCGTTTTCGGCTAATTCGCCTTCATCAGAGCAAAGTAGAATGAGGATAAGATTGCTGATCAGACCTTTATATCCGCCTGGGCAGATCACCTGACCACCAAAAATAAGTGGAGGAAAGGAATTATAAGAAAGAAGGTAATTGCAGAAGGCCTATTGGCCCATACAAGGCAGCTCCTATTAATATCTCCAAGTGCCATACGTGTTTAAATGATTGCTATATTGTTTTGACGTGCTATATTGAGGCTTAAATAGGGATCCAACTTGTACATACCGGGGCTCACATTAAGGCTGTTGTTACAATGTTTGATCAGGGCAGACTCGATCACGTTTCGTTCAACAAAATCCTTACTTTTAACAATACATTTTGCCCCTGTGAAGTCGATAGAATGATTAAATAAACTGGAATGTAAATACAATGCACTGGATTGCTGGGCTGTACGAATAGCGTATGAATGCTGTTTTAAACGCGAGGAAAGAGTTTTACCTGTCTGGCCGATGTAAACACATGCACACTCATTACAAGGGATGGAATACACACAACCTGCTACAGACGAGGGCGAGTTCTTAATTAACATGGACTTAACTGTATTATCATTTTTGAACACTAAATTAATATTAAGGTTCTTCAGGGCTGGGACAAGATTTACTAGACCCTCAGAATATGGTAATACCAACGAATTTTTCAGTTCTGGTTTCGACTTAGTAGTCTGTTTGTAGAAAGTCCTTTTTGCTTGACCAAACGCAAGATCCAAGATCGATTTTGGGTATTTTAACTTCTTCCCAATTTCAAATATATTTGCTATTTCTTCATCGAAAAATTCCGGACTACAAACTCTCAGTGCTCTGAGAAACATACCAGAAAAAACTGCCCGCTTGACCTGAACATGATGATTTGAATAGAAATGTACATACGAGCACACATTGGTAGGTTTCCTATACACATTGAATTTGAAACTTCTACCAATTCTATGAATCATGATGTCTAAAAAAGGCAGAACACCATTCACTTCGTTCTCAATTGTGAATTTAATTGACGGAACCAGCGAATTGATTTGATTGAGAAAATCAGTTTCGTCATGATTAACCGGCCACAGGCACAAAATATCGTCAACGTACCTGTACCAAAGCAAATTTGAGGGTAAAATCCTGGGAAGGATATTTGTTTCGAAACATTCCATGTACAGATTGCTCAAAACAGGGGAGAGGGGATTACCCATCGCCATGCCAAATGTTTGTTTATAAAATGAATCATTAAAGCTGAAATAATTATCTTTAATGCACAATTTTATAAGTTCAATAATGGTGTTAGTAGGCAAAGTTAAATTATACCTTGGGAGTAGATCCCGTAAGAATGACAACAGATCATCAACAGGAACCCTAGTAAGACCCTATTATTAGTTCCTCCTGCAAGACCTATTATTAGTTCTGTTGGATCTGTGGCATATAGACTTTCCAAATGGCTTGTCCAAGTCTTGTCTCCAGTAGTAGGTTCCATATCCAACTCACACATAACAAACAACTTGGACTTGGTTAACAAGTTGTCTAGTTTGAAATTAAATTATGATTTTAAACTTGTGAGTTTTGATGTGACGGCTCTGTTCACTAGGGTTCCTGTTGATGATCTGTCGTGCTCTAACCGGGCACCCTATATAATGACATTAATGGCCATAAATGTAAGATACATGGGTTTCGGAAAGAACACTTAACTTGAATTTGTTGACAGCGTGTGATAATGGTACACCTTTGGTTTCCATAACACTACGTCCAAGTAAAATTAACAGGAGCCGAATTTGCTTTCGAGAGCCTCTGGTCTAGTCTCAACAATGGCTGCCCTCCTTCCTCCCTGACGCCTGGCTTACATTGTCCACATGACAGAAAGTGAAAGAAGGGTCACATTTATTCTACTTTAATATTGATAATTAAGTTAATTTATATGAGATGGTTTATGATGGTAAAGTCCAAAGACTAATGTATTTAAGAATAATTCCCACCATAATAGGTGGTGATTTATAATAGTATGTGGTGATGATATCCCGTTTTCTTTAGACGGTAATTCCACTACAAGTTACGTTTTCTATGGGTAACTTGTTGGTAATACAGCAGCAATTATTATCTGTCTGTATGATATATTAAATGGTGTCTGAATTTTCGACAGAGGTTGGTGGAAAGGATGCTGGGAGGTTGGTGGAGGGGATGCTGGGAGGCTGGTGGAGAGGATGCTGGGAGGTTGGTGGAGAGGATGCTGGGAGGCTGGTGGAGAGGATGCTGGGAGGTTGGTGGAGAGGATGCTGGGAGGCTGGTGGAGTGGAGGCTGGAGGAGAGGATGCTGGGAGGTTGGTGGAGAGGATGCTGGGAGGTTGGTGGAGGGGATGCTGGGAGGCTGGTGGAGAGGATGCTGGGAGGCTGGTGGAGAGGATGCTGGGAGGCTGGTGGAGAGGATGCTGGGAGGCTGGTGGAGAGGATGCTAGGAGGCTGGTGGAGAGGATGCTGGGAGGTTGGTGGAGAGGATGCTGGGAGGTTGGTGGAGTGGAGGCTGGAGGAGAGGATGCTGGGAGGTTGGTGGAGAGGATGCTGGGAGGTTGGTGGAGGGATGCTGGGAGGCTGGTGGAGAGGATGCTGGGAGGCTGGTGGAGAGGATGCTGGGAGGTTGGTGGAGAGGATGCTGGGAGGCTGGTGGAGAGGATGCTGGAGGTGGTGGAGAGGATGCTGGGAGGTTTGGTGGAGGGATGCTGGGAGGCTGGTGGAGAGGATGCTGGAGGCTGGTGGAGAGGATGCTGGGAGGCTGGTGTAGAGGATGCTGGGAGGCTGGTGGAGAGGATGCTGGGAGGCTGGTGGAGAGGATGCTGGGAGGCTGGTGGAGAGGATGCTGGGAGGCTGGTGGAGAGGATGCTGGGAGGCTGGTGGAGAGGATGCTGGGAGGCTGGTGGAGAGGATGCTGGGAGGCTGGTGAGAGGATGCTGGGAGCTGGTAGAGAGGATGCTAGGAGGCTGGTGGAGAGGATGCTGGGAGGCTGGTGGAGAGGATGCTGGGAGGCTGGTGGAGAGGATGCTGTGAGGCTGGTGGAGAGGATGCTGGAGGTTGGTGGAGGATGCTGGGAGCTGGTGGAGAGGATGCTAGGGAGGCTGGTGGAGAGGATGCTGGGAGTTGGAGGAGAGAATGCTGGGAGGCTGGAGGAGAGGATGCTGTGAGGCTGGTGGAGAGGATGCTGTGAGGCTGGTGGAGAGGATGCTGGAGTTTGGAGGAGAGAATGCTGGGAGGCTGGAGGAGAGGATGCTGTGAGGCTGGTGGAGAGGATGCTGGGAGGCTGGTGGAGAGGATGCTAGGGAGGCTGGTGGAGAGGATTCTGGAGTTTGGAGAGAGAATGCTGGGAGGCTGGTGGAGAGGATGCTGTGAGGCTGGTGGAGAGAATGCTGGGAGGCTGGTGGAGAGGATGCTGGAGCTGGTGGAGAGGATGCGGGAGGCTGGTGGAGAGGATGCTGGAGGCTGGTGGAGAGGATGCTGGGAGTTTGGAGGAGAGATGCTGGGAGGCTGGTGGAGAGGATGCTGTGAGGTTGGTGGAGAGAATGCTGGAAGCTGGTGGAGAGGATGCTAGGAGGCTGGTGGAGAGATGCTGGGAGGCTGGTGGAGAGGATGCTGGAGGCTGGTGGAGAGAATGCTGGGAGGCTGGAGGAGAGGATGCTGGAGGCTGGTGGAGAGGATGCTGGGAGCTGGTGGAGAGAATGCTGAGAGGCTGGTGGAGAGGATGCTGGAGGCTGGAGAGAGGATGCTGTGAGGCTGGTGGAGAGGATGCTGAGAGGCTGGTGGAGAGGATGCAGAGAGGCTGGTGGAGAGGATGCTGGGAGGCTGGAGGAGAGGATGTTGTGTGGCTGGTGGAGAGGATGCTGGGAGGCTGGTGGAGAGGATGCTGGGAGGCTGGTGGAGAGGATGCTGGGAGGTTGGTGGAGAGGATGCTGGGAGGTGGTGGAGAGGATGCTGGGAGGCTGGTGGAGAGGATGCTGGGAGGTTGGTGGAGAGGATGCTGGGAGGTTGGTGGAGAGGATGCTGGGAGGTTGGTGGAGGGGATGCTGGGAGGCTGGTGGAGGGATGCTGGGAGGTTCGGTGGAGGATGCTGGGAGGCTGGTGGAGAGGATGCTGGGAGGTTGGTGAGAGGATGCTGGGAGGCTGGTGGAGGGATGCTGGGAGGCTGGTGGAGAGGATGCTGGGAGGTTGGTGGAGAGGATGCTGGAGGCTGGTGGAGAGGATGCTGGGAGGTTGGTGGAGGGGATGCTGGGAGGCTGGTGGAGTGGGGCTGGAGGAGAGGATGCTGGGAGGTGGTGGAGAGGATGCTGGGAGGTTGGTGGAGGGATGCTGGGGGCTGGTGGAGGATGCTGGGAGGCTGGTGAGAGGATGCTGGGAGGCTGGTGGAGAGGATGCTAGGAGGCTGGTGGAGAGGATGCTGGGAGGTTGGTGGAGGGATGCTGGGAGGCTGGTGGAGAGGATGCTGGGAGGTTGGTGAGAGGATGCTGGGAGGCTGGTGGAGAGGATGCTGGGAGGTTGGTGGAGAGGATGCTGGGAGGTGGTGAGTGGAGGCTGGAGGAGAGGATGCTGGGAGGTTGGAGAGGATGCTGGGAGGTTGTGGAGAGGATGCTGGGAGGCTGGTGGAGATGCTGGGAGGCTGGTGGAGAGGATGCTGGGAGGCTGGTGGAGAGGATGCTGGGAGGCTGGTGGAGAGGATGCTGGGAGGCTGGTGAGAGGATGCTGGGAGGCTGGTGGAGAGGATGCTGGAAGGCTGGTGGAGAGGATGCTGGGAGTGGTGGAGAGGATGCTGGGAGGCTGGTGGAGAGGATGCTGGGGCTGGTGAGAGGATGCTGGGAGCTGGTGAGAGGATGCTAGGAGGCTGGTGGAGAGGATGCTGGGAGGCTGGTGGAGAGGATGCTGGGAGGCTGGTGGAGAGGATGCTGGGAGGCTGGTGGAGAGGATGCTGGAGGCTGGTGGAAGGATGCTGGGAGTTGGTGGAGAGGATGCTGGGAGGCTGGTGGAGAGGATGCTGGAGGCTGGTGGAGAGGATGCTGGGAGTGGAGGAGAGGATGCTGGAGGCTGGAGGAGAGGATGCTGGAGGCTGGTGGAGAGGATGCTGGGAGTTGGAGAGAATGCTGGGAGGCTGGTGGAGAGGATGCTGTGAGGCTGGTGGAGAGGATGCTGGGAGGCTGGTGGAGAGGATGCTGGAGGCTGGTGGAGAGGATGCTGGGAGTTGGAGGAGAGAATGCTGGGAGGCTGGTGGAGAGGATGCTGTGAGGCTGGTGGAGAGATGCTGGGAGCTGGTGGAGAGGATGCTAGGAGGCTGGTGGAGAGGATGCTGGGAGGCTGGTGGAGAGGATGCTGGGAGGCTGGTGGAGGATGCTGGGAGGCTGGTGGAGAGATGCTGGGAGGCTGGTGGAGAGGATGCTGGAGGCTGGTGGAGAGATGCTGGGAGCTGGTGGAGAGGATGCTAGAGGCTGGTGGAGAGGATGCTGGGAGGCTGGTGAGAGGATGCGGGAGGCTGGTGGAGAGGATGCTGGGAGGCTGGTGGAGAGGATGCTGGAGGCTGGGAGAGGATGCTGGGAGGCTGGTGGAGAGGATGCTGAGAGGCTGGTGGAGAGGATGCTGGGAGGCTGGAGGAGAGGATGCTGGGAGGCTGGTGGAGAGGATGCTGAGAGGCTGTGGAGAGGATGCTGAGAGGCAGGTGGAGAGGATGCTGGGAGGCTGGTGAGAGGATGCTGGAGGCTGGTGGAGAGGATGCTGGGAGGCTGGTGGAGAGGATGCTGGGAGGCTGGTGGAGAGGATGCTGGGAGGTTGGTGGAGAGGATGCTGGAGGCTGGTGAGAGGATGCTGGGAGGTTGGTGGAGAGGATGCTGGGAGGCTGGTGGAGAGGATGCTGGGAGGTGGTGGAGGGATGCTGGGAGGTGTGGAGGATGCTGGGAGGCTGGTGGAGAGGATGCTGGGAGGTGGTGGAGGGGATGCTGGGAGGCTGGTGGAGAGGATGCTGGGAGGCTGGTGGAGAGGATGCTGGAGGTTGGTGGAGTGGAGGCTGGTGGAGAGGATGCTGGGAGGTGGTGGAGAGGATGCTGGGAGGTTGGTGGAGAGGATGCTGGGAGGCTGGTGGAGAGGATGCTGGGAGGCTGGTGGAAGGATGCTGGGAGGCTGGTGGAGAGGATGCTGGGAGGCTGGTGGAGAGGATGCTGGGAGGCTGGTGGAGAGGATGCTGGGAGGCTGGTGGAGAGGATGCTGGGAGCTGTAAGAGGATGCTGGAGGCTGGTGGAGAGGATGCTGGGAGGCTGGTGGAGAGGATGCTGGGAGGCTGGTGAGAGGATGCATGAGGCTGGTGGAGAGGATGCTGGGAGGCTGGGAGGAGAGGATGCTGGAGGCTGGTGGAGAGGATGCTGGGAGGCTGGTGGAGAGGATGCTGGGAGGCTGGTGGAGAGGATGCTGGAGATTGGTGGAGAGGATGCTGGGAGGTTGGTGGAGAGGATGCTGGGAGGCTGGTGGAGAGGATGCTGGGAGGTTGGTGGAGAGCTGGGAGGTGGTGGAGGGATGCTGGGAGGCTGGTGGAGAGGATGCTGGGAGGTTGGTGGAGGGATGCTGGGAGGCTGGTGGAGAGGATGCTGGGAGGTTGGTGGAGAGGGATGCTGGGAGGCTGGTGGAGAGGATGCTGGGAGGCTGGTGGAGAGGATGCTGGGAGGTTGGTGGAGTGGAGGCTGGAGGAGAGGATGCTGGGAGGTTGGTGGAGAGGATGCTGGGAGGTGGTGGAGAGGATGCTGGGAGGCTGGTGGAGAGGATGCTGGGAGGCTGGTGGAGAGGATGCTGGGAGGCTGGTGGAGAGGATGCTGGGAGGCTGGTGGAGAGGATGCTGGAGGCTGGTGGAGAGGATGCTGGGAGGCTGGTGAGAGGATGCTGGGAAGCTGGTAGAGAGGATGCTAGGAGGCTGGTGGAGAGGATGCTGGGAGGCTGGTGGAGAGGATGCTGGGAGCTGGTGGAGAGGATGCTGGGAGGCTGGTGGAGAGGATGCTGGGAGGCTGGTGGAGAGGATGCTGGGAGGCTGGTGGAAGGATGCTGGGAGGTGGTGGAGAGGATGCTGGGAGCTGGTGGAGAGGATGTAGGAGGCTGGTGGAGAGGATGCTGGGAGTTTGGAGGAGAGAATGCTGGAAGGCTGGAGGAGAGGATGCTGTGAGGCTGGTGGAGAGGATGCTGGGAGTTTGGAGGAGAGATGCTGGGAGGCTGGAGGAGAGGATGCTGTGAGGCTGGTGGAGAGGATGCTGGGAGGCTGGTGGAGAGGATGCTAGGAGGCTGGTGGAGAGGATTCTGGGAGTTTGGAGGAGAGAATGATGGGAGGCTGGTGGAGAGGATGCTGTGAGGCTGGTGGAGAGAATGCTGGGAAGCTGGTGGAGAGGATTCTAGGAGGCTGGTGGAGAGGATGCTGGGAGGCTGGTGGAGAGGATGCTGGGAGGCTGGTGGAGAGGATGCTGGGAGTTTGGAGGAGAGAATGCTGGGAGGCTGGTGAGAGGATGCTGTGAGGCTGGTGGAGAGAATGCTGGGAAGCTGGTGGAGAGGATGCTAGGAGGCTGGTGGAGAGGATGCTGGGAGGCTGGTGGAGAGAATGCTGGGAGGCTGGAGGAGAGGATGCTGTGAGGCTAGTGGAGAGGATGCTGGGAGGCTGGTGGAGAGGATGCTGAGAGGCTGGTGGAGAGGATGCTGGGAGGCTGGAGGAGAGGATGCTGTGAGGCTGGTGGAGAGGATGCTGAGGCTGGTGGAGAGGATGCAGAGAGGCTGGTGGAGAGGATGCTGGGAGGCTGGAGGAGAGGATGTTGTGAGGCTGGTGGAGAGGATCCTGGGAGGCTGGTGGAGAGGAGGATGGTGAGAGGATGCTGGGAGTTTGGAGGAGAGAATGCTGGGAGGCTGGAGGAGAAGATGCTGTGAGGCTGGTGGAGAGGATGCTGGGAGGCTGGGGTAGAGGATGCTGAGAGGCTGGGGGAGAGGAGGATGGTGGAGAGGATGCTGGGAGTTTGGAGAGAGAATGCTGGGAGGCTGGAGGAGAGGATGTTGTGAGGCTGGTGGAGAGGATGCTGGGAGGCTGGTGGAGAGAATGCTGGGAGGCTGGAGGAGAGGATGCTGCGAGGCTGGTGGAGAGGATGCTGGGAGGCTGGTGGAGAGGATGCTGAGAGGCTGGTGGAGAGGATGCTGTGAGGCTGGTGGAGAGGATGCTGGGAGGCTGGTGGAGAGGATGCTGAGAGGCTGGTGGAGAGGATGCTGTGAGGCTGGTGGAGAGGATGCTGGGAGGCTGGTGGAGAAGATGCTGGTGGAGAGGATGCTGGGAGGTTGGAGGAAAGGACGCTGAGAGCCTGGTGGAGAGGATGCCGAGTGGCTGGAGGAGAGGATGCTGTGAGGCTGGTGGAGAGGATGCTGGGAGGCTGGTGGAGAGGAGGATGGTGGAGAGGATGCTGGGAGGTTGGAGAGGATGCTGGGAGGCTGGAGGAGAGGATGCTGGGAGGCTGGTGGAGAGGATGCTGGGAAGCTGGTGGAGAGGATGCTATGAGGTTGGAGGAAAAGATGCTGGGAGGCTGGTGGAGAGGATGCTATGAGGTTGGAGGAAAAGATGCTGGGAGGCTGGTGGAGAGGATGCTTGGAGGGTGGAGAGGATGCTGTGAGGTTGGAGAGGATGCTGGGAGGTTGGAGAGGATGCTGGGAGGCTGGTGGAGAGGATGCTGGGAGGCTGGTGGAGAGGATGCTGGGAGGCTGGTGGAGAGGATGCTGGGAGGCTGGTGGAGAGGATGCTGTGGAGAGGATGCTGGGAGGCTGGTGGAGAGGTTGCTGGGAGGTGGGAGGAGAGGATGCTGGGAGGTTGGTGGAGATGATGCTGGGAGGCTGGTGGAGAGGATGCTGGGAGACTGGTGGAGAGGATGCTGGGAGGCTGGTGGTGAGGATGCTGGGAGGCTGGTGGAGAGGATGCTGGGAGGCTGGTGGAGAGGATGCTGGGAGGCTGGTGGAGAGGATGCTGGGAGGCTGGTGGAGAGGATGCTGGGAGGCAGGTGGAAAGGATGCTGGGAGGCTGGTGGAGAGGATGCTGGGAGGCTCCTGGAGAGGATGCTAGGAGATTGGTGGAGAGGATGCTGGGAGGCTAGTGGAGAGGATGCTGGGAGGCTGGTGGAGAGGATGCTGGGAGGCTGGTGGAGAGGATGCTGGGAGGCTGGTGGAGAGGATGCTGGGAGGCTGGTGAAGAGGATGCTGGGAGGCTGGTGGAGAGGATGCTGGGAGGCTGGTGGAGAGGATGCTGGGAGGCTGGTGGAGAGGATGCTGGGAGGCTGGTGGAGAGGATGCTGGGAGGCTGGTGGAGAGGATGCTGGGAGGCTGGTGGAGAGGATGCTGAGAGGCTGGTGGATAGGATGCAGAGAGGCTGGTGGAGAGGATGCTGGGAGGCTGGTGGAGAGGATGCTGGGAGGCTGGTGAAGAGGATGCTGGGAAGCTGGTAGAGACGATGCTAGGAGGCTGGTGGAGAGGATGCTGGGAGGCTGGTGGAGAGGATGCTGAGAGGCTGGTGGAGAGGATGCTGGGAGGCTGGTGGAGAGGATGCTGGGAGGCTGGTGAAGAGGATGCTGGGAAGCTGGTAGAGACGATGCTAGGAGGCTGGTGGAGAGGATGCTGGGAGGCTGGTGGAGAGGATGCTGAGAGGCTGGTGGATAGGATGCAGAGAGGCTGGTGGAGAGGATGCTGGGAGGCTGGAGGAGAGGATGTTGTGAGGCTGGTGGAGAGGATGCTGGGAGGCTGGTGGAGAGGATGCTGGGAGGCTGGTGGAGAGGATGCTGGGAGGTTGGTGGAGAGGATGCTGGGAGGTTGGTGGAGAGGATGCTGGGAGGCTGGTGGAGAGGATGCTGGGAGGTTGGTGGAGAGGATGCTGGGAGGTTGGTGGAGGGGATGCTGGGAGGCTGGTGGAGAGGATGCTGGGAGGTTCGTGGAGGGATGCTGGGAGGCTGGTGGAGAGGATGCTGGGAGGTTGGTGGAGGGGATGCTGGGAGGCTGGTGGAGAGGATGCTGGGAGGCTGGTGGAGAAGATGCTGGTGGAGAGGATGCTGGGAGGTTGGAGGAAAGGACGCTGAGAGCCTGGTGGAGAGGATGCCGAGTGGCTGGAGGAGAGGATGCTGTGAGGTTGGTGGAGAGGATGCTGGGAGGCTGGTGGAGAGGAGGATGGTGGAGAGGATGCTGGGAGGTTGGAGAGGATGCTGGGAGGCTGGAGGAGAGGATGCTGGGAGGCTGGTGGAGAGGATGCTGGGAAGCTGGTGGAGAGGATGCTATGAGGTTGGAGGAAAAGATGCTGGGAGGCTGGTGGAGAGGATGCTATGAGGTTGGAGGAAAAGATGCTGGGAGGCTGGTGGAGAGGATGCTTGGAGGGTGGAGAGGATGCTGGGAGGTTGGAGAGGATGCTGGGAGGTTGGAGAGGATGCTGGGAGGCTGGTGGAGAGGATGCTGGGAGGCTGGTGGAGAGGATGCTGGGAGGCTGGTGGAGAGGATGCTGGGAGGCTGGTGGAGAGGATGCTGTGGAGAGGATGCTGGGAGGCTGGTGGAGAGGTTGCTGGGAGGTGGGAGGAGAGGATGCTGGGAGGTTGGTGGAGATGATGCTGGGAGGCTGGTGGAGAGGATGCTGGGAGACTGGTGGAGAGGATGCTGGGAGGCTGGTGGTGAGGATGCTGGGAGGCTGGTGGAGAGGATGCTGGGAGGCTGGTGGAGAGGATGCTGGGAGGCTGGTGGAGAGGATGCTGGGAGGCAGGTGGAAAGGATGCTGGGAGGCTGGTGGAGAGGATGCTGGGAGGCTCCTGGAGAGGATGCTAGGAGATTGGTGGAGAGGATGCTGGGAGGCTAGTGGAGAGGATGCTGGGAGGCTGGTGGAGAGGATGCTGGGAGGCTGGTGGAGAGGATGCTGGGAGGCTGGTGGAGAGGATGCTGGGAGGCTGGTGGAGAGGATGCTGGGAGGCTGGTGGAGAGGATGCTGGGAGGCTGGTGGAGAGGATGCTGGGAGGCTGGTGGAGAGGATGCTGGGAGGCTGGTGGAGAGGATGCTGGGAGGCTGGTGGAGAGGATGCTGGGAGGCTGGTGGAGAGGATGCTGAGAGGCTGGTGGATAGGATGCAGAGAGGCTGGTGGAGAGGATGCTGGGAGGCTGGTGGAGAGGATGCTGGGAGGCTGGTGAAGAGGATGCTGGGAAGCTGGTAGAGACGATGCTAGGAGGCTGGTGGAGAGGATGCTGGGAGGCTGGTGGAGAGGATGCTGAGAGGCTGGTGGAGAGGATGCTGGGAGGCTGGTGGAGAGGATGCTGGAGAGCTGGTGAAGAGGATGCTGGGAAGCTGGTAGAGACGATGCTAGGAGGCTGGTGGAGAGGATGCTGGGAGGCTGGTGGAGAGGATGCTGAGAGGCTGGTGGATAGGATGCAGAGAGGCTGGTGGAGAGGATGCTGGGAGGCTGGAGGAGAGGATGTTGTGAGGCTGGTGGAGAGGATGCTGGGAGGCTGGTGGAGAGGATGCTGGGAGGCTGGTGGAGAGGATGCTGGAGGTTGGTGGAGAGGATGCTGGGAGGTTGGTGGAGAGGATGCTGGGAGGCTGGTGGAGAGGATGCTGGGAGGTTGGTGGAGAGGATGCTGGGAGGTGGTGGAGGGGATGCTGGGAGGCTGGTGGAGAGGATGCTGGGAGGTTCGTGGAGGGGATGCTGGGAGGCTGGTGGAGAGGATGCTGGGAGGTTGGTGGAGGGGATGCTGGGAGGCTGGTGGAGAGGATGCTGGGAGGCTGGTGGAGAGGATTCTGGGAGGTTGGTGGAGTGGAGGCTGGAGGAGAGGATGCTGGGAGATTGGTGGAGAGGATGCTGGGAGGTTGGTGGAGAGGATGCTGGGAGGCTGGTGGAGAGGATGCTGGGAGGCTGGTGGAGAGGATGCTGGGGGCTGGTGGAGAGGATGCTGGGAGGCTGGTGGAGAGGATGCTGGGAGGCTGGTGGAGAGGATGCTGGGAGGCTGGTGAAGAGGATGCTGGGAAGCTGGTAGAGAGGATGCTAGGAGGCTGGTGGAGAGGATGCTGGGAGGCTGGTGGAGAGGATGCTGGGAGGCTGGTGGAGAGGATGCTGGGAGGCTGGTGGAGAGGATGCTGGGAGGCTGGTGGAGAGGATGCTGGGAGGCTGGTGGAAAGGATGCTGGGAGGTTGGTGGAGAGGATGCTGGGAAGCTGGTGGAGAGGATGCTAGGAGGCTGGTGGAGAGGATGCTGGGAGTTTGGAGGAGAGAATGCTGGGAGGCTGGAGGAGAGGATGCTGTGAGGCTGGTGGAGAGGATGCTGGGAGTTTGGAGGAGAGAATGCTGGGAGGCTGGAGGAGAGGATGCTGGGAGGCTGGTGGAGAGGATGCTGGGAGGCTGGTGGAGAGGATGCTAGGAGGCTGGTGGAGAGGATTCTGGGAGTTTGGAGGAGAGAATGCTGGGAGGCTGGTGGAGAGGATGCTGTGAGGCTGGTGGAGAGAATGCTGGGAAGCTGGTGGAGAGGATTCTAGGAGGCTGGTGGAGAGGATGCTGGGAGGCTGGTGGAGAGGATGCTGGGAGGCTGGTGGAGAGGATGCTGGGAGTTTGGAGGAGAGAATGCTGGGAGGCTGGTGGAGAGGAGGATGGTGGAGAGGATGCTGGGAGGTTGGAGAGGATGCTGGGAGGCTGGAGGAGAGGATGCTGGGAGGCTGGTGGAGAGGATGCTGGGAAGCTGGTGGAGAGAATGCTATGAGGTTGGAGGAAAAGATGCTGGGAGGCTGGTGGAGAGGATGCTATGAGGTTGGAGGAAAAGATGCTGGGAGGCTGGTGGAGAGGATGCTATGAGGTTGGAGGAAAAGATGCTGGGAGGCTGGTGGAGAGGATGCTTGGAGGGTGGAGAGGATGCTGGGAGGTTGGAGAGGATGCTGGGAGGTTGGAGAGGATGCTGGGAGGCTGGTGGAGAGGATGCTGGGAGGCTGGTGGAGAGGATGCTGGGAGGCTGGTGGAGAGGATGCTGGGAGGCTGGTGGAGAGGATGCTGGGAGGCTGGTGGAGAGGATGCTGGGAGGCTGGTGGAGAGGTTGCTGGGAGGTGGGAGGAGAGGATGCTGGGAGGTTGGTGGAGATGATGCTGGGAGGCTGGTGGAGAGGATGCTGGGAGACTGGTGGAGAGGATGCTGGGAGGCTGGTGGTGAGGATGCTGGGAGGCTGGTGGAGAGGATGCTGGGAGGCTGGTGGAGAGGATGCTGGGAGGCTGGTGGAGAGGATGCTGGGAGGCTGGTGGAGAGGATGCTGGGAGGCAGGTGGAAAGGATGCTGGGAGGCTGGTGGAGAGGATGCTGGGAGGCTCCTGGAGAGGATGCTAGGAGATTGGTGGAGAGGATGCTGAGAGGCTGGTGGAGAGGATGCTGGGAGGTTGGTGGAGAGGATGCTGGGAGGCTGGTGGAGAGGATGCTGGGAGGCTGGTGGAGAGGATGCTGGGAGGTTGGTGGAGAGGATGCTGGGAGGTTGGTGGAGAGGATGCTGGGAGGCTGGTGGAGAGGATGCTGGGAGGTTGGTGGAGAGGATGCTGGGAGGTTGGTGGAGGGGATGCTGGGAGGCTGGTGGAGAGGATGCTGGGAGGTTCGTGGAGGGGATGCTGGGAGGCTGGTGGAGAGGATCCTGGGAGGTTGGTGGAGGGGATGCTGGGAGGCTGGTGGAGAGGATGCTGGGAGGCTGGTGGAGAGGATGCTGGGAGGTTGGTGGAGTGGAGGCTGGAGGAGAGGATGCTGGGAGGCTGGTGGAGAGGATGCTGGGAGGCTGGTGGAGAGGATGCTGGGAGGCTGGTGGAGAGGATGCTGGGAGGCTGGTGGAGAGGATGCTGGGAGGCTGGTGGAGAGGATGCTGAGAGGCTGGTGGATAGGATGCAGAGAGGCTGGTGGAGAGGATGCTGGGAGGCTGGTGGAGAGGATGCTGGGAGGCTGGTGAAGAGATGCTGGGAAGCTGGTAGAGACGATGCTAGGAGGCTGGTGGAGAGGATGCTGGGAGGCTGGTGGAGAGGATGCTGAGAGGCTGGTGGAGAGGATGCTGGGAGGCTGGTGGAGAGGATGCTGGGAGGCTGGTGAAGAGGATGCTGGGAAGCTGGTAGAGACGATGCTAGGAGGCTGGTGGAGAGGATGCTGGGAGGCTGGTGGAGAGGATGCTGAGAGGCTGGTGGATAGGATGCAGAGAGGCTGGTGGAGAGGATGCTGGGAGGCTGGAGGAGAGATGTTGTGAGGCTGGTGGAGAGGATGCTGGGAGGCTGGTGGAGAGGATGCTGGGAGGCTGGTGGAGAGGATGCTGGGAGGTTGGTGGAGAGGATGCTGGGAGGTTGGTGGAGAGGATGCTGGGAGGCTGGTGGAGAGGATGCTGGGAGGCTGGTGGAGAGGATGCTGGGAGGTTGGTGGAGGGGATGCTGGGAGGCTGGTGGAGAGGATGCTGGGAGGTTCGTGGAGGGGATGCTGGGAGGCTGGTGGAGAGGATGCTGGGAGGTTGGTGGAGGGATGCTGGGAGGCTGGTGGAGAGGATGCTGGGAGGCTGGTGGAGAGGATTCTGGGAGGTTGGTGGAGTGGAGGCTGGAGGAGAGGATGCTGGAGATTGGTGGAGAGGATGCTGGGAGGTGGAGAGGATGCTGGGAGGCTGGTGGAGAGGATGCTGGGAGGCTGGTGGAGAGGATGCTGGGAGGCTGGTGGAGAGGATGCTGGGAGGCTGGTGGAGAGGATGCTGGGAGGCTGGTGGAGAGGATGCTGGGAGGCTGGTGAAGAGGATGCTGGGAGGCTGGTGGAGAGGATGCTGGGAGGCTGGTGGAGAGGATGCTGGGAGGCTGGTGGAGAGGATGCTGGGAGGCTGGTGGAAAGGATGCTGGGAGGTTGGTGGAGAGGATGCTGGGAAGCTGGTGGAGAGGATGCTAGGAGGCTGGTGGAGAGGATGCTGGGAGTTTGGAGGAGAGAATGCTGGGAGGCTGGAGGAGAGGATGCTGTGAGGCTGGTGGAGAGGATGCTGGGAGTTTGGAGGAGAGAATGCTGGGAGGCTGGAGGAGAGGATGCTGTGAGGCTGGTGGAGAGGATGCTGGGAGGCTGGTGGAGAGGATGCTAGGAGGCTGGTGGAGAGGATTCTGGGAGTTTGGAGGAGAGAATGCTGGGAGGCTGGTGGAGAGGATGCTGTGAGGCTGGTGGAGAGAATGCTGGGAAGCTGGTGGAGAGGATTCTAGGAGGCTGGTGGAGAGGATGCTGGGAGGCTGGTGGAGAGGATGCTGGGAGGCTGGTGGAGAGGATGCTGGGAGTTTGGAGGAGAGAATGCTGGGAGGCTGGTGGAGAGGAGGATGGTGGAGAGGATGCTGGGAGGTTGGAGAGGATGCTGGGAGGCTGGAGGAGAGGATGCTGGGAGGCTGGTGGAGAGGATGCTGGGAAGCTGGTGGAGAGAATGCTATGAGGTTGGAGGAAAAGATGCTGGGAGGCTGGTGGAGAGGATGCTATGAGGTTGGAGGAAAAGATGCTGGGAGGCTGGGGAGAGGATGCTATGAGGATTGGGGAAGATGCTGGGAGGCTGGTGGAGAGATGCTTGGAGGGTGGAAGGATGCTGGGGGTGGTGGAGAGGATGCTGGGAGGTTGGAGAGGATGCTGGGAGGTGGAGAGGATGCTGGGAGGCTGGTGGAGAGGATGCTGGGAGGCTGGTGGAGAGGATGCTGGGAGGCTGGTGGAGAGGATGCTGGGAGGCTGGTGGAGAGGATGCTGGGAGGCTGGTGGAGAGGATGCTGGGAGGTGGGGAGAGGATGCTGGGAGGTGGTGGAGAGGTGCTGGGAGGTGGTGAGAGAGGATGCTGGGAGGTGTGGAGAGATGCTGGGAGGCTGGTGGAGAGGATGCTGGGAGACTGGTGGAGAGGATGCTGGGAGGCTGGTGGAGAGGATGCTGGGAGGCTGGTGGAGAGGATGCTGGGAGGCTGGTGGAGAGGATGCTGGGAGGCTGGTGGAGAGGATGCTGGGAGGCTGGTGGAGAGGATGCTGGGAGGCTGGTGGAAGGATGCTGGAGGCTGGTGGAGAGGATGCTGAGGCTTGGAGAGGATGCTAGGAGATTGGTGGAGAGGATGCTGAGAGGCTGGTGGAGAGGATGCTGGGAGGTTGGTGGAGAGGATGCTGGGAGGCTGGTGGAGAGGATGCTGGGAGGCTGGTGGAGAGGATGCTGGGAGGTTGGTGGAGAGGATGCTGGGAGGTTGGTGGAGAGGATGCTGGGAGGCTGGTGGAGAGGATGCTGGGAGGTTGGTGGAGAGGATGCTGGGAGGTTGGTGGAGGGGATGCTGGGAGGCTGGTGGAGAGGATGCTGGGAGGTTCGTGGAGGGGATGCTGGGAGGCTGGTGGAGAGGATGCTGGGAGGTTGGTGGAGGGGATGCTGGGAGGCTGGTGGAGAGGATGCTGGAGGCTGGTGGAGAGGAGCTGGGGTGGTGGAGTGGAGGCTGGAGGAGAGGATGCTGGGAGGTGGTGGAGAGGATGCTGGGAGGTTGGTGGAGAGGATGCTGGGAGGCTGGTGGAGAGGATGCTGGGAGGCTGGTGGAGAGGATGCTGGGAGGCTGGTGGAGAGGATGCTGGGAGGCTGGTGGAGAGGATGCTGGGAGGCTGGTGAAGAGGATGCTAGGAAGCTGGTAGAGAGGATGCTAGGAGGCTGGTGGAGAGGATGCTGGGAGGCTGGTGGAGAGGATGCTGAGAGGCTGGTGGAGAGGATGCAGAGAGGCTGGTGGAGAGGATGCTGGGAGGCTGGAGGAGAGGATGTTGTTAGGCTGGTGGAGAGGATGCTGGGAGGCTGGTGGAGAGGATGCTGGGAGGCTGGTGGAGAGGATGCTGGGAGGTTGGTGGAGAGGATGCTGGAGGTTGGTGGAGAGGATGCTGGGAGGCTGGTGGAGAGGATGCTGGGAGGTTGGTGGAGAGGATGCTGGGAGGTTGGTGGAGGGGATGCTGGGAGGCTGGTGGAGAGGATGCTGGGAGGTTCGTGGAGGGGATGCTGGGAGGCTGGTGGAGAGGATGCTGGGAGGTTGGTGGAGGGGATGCTGGGAGGCTGGTGGAGAGGATGCTGGGAGGCTGGTGGAGAGGATGCTGGGAGGTTGGTGGAGTGGAGGCTGGAGGAGAGGATGCTGGGAGGTTGGTGGAGAGGATGCTGGGAGGTTGGTGGAGAGGATGCTGGGAGGCTGGTGGAGAGGATGCTGGGAGGCTGGTGGAGAGGATGCTGGGAGGCTGGTGGAGAGGATGCTGGGAGGCTGGTGGAGAGGATGCTGGGAGGCTGGTGGAGAGGATGCTGGGAGGCTGGTGAAGAGGATGCTGGGAAGCTGGTAGAGAGGATGCTAGGAGGCAGGTGGAAGGATGCTGGGAGGCTGGTGGAGAGGATGCTGGGAGGCTGGTGGAGAGGATGCTGGGAGGCTGGTGGAAAAGATGCTGGGAGGTTGGTGGAGAGGATGCTGGGAAGCTGGTGGAGAGGATGCTAGGAGGCTGGTGGAGAGGATGCTGGGAGTTTGGAGGAGAGAATGCTGGGAGGCTGGAGGAGAGGATGCTGTGAGGCTGGTGGAGAGGATGCTGGGAGTTTGGAGGAGAGAATGCTGGGAGGCTGGAGGAGAGGATGCTGTGAGGCTGGTGGAGAGGATGCTGGGAGGCTGGTGGAGAGGATGCTGGGAGTTTGGAGGAGAGAATGCTGGGAGGCTGGTGGAGAGGAGGATGGTGGAGAGGATGCTGGGAGGTTGGAGAGGATGCTGGGAGGCTGGAGGAGAGGATGCTGGGAGGCTGGTGGAGAGGATGCTGGGAAGCTGGTGGAGAGAATGCTATGAGGTTGGAGGAAAAGATGCTGGGAGGCTGGTGGAGAGGATGCTATGAGGTTGGAGGAAAAGATGCTGGGAGGCTGGTGGAGAGGATGCTATGAGGTTGGAGGAAAAGATGCTGGGAGGCTGGTGGAGAGGATGCTTGGAGGGTGGAGAGGATGCTGGGAGGTTGGAGAGGATGCTGGGAGGTTGGAGAGGATGCTGGGAGGCTGGTGGAGAGGATGCTGGGAGGCTGGTGGAGAGGATGCTGGGAGGTGGTGGAGAGGATGCTGGGAGGCTGGTGGAGAGGATGCTGGGAGGCTGGTGGAGAGGATGCTGGGAGGCTGGTGGAGAGGTTGCTGGGAGGTGGAGGAGAGGATGCTGGGAGGTTGGTGGAGATGATGCTGGAGGCTGGTGGAGAGGATGCTGGGAGACTGGTGGAGAGGATGCTGGGAGGCTGGTGGTGAGGATGCTGGGAGGCTGGTGGAGAGGATGCTGGGAGGCTGGTGGAGAGGATGCTGGGAGGCTGGTGGAGAGGATGCTGGGAGGCTGGTGGAGAGGATGCTGGGAGGCAGGTGGAAAGGATGCTGGGAGGGGTGGAGAGGATGCTGGGAGGCTCCTGGAGAGGATGCTAGAGATTGGTGGAGAGGATGCTGAGAGGCTGGTGGAGAGGATGCTGGGAGGTTGGTGGAGAGGATGCTGGGAGGCTGGTGGAGAGGATGCTGGGAGGCTGGTGGAGAGGATGCTGGGGAGGTTGGTGGAGAGGATGCTGGGAGGTTGGTGGAGAGGATGCTGGGAGGCTGGTGGAGAGGATGCGGGAGGTTGGTGGAGAGGATGCTGGGAGGTTGGTGGAGGGGATGCTGGGAGGCTGGTGGGAGGATGCTGGAGGTTCGTGGAGGGGATGCTGGGGCTGGTGGAGAGGATATGGGAGGTTGGTGGAGGGATGCTGGGAGGCTGGTGGAGAGGATGCTGGGAGGCTGGTGGAGAGGATGCTGGGAGGTTGGTGGAGTGGAGGCTGGAGGAGAGGATGCTGGGAGGCTGGTGGAGAGGATGCTGGGAGGCTGGTGGAGAGGATGCTGGGAGGCTGGTGGAGAGGATGCTGGGAGGCTGGTGGAGAGGATGCTGGGAGGCTGGTGGAGAGGATGCTGAGAGGCTGGTGGATAGGATGCAGAGAGGCTGGTGGAGGAGGATGCTGGAGGCTGGTGGAGAGGATGCTGGGAGGCTGGTGAAGAGGATGCTGGGAAGCTGGTAGAGACGATGCTAGGAGGCTGGTGGAGAGGATGCTGGGAGGCTGGTGGAGAGGATGCTGAGAGGCTGGTGGAGAGGATGCTGGGAGGCTGGTGGAGAGATGCTGGGAGGCTGGTGAAGAGGATGCTGGGAAGCTGGTAGAGACGATGCTAGGAGGCTGGTGGAGAGGATGCTGGGAGGCTGGTGGAGAGGATGCTGAGAGGCTGGTGGATAGGATGCAGAGAGGCTGGTGGAGAGGATGCTGGGAGGCTGGAGGAGAGGATGTTGTGAGGCTGGTGGAGAGGATGCTGGGAGGCTGGTGGAGAGGATGCTGGGAGGCTGGTGGAGAGGATGCTGGGAGGTTGGTGGAGAGGATGCTGGGAGGTTGGTGGAGAGGATGCTGGGAGGCTGGTGGAGAGGATGCTGGGAGGTTGGTGGAGAGGATGCTGGGAGGTTGGTGGAGGGGATGCTGGGAGGCTGGTGGAGAGGATGCTGGGAGGTTCGTGGAGGGGATGCTGGGAGGCTGGTGGAGAGGATGCTGGGAGGTTGGTGGAGGGGATGCTGGGAGGCTGGTGGAGAGGATGCTGGGAGGCTGGTGGAGAGGATTCTGGGAGGTTGGTGGAGTGGAGGCTGGAGGAGAGGATGCTGGGAGATTGGTGGAGAGGATGCTGGGAGGTTGGTGGAGGGATGCTGGAGGCTGGTGGAGAGGATGCTGGGAGGGTGGTGGAGAGGATGCTGGGAGGCTGGTGGAGAGGATGCTGGGAGGCTGGTGGAGAGGATGCTGGGAGGCTGGTGGAGAGGATGCTGGGAGGCTGGTGGAGAGGATGCTGGGAGGCTGGTGGAGAGGATGCTGGGAGGCTGGTGGAGAGGATGCTGGGAGGCTGGTGGAGAGGATGCTGGGAGGCTGGTGGAAAGGATGCTGGGAGGTTGGTGGAGAGGATGCTGGGAAGCTGGTGGAGAGGATGCTAGGAGGCTGGTGGAGAGGATGCTGGGAGTTTGGAGGAGAGAATGCTGGGAGGCTGGAGGAGAGGATGCTGTGAGGCTGGTGGAGAGGATGCTGGGAGTTTGGAGGAGAGAATGCTGGGAGGCTGGAGGAGAGGATGCTGTGAGGCTGGTGGAGAGGATGCTGGGAGGCTGGTGGAGAGGATGCTAGGAGGCTGGTGGAGAGGATTCTGGGAGTTTGGAGGAGAGAATGCTGGGAGGCTGGTGGAGAGGATGCTGTGAGGCTGGTGGAGAGAATGCTGGGAAGCTGGTGGAGAGGATTCTAGGCTGGTGGAGAGGATGCTGGGAGGCTGGTGGAGAGGATGCTGGGAGGCTGGTGGAGAGGATGCTGGGAGTTTGGAGGAGAGAATGCTGGGAGGCTGGTGGAGAGGAGGATGGTGGAGAGGATGCTGGGAGTTGGAGAGGATGCTGGGAGGCTGGAGGAGAGGATGCTGGGAGGCTGGTGGAGAGGATGCTGGGAAGCTGGTGGGAGAATGCTATGAGGTTGGAGGAAAAGATGCTGGGAGGCTGGTGGAGAGGATGCTATGAGGTTGGAGGAAAAGATGCTGGAGGCTGGTGGAGAGGATGCTATGAGGTTGGAGGAAAAGATGCTGGGAGGCTGGTGGAGAGGATGCTTGGAGGGTGGAGAGGATGCTGGGAGGTTGGAGAGGATGCTGGGAGGTTGGAGAGGATGCTGGGAGGCTGGTGGAGAGGATGCTGGGAGGCTGGTGGAGAGGATGCTGGGAGGCTGGTGGAGAGGATGCTGGGAGGCTGGTGGAGAGGATGCTGGGAGGCTGGTGGAGAGGATGCTGGGAGGCTGGTGGAGAGGTTGCTGGGAGGTGGGAGGAGAGGATGCTGGGAGGTTGGTGGAGATGATGCTGGGAGGCTGGTGGAGAGGATGCTGGGAGACTGGTGGAGAGGATGCTGGGAGGCTGGTGGTGAGGATGCTGGGAGGCTGGTGGAGAGGATGCTGGGAGGCTGGTGGAGAGGATGCTGGGAGGCTGGTGGAGAGGATGCTGGGAGGCTGGTGGAGAGGATGCTGGGAGGCAGGTGGAAAGGATGCTGGGAGGCTGGTGGAGAGGATGCTGGGAGGCTCCTGGAGAGGATGCTAGGAGATTGGTGGAGAGGATGCTGAGAGGCTGGTGGAGAGGATGCTGGGAGGTTGGTGGAGAGGATGCTGGGAGGCTGGTGGAGAGGATGCTGGGAGGCTGGTGGAGAGGATGCTGGGAGGTTGGTGGAGAGGATGCTGGGAGGTTGGTGGAGAGGATGCTGGGAGGCTGGTGGAGAGGATGCTGGGAGGTTGGTGGAGAGGATGCTGGGAGGTTGGTGGAGGGGATGCTGGGAGGCTGGTGGAGAGGATGCTGGGAGGTTCGTGGAGGGGATGCTGGGAGGCTGGTGGAGAGGATCCTGGAGGTTGGTGGAGGGGATGCTGGGAGGCTGGTGGAGAGGATGCTGGGAGGCTGGTGGAGAGGATGCTGGGAGGTTGGTGGAGTGGAGGCTGGAGGAGAGGATGCTGGAGGTTGGTGAGAGGATGCTGGGAGGTTGGTGGAGAGGATGCTGGGAGGCTGGTGGAGAGGATGCTGGGAGGCTGGTGGAGAGGATGCTGGAGGCTGGTGGAGAGGATGCTGGGAGGCTGGTGGAGAGGATGCTGGGAGGCTGGTGAAGAGGATGCTAGGAAGCTGGTAGAGAGGATGCTAGGAGGCTGGTGGAGAGGATGCTGGGAGGCTGGTGGAGAGGATGCTGAGAGGCTGGTGAGGAGGATGCAGAGAGGCTGGTGGAGAGGATGCTGGGAGGCTGGAGGAGAGGATGTTGTTAGGCTGGTGGAGAGGATGCTGGGAGGCTGGTGGAGAGGATGCTGGGAGGCTGGTGGAGAGGATGCTGGGAGGCTGGTGGAGAGGATGCTGGGAGGCTGGTGGAGAGGATGCTGGGAGGCTGGTGGAGAGGATGCTGGGAGGTTGGTGGAGAGGATGCTGGGAGGTTGGTGGAGGGATGCTGGGAGGCTGGTGGAGAGGATGCTGGGAGGTTCGTGGAGGGGATGCTGGGAGGCTGGTGGAGAGGATGCTGGGAGGTTGGTGGAGGGGATGCTGGGAGGCTGGTGGAGAGGATGCTGGGAGGCTGGTGGAGAGGATGCTGGGAGGTTGGTGGAGTGGAGGCTGGAGGAGAGGATGCTGGGAGGTTGGTGGAGAGGATGCTGGGAGGTTGGTGGAGAGGATGCTGGGAGGCTGGTGGAGAGGATGCTGGGAGGCTGGTGGAGAGGATGCTGGGAGGCTGGTGGAGAGGATGCTGGGAGGCTGGTGGAGAGGATGCTGGGAGGCTGGTGGAGAGGATGCTGGGAGGCTGGTGAAGAGGATGCTGGGAAGCTGGTAGAGAGGATGCTAGGAGGCAGGTGGAGAGGATGCTGGGAGGCTGGTGGAGAGGATGCTGGGAGGCTGGTGGAGAGGATGCTGGGAGGCTGGTGGAAAAGATGCTGGGAGGTTGGTGGAGAGGATGGGGAAGCTGGTGGAGAGGATGCTAGGAGGCTGGTGGAGAGGATGCTGGGAGTTTGGAGGAGAGAATGCTGGGAGGCTGGAGGAGAGGATGCTGGGAGGCTGGTGGAGAGGATGCTGGGAGTTTGGAGGAGAGAATGCTGGGAGGCTGGAGGAGAGGATGCTGTGAGGCTGGTGGAGAGGATGCTGGGAGGCTGGTGGAGAGGATGCTGGGAGTTTGGAGGAGAGAATGCTGGGAGGCTGGTGGAGAGGAGGATGGTGGAGAGGATGCTGGGAGGTTGGAGAGGATGCTGGGAGGCTGGAGGAGAGGATGCTGGGAGGCTGGTGGAGAGGATGCTGGGAAGCTGGTGGAGAGAATGCTATGAGGTTGGAGGAAAAGATGCTGGGAGGCTGGTGGAGAGGATGCTATGAGGTTGGAGGAAAAGATGCTGGGAGGCTGGTGGAGAGGATGCTATGAGGTTGGAGGAAAAGATGCTGGGAGGCTGGTGGAGAGGATGCTTGGAGGGTGGAGAGGATGCTGGGAGGTTGGAGAGGATGCTGGGAGGTTGGAGAGGATGCTGGGAGGCTGGTGGAGAGGATGCTGGGAGGCTGGTGGAGAGGATGCTGGGAGGCTGGTGGAGAGGATGCTGGGAGGCTGGTGGAGAGGATGCTGGGAGGCTGGTGGAGAGGATGCTGGGAGGCTGGTGGAGAGGTTGCTGGGAGGTGGGAGGAGAGGATGCTGGGAGGTTGGTGGAGATGATGCTGGGAGGCTGGTGGAGAGGATGCTGGGAGACTGGTGGAGAGGATGCTGGGAGGCTGGTGGTGAGGATGCTGGGAGGCTGGTGGAGAGGATGCTGGGAGGCTGGTGGAGAGGATGCTGGGAGGCTGGTGGAGAGGATGCTGGGAGGCTGGTGGAGAGGATGCTGGGAGGCAGGTGGAAAGGATGCTGGGAGGCTGGTGGAGAGGATGCTGGGAGGCTCCTGGAGAGGATGCTAGGAGATTGGTGGAGAGGATGCTGAGAGGCTGGTGGAGAGGATGCTGGGAGGTTGGTGGAGAGGATGCTGGGAGGCTGGTGGAGAGGATGCTGGGAGGCTGGTGGAGAGGATGCTGGGAGGTTGGTGGAGAGGATGCTGGAGGTTGGTGGAGAGGATGCTGGGAGGCTGGTGGAGAGGATGCTGGGAGGTTGGTGGAGAGGATGCTGGGAGGTTGGTGGGGGATGCTGGGAGGCTGGGGAGAGGATTGCTGGGAGGTTGTGAGGGATGCTGGGAGGCTGGTGGAGAGGATCCTGGGAGGTTGGTGGAGGGATGCTGGGAGGCTGGTGGAGAGGATGCTGGGAGGCTGGTGGAGAGGATGCTGGGAGGTTGGTGGAGTGGAGGCTGGAGGAGAGGATGCTGGGAGGCTGGTGGAGAGGATGCTGGGAGGCTGGTGGAGAGGATGCTGGGAGGCTGGTGGAGAGGATGCTGGGAGGCTGGTGGAGAGGATGCTGGAGGCTGGTGGAGAGGATGCTGAGAGGCTGGTGGATAGGATGCAGAGAGGCTGGTGGAGAGGATGCTGGGAGGCTGGTGGAGAGGATGCTGGGAGGCTGGTGAAGAGGATGCTGGGAAGCTGGTAGAGACGATGCTAGGAGGCTGGTGGAGAGGATGCTGGGAGGCTGGTGGAGAGGATGCTGAGAGGCTGGTGGAGAGGATGCTGGGAGGCTGGTGGAGAGGATGCTGGGAGGCTGGTGAAGAGGATGCTGGGAAGCTGGTAGAGACGATGCTAGGAGGCTGGTGGAGAGGATGCTGGGAGGCTGGTGGAGAGGATGCTGAGAGGCTGGTGGATAGGATGCAGAGAGGCTGGTGGAGAGGATGCTGGGAGGCTGGAGGAGAGGATGTTGTGAGGCTGGTGGAGAGGATGCTGGGAGGCTGGTGGAGAGGATGCTGGAGGCTGGTGGAGAGGATGCTGGGAGGTTGGTGGAGAGGATGCTGGGAGGGTTGGTGGAGAGGATGCTGGGAGGCTGGTGGAGAGGATGCTGGGAGGTTGGTGGAGAGGATGCTGGGAGGTTGGTGGAGAGGATGCTGGGAGGCTGGTGGAGAGGATGCTGGGAGGTTGGTGGAGGGGATGCTGGGAGGCTGGTGGAGAGGATGCTGGGAGGCTGGTGGAGGGGATGCTGGGAGGCTGGTGGAGAGGATGCTGGGAGGCTGGTGGAGAGGATTCTGGGAGGTTGGTGGAGTGGAGGCTGGAGGAGAGGATGCTGGGAGATTGGTGGAGAGGATGCTGGGAGGTTGGTGGAGAGGATGCTGGGAGGCTGGTGGAGAGGATGCTGGGAGGCTGGTGGAGAGGATGCTGGGAGGCTGGTGGAGAGGATGCTGGGAGGCTGGTGGAGAGGATGCTGGGAGGCTGGTGGAGAGGATGCTGGGAGGCTGGTGAAGAGGATGCTGGGAAGCTGGTAGAGAGGATGCTAGGAGGCTGGTGGAGAGGATGCTGGGAGGCTGGTGGAGAGGATGCTGGGAGGCTGGTGGAGAGGATGCTGGGAGGCTGGTGGAGAGGATGCTGGGAGGCTGGTGGAGAGGATGCTGGGAGGCTGGTGGAAAGGATGCTGGGAGGTTGGTGGAGAGGATGCTGGGAAGCTGGTGGAGAGGATGCTAGGAGGCTGGTGGAGAGGATGCTGGGAGTTTGGAGGAGAGAATGCTGGGAGGCTGGAGGAGAGGATGCTGTGAGGCTGGTGGAGAGGATGCTGGGAGTTTGGAGGAGAGAATGCTGGGAGGCTGGAGGAGAGGATGCTGTGAGGCTGGTGGAGAGGATGCTGGGAGGCTGGTGGAGAGGATGCTAGGAGGCTGGTGGAGAGGATTCTGGGAGTTTGGAGGAGAGAATGCTGGGAGGCTGGTGGAGAGGATGCTGTGAGGCTGGTGGAGAGAATGCTGGGAAGCTGGTGGAGAGGATTCTAGGAGGCTGGTGGAGAGGATGCTGGGAGGCTGGTGGAGAGGATGCTGGGAGGCTGGTGGAGAGGATGCTGGGAGTTTGGAGGAGAGAATGCTGGGAGGCTGGTGGAGAGGAGGATGGTGGAGAGGATGCTGGGAGGTTGGAGAGGATGCTGGGAGGCTGGAGGAGAGGATGCTGGGAGGCTGGTGGAGAGGATGCTGGGAAGCTGGTGGAGAGAATGCTATGAGGTTGGAGGAAAAGATGCTGGGAGGCTGGTGGAGAGGATGCTATGAGGTTGGAGGAAAAGATGCTGGGAGGCTGGTGGAGAGGATGCTATGAGGTTGGAGGAAAAGATGCTGGGAGGCTGGTGGAGAGGATGCTTGGAGGGTGGAGAGGATGCTGGGAGGTTGGAGAGGATGCTGGGAGGTTGGAGAGGATGCTGGAGGCTGGTGGAGAGGATGCTGGGAGGCTGGTGGAGAGGATGCTGGGAGGCTGGTGGAGAGGATGCTGGGAGGCTGGTGGAGAGGATGCTGGGAGGCTGGTGGAGAGGATGCTGGGAGGCTGGTGGAGAGGTTGCTGGGAGGTGGGAGGAGAGGATGCTGGGAGGTTGGTGGAGATGATGCTGGGAGGCTGGTGGAGAGGATGCTGGGAGACTGGTGGAGAGGATGCTGGGAGGCTGGTGGTGAGGATGCTGGGAGGCTGGTGGAGAGGATGCTGGGAGGCTGGTGGAGAGGATGCTGGGAGGCTGGTGGAGAGGATGCTGGGAGGCTGGTGGAGAGGATGCTGGGAGGCAGGTGGAAAGGATGCTGGGAGGCTGGTGGAGAGGATGCTGGGAGGCTCCTGGAGAGGATGCTAGGAGATTGGTGGAGAGGATACTGAGAGGCTGGTGGAGAGGATGCTGGGAGGTTGGTGGAGAGGATGCTGGGAGGCTGGTGGAGAGGATGCTGGGAGGCTGGTGGAGAGGATGCTGGGAGGTTGGTGGAGAGGATGCTGGGAGGTTGGTGGAGAGGATGCTGGGAGGCTGGTGGAGAGGATGCTGGGAGGTTGGTGGAGAGGATGCTGGGAGGTTGGTGGAGGGGATGCTGGGAGGCTGGTGGAGAGGATGCTGGGAGGTTCGTGGAGGGGATGCTGGGAGGCTGGTGGAGAGGATCCTGGGAGGTTGGTGGAGGGGATGCTGGGAGGCTGGTGGAGAGGATGCTGGGAGGCTGGTGGAGAGGATGCTGGGAGGTTGGTGGAGTGGAGGCTGGAGGAGAGGATGCTGGGAGGTTGGTGGAGAGGATGCTGGGAGGTTGGTGGAGAGGATGCTGGGAGGCTGGTGGAGAGGATGCTGGGAGGCTGGTGGAGAGGATGCTGGGAGGCTGGTGGAGAGGATGCTGGGAGGCTGGTGGAGAGGATGCTGGGAGGCTGGTGAAGAGGATGCTAGGAAGCTGGTAGAGAGGATGCTAGGAGGCTGGTGGAGAGGATGCTGGGAGGCTGGTGGAGAGGATGCTGAGAGGCTGGTGGAGAGGATGCAGAGAGGCTGGTGGAGAGGATGCTGGGAGGCTGGAGGAGAGGATGTTGTTAGGCTGGTGGAGAGGATGCTGGGAGGCTGGTGGAGAGGATGCTGGGAGGCTGGTGGAGAGGATGCTGGGAGGTTGGTGGAGAGGATGCTGGGAGGTTGGTGGAGAGGATGCTGGGAGGCTGGTGGAGAGGATGCTGGGAGGTTGGTGGAGAGGATGCTGGGAGGTTGGTGGAGGGGATGCTGGGAGGCTGGTGGAGAGGATGCTGGGAGGTTCGTGGAGGGGATGCTGGGAGGCTGGTGGAGAGGATGCTGGGAGGTTGGTGGAGGGGATGCTGGGAGGCTGGTGGAGAGGATGCTGGGAGGCTGGTGGAGAGGATGCTGGGAGGTTGGTGGAGTGGAGGCTGGAGGAGAGGATGCTGGGAGGTTGGTGGAGAGGATGCTGGGAGGTTGGTGGAGAGGATGCTGGGAGGCTGGTGGAGAGGATGCTGGG
Organism: Procambarus clarkii; assembly: GCF_040958095.1. Taxonomy (NCBI): domain Eukaryota; kingdom Metazoa; phylum Arthropoda; class Malacostraca; order Decapoda; family Cambaridae; genus Procambarus; species Procambarus clarkii. The sequence continues at coordinate 14,285,514 of NC_091201.1, forward strand.
AGGCTGGTGGAGAGGATGCTGGGAGGCTGGTGGAGAGGATGCTGGGAGGCTGGTGGAGAGGATGCTGGGAGGCTGGTGGAGAGGATGCTGGGAGGCTGGTGAAGAGGATGCTGGGAAGCTGGTAGAGAGGATGCTAGGAGGCTGGTGGAGAGGATGCTGGGAGGCTGGTGGAGAGGATGCTGGGAGGCTGGTGGAGAGGATGCTGGGAGGCTGGTGGAAAAGATGCTGGGAGGTTGGTGGAGAGGATGCTGGGAAGCTGGTGGAGAGGATGCTAGGAGGCTGGTGGAGAGGATGCTGGGAGTTTGGAGGAGAGAATGCTGGGAGGCTGGAGGAGAGGATGCTGTGAGGCTGGTGGAGAGGATGCTGGGAGTTTGGAGGAGAGAATGCTGGGAGGCTGGAGGAGAGGATGCTGTGAGGCTGGTGGAGAGGATGCTGGGAGGCTGGTGGAGAGGATGCTAGGAGGCTGGTGGAGAGGATTCTGGGAGTTTGGAGGAGAGAATGCTGGGAGGCTGGTGGAGAGGATGCTGTGAGGCTGGTGGAGAGAATGCTGGGAAGCTGGTGGAGAGGATTCTAGGAGGCTGGTGGAGAGGATGCTGGGAGGCTGGTGGAGAGGATGCTGGGAGGCTGGTGGAGACGATGCTGGGAGTTTGGAGGAGAGAACGCTGGGAGGCTGGTGGAGAGGATGCTGTGAGGCTGGTGGAGAGAATGCTGGGAAGCTGGTGGAGAGGATGCTAGGAGGCTGGTGGAGAGGATGCTGGGAGGCTGGTGGAGAGAATGCTGGGAGGCTGGAGGAGAGGATGCTGTGAGGCTAGTGGAGAGGATGCTAGGAGGCTGGTGGAGAGGATGCTGAGAGGCTGGTGGAGAGGATGCTGGGAGGCTGGAGGAGAGGATGCTGTGAGGCTGGTGGAGAGGATGCTGAGAGGCTGGTGGAGAGGATGCAGAGAGGCTGGTGGAGAGGATGCTGGGAGGCTGGAGGAGAGGATGTTGTGAGGCTGGTGGAGAGGATCCTGGGAGGCTGGTGGAGAGGAGGATGGTGGAGAGGATGCTGGGAGTTTGGAGGAGAGAATGCTGGGAGGCTGGAGGAGAAGATGCTGTGAGGCTGGTGGAGAGGATGCTGGGAGGCTGGGGTAGAGGATGCTGAGAGGCTGGGGGAGAGGAGGATGGTGGAGAGGATGCTGGGAGTTTGGAGGAGAGAATGCTGGGAGGCTGGAGGAGAGGATGTTGTGAGGCTGGTGGAGAGGATGCTGGGAGGCTGGTGGAGAGAATGCTGGGAGGCTGGAGGAGAGGATGCTGCGAGGCTGGTGGAGAGGATGCTGGGAGGCTGGTGGAGAGGATGCTGAGAGGCTGGTGGAGAGGATGCTGTGAGGCTGGTGGAGAGGATGCTGGGAGGCTGGTGGAGAGGATGCTGAGAGGCTGGTGGAGAGGATGCTGTGAGGCTGGTGGAGAGGATGCTGGGAGGCTGGTGGAGAGGATGCTGGTGGAGAGGATGCTGGGAGGTTGGAGGAAAGGACGCTGAGAGCCTGGTGGAGAGGATGCCGAGTGGCTGGAGGAGAGGATGCTGTGAGGCTGGTGGAGAGGATGCTGGGAGGCTGGTGGAGAGGAGGATGGTGGAGAGGATGCTGGGAGGTTGGAGAGGATGCTGGGAGGCTGGAGGAGAGGATGCTGGGAGGCTGGTGGAGAGGATGCTGGGAGGCTGGGGTAGAGGATGCTGAGAGGCTGGGGGAGAGGAGGATGGTGGAGAGGATGCTGGGAGTTTGGAGGAGAGAATGCTGGGAGGCTGGAGGAGAGGATGTTGTGAGGCTGGTGGAGAGAATGCTGGGAGGCTGGTGGAGAGAATGCTGGGAGGCTGGAGGAGAGGATGCTGCGAGGCTGGTGGAGAGGATGCTGGGAGGCTGGTGGAGAGGATGCTGAGAGGCTGGTGGAGAGGATGCTGTGAGGCTGGTGGAGAGGATGCTGGGAGGCTGGTGGAGAGGATGCTGAGAGGCTGGTGGAGAGGATGCTGTGAGGCTGGTGGAGAGGATGCTGGGAGGCTGGTGGAGAGGATGCTGGTGGAGAGGATGCTGGGAGGTTGGAGGAAAGGACGCTGAGAGCCTGGTGGAGAGGATGCCGAGTGGCTGGAGGAGAGGATGCTGTGAGGCTGGTGGAGAGGATGCTGGGAGGCTGGTGGAGAGGAGGATGGTGGAGAGGATGCTGGGAGGTTGGAGAGGATGCTGGGAGGCTGGAGGAGAGGATGCTGGGAGGCTGGTGGAGAGGATGCTGGGAAGCTGGTGGAGAGGATGCTATGAGGTTGGAGGAAAAGATGCTGGGAGGCTGGTGGAGAGGATGCTATGAGGTTGGAGGAAAAGATGCTGGGAGGCTGGTGGAGAGAATGCTATGAGGTTGGAGGAAAAGATGCTGGGAGGCTGGTGGAGAGGATGCTTGGAGGGTGGAGAGGATGCTGGAAGGTTGGAGAGGATGCTGGGAGGTTGGAGAGGATGCTGGGAGGCTGCTGGAGAGGATGCTGGGAGGCTGGTGGAGAGGATGCTGGGAGGCTGGTGGAGAGGATGCTGGGAGGCTGGTGGAGAGGATGCTGGGAGGCTGGTGGAGAGGATGCTGTGGAGAGGATGCTGGGAGGCTGGTGGAGAGGTTGCTGGGAGGTGGGAGGAGAGGATGCTGGGAGGTTGGTGGAGATGATGCTGGGAGGCTGGTGGAGAGGATGCTGGGAGACTGGTGGAGAGGCTGCTGGGAGGCTGGTGGTGAGGATGCTGGGAGGCTGGTGGAGAGGATGCTGGGAGGCTGGTGGAGAGGATGCTGGGAGGCTGGTGGAGAGGATGCTGGGAGGCTGGTGGAGAGGATGCTGGGAGGCAGGTGGAAAGGATGCTGGGAGGCTGGTGGAGAGGATGCTGGGAGGCTCCTGGAGAGGATGCTAGGAGATTGGTGGAGAGGATGCTGGGAGGCTGGTGGAGAGGATGCTGGGAGGTTGGTGGAGAGGATGCTGGGAGGCTGGTGGAGAGGATGCTGGGAGGATGGTGGAGAGGATGCTGGGAGGCTGGTGGAGAGGATGCTGGGAGGCAGGTGGAAAGGATGCTGGGAGGCTGGTGGAGAGGATGCTGAGAGGCTCCTGGAGAGGATGCTAGGAGCCTGGTGGAGAGGATGCCGAGTGGCTGGAGGAGAGGATGCTGTGAGGCTGGTGGAGAGGATGCTGGGAGGCTGGTGGAGAGGATGGTGGAGAGGATGCTGGGAGGTTGGAGAGGATGCTGGGAGGCTGGTGGAGAGGATGCTGGGAGGCTGGTGGAGAGGATGCTGGGAGGCTGGTGGAGAGGATGCTATGAGGTTGGAGGAAAAGATGCTGGGAGGCTGGTGGAGAGGATGCTATGAGGTTGGAGGAAAAGATGCTGGGAGGCTGGTGGAGAGGATGCTATGAGGTTGGAGGAAAAGATGCTGGGAGGCTGGTGAAGAGGATGCTGGGAGGGTGGAGAGGATGCTGGGAGGTTGGAGAGGATGCTGGGAGGTTGGAGAGGATGCTGGGAGGCTGGTGGAGAGGATGCTGGGAGGCTGGTGGAGAGGATGCTGGGAGGCTGGTGGAGAGGATGCTGGGAGGCTGGTGGAGAGGATGCTGGGAGGCTGGTGGAGAGGATGCTGGGAGGCTGGTGGAGAGGATGCTGGGAGGCTGGTGGAGAGGATGCTGTGGAGAGGATGCTGGGAGGCTGGTGGAGAGGTTGCTGGGAGGTGGGAGGAGAGGATGCTGGGAGGTTGGTGGAGATGATGCTGGGAGGCTGGTGGAGAGGATGCTGGGAGACTGGTGGAGAGGATGCTGGGAGGCTGGTGGTGAGGATGCTGGGAGGCTGGTGGAGAGGATGCTGGGAGGCTGGTGGAGAGGATGCTGGGAGGCTGGTGGAGAGGATGCTGGGAGGCTGGTGGAGAGGATGCTGGGAGGCAGGTGGAAAGGATGCTGGGAGGCTGGTGGAGAGGATGCTGGGAGGCTGGTGGAGAGGATGCTAGGAGATTGGTGGAGAGGATGCTGGGAGGTTGGTGGAGAGGATGCTGGGAGGCTGGTGGAGAGGATGCTGGGAGGCTGGTGGAGAGGATGCTGGGAGGCTGGTGGAGAGGATGCTGGGAGGCAGGTGGAAAGGATGCTGGGAGGCTGGTGGAGAGGATGCTGGGAGGCTCCTGGAGAGGATGCTAGGAGCCTGGTGGAGAGGATGCCGAGTGGCTGGAGGAGAGGATGCTGTGAGGCTGGTGGAGAGGATGCTGGGAGGCTGGTGGAGAGGATGGTGGAGAGGATGCTGGGAGGTTGGAGAGGATGCTGGGAGGCTGGTGGAGAGGATGCTGGGAGGCTGGTGGAGAGGATGCTGGGAGGCTGGTGGAGAGGATGCTATGAGGTTGGAGGAAAAGATGCTGGGAGGCTGGTGGAGAGGATGCTATGAGGTTGGAGGAAAAGATGCTGGGAGGCTGGTGGAGAGGATGCTATGAGGTTGGAGGAAAAGATGCTGGGAGGCTGGTGAAGAGGATGCTGGGAGGGTGGAGAGGATGCTGGGAGGTTGGAGAGGATGCTGGGAGGTTGGAGAGGATGCTGGGAGGCTGGTGGAGAGGATGCTGGGAGGCTGGTGGAGAGGATGCTGGGAGGCTGGTGGAGAGGATGCTGGGAGGCTGGTGGAGAGGATGCTGGGAGGCTGGTGGAGAGGATGCTGGGAGGCTGGTGGAGAGGATGCTGGGAGGCTGGTGGAGAGGATGCTGGGAGGCTGGTGGAGAGGATGCTGGGAGGCGGGAGGAGAGGATGCTGGGAGGTTGGTGGAGATGATGCTGGGAGGCTGGTGGAGAGGATGCTGGGAGACTGGTAGAGAGGATGCTGGGAGGCTGGTGGTGAGGATGCTGGGAGGCTGGTGGAGAGGATGCTGGGAGGCTGGTGGAGAGGATGCTGGGAGGCTGGTGGAGAGGATGCTGGGAGGCAGGTGGAAAAGATGCTGGGAGGCTGGTGGAGAGGATGCTGGGAGGCTCCTGGAGAGGATGCTAGGAGGCTGGTGGAGAGGATGCTGGGAGGCTGGTGGAGAGGATGCTGGGAGGTTGGTGGAGAGGATGCTGGGAGGCTGGTGGAGAGGATGCTGGGAGGCTGGTGGAGAGGATGCTGGGAGGTTGGTGGAGAGGATACTGGGAGGTTGGTGGACAGGATGCTGGGAGGCTGGTGGAGAGGATGCTGGGAGGTTGGTGGAGAGGATGCTGGGAGGCTGGTGGAGAGGATGCTAGGAGGCTGGTGGAGAGGATGCTGGGAGGTTGGTGGAGAGGATGCTGGGAGGTTGGTGGAGAGGATGCTGGGAGGCTGGTGGAGAGGATGCTGGGAGGTTGGTGGAGTGGATGCTGGGAGGTTGGTAGAGAGGATGCTGGGAGGCTGGTGGAGAGGATGCTAGGAGGCTGGTGGAGAGGATGCTGGGAGGCTGGTGGAGAGGATGCTGGGAGGTTGGTGGAGGGGATGCTGGGAGGCTGGTGGAGAGGATGCTGGGAGGTTGGTGGAGAGGATGCTGGGAGGCTGGTGGAGAGGATGCTAGGAGGCTGGTGGAGAGGATGCTGGGAGGCTGGTGGAGAGGATGCTGGGAGGCTGGTGGAGAGTATGCTGGGAGGCTGGTGGAGAGGATGCTGGGAGGTTGGTGGAGGGGATGCTGGGAGACTGGTGGAGAGGATGCTGGGAGGCTGGTGGAGAGGATGCTGGGAGGTTGGTGGAGAGGATGCTGGGAGGCTGGTGGAGAGGATGCTGGGAGGCTGGTGGAGAGGATGCCTGGAGGCTGGTGGAGAGGATGCTGGGAGGTTGGTGGAGAGGATGCTGGGAGGCTGGTGGAGGGGATGCTGGGAGGCTGGTGGAGAGGATGCTGGGAGGTTGCTAGAGAGGATGCTGGGAGGCTGGTGGAGAGGATGCTGGGAGGCTGGTGGAGAGGATGCTGGGAGGTTGGTGGAGGGGATGCTGGGAGGCTGGTGTAGAGGATGCTGGGAGGCTGGTGGAGAGGAAGCTAGGAGGCTGGTGGAGAGGATGCTGGGAGGTTGGTGGAGAGGATGCTGGGAAGCTGGTGGAGAGGATGCTGGGAGTTTGGAGGAGAGAATGCTGGGAGGCTGGTGGAGAGGATGCTGTGAGGCTGGTGGAGAGGATGCTGGGAAGCTGGTGGAGAGGATGGTAGGTGGCTGCTGGAGAGGATTCTGGGAGGCTGGTGGAGAGGATGCTGGGAGGCTGGTGGAGAGGATGCTGAGAGGCCGGTGGAGAGGATGCTGGGAGGCTGGAGGAGAGGATGCTGTGAGGCTGGTGGAGAGGATGCTGGGAGGCTGGTGGAGAGGATGCTGAGAGGCTGGTGGAGAGGATGCTTGGAGGCTGGAGGAGAGGATGTTGTGAGGCTGGTAGAGAGGATGCTGGGAGGCTGGTGGAGAGGAGGATGGTTGAGAGGATGCTGGGAGTTTGGAGGAGAGAATGCTGGGAGGCGGAAGGAGAGGATGCTGTGAGGCTGGTGGAGAGAATGCTGGGAAGCTGGTGGAGAGGATGCTAGGAGGCTGGTGGAGAGGATGCTGGGAGGCTGGTGGAGAGAATGCTGGGAGGCTGGAGGAGAGGATGCTGTGAGGCTAGTGGAGAGGATGCTAGGAGGCTGGTGGAGAGGATGCTGAGAGGCTGGTGGAGAGGATGCTGGGAGGCTGGAGGAGAGGATGCTGTGAGGCTGGTGGAGAGGATGCTGAGAGGCTGGTGGAGAGGATGCAGAGAGGCTGGTGGAGAGGATGCTGGGAGGCTGGAGGAGAGGATGATGTGAGGCTGGTGGAGAGGATCCTGGGAGGCTGGTGGAGAGGAGGATGGTGGAGAGGATGCTGGGAGTTTGGAGGAGAGAATGCTGGGAGGCTGGAGGAGAAGATGCTGTGAGGCTGGTGGAGAGGATGCTGGGAGGCTGGGGTAGAGGATGCTGAGAGGCTGGGGGAGAGGAGGATGGTGGAGAGGATGCTGGGAGTTTGGAGGAGAGAATGCTGGGAGGCTGGAGGAGAGGATGTTGTGAGGCTGGTGGAGAGGATGCTGGGAGGCTGGTGGAGAGAATGCTGGGAGGCTGGAGGAGAGGATGCTGCGAGGCTGGTGGAGAGGATGCTGGGAGGCTGGTGGAGAGGATGCTGAGAGGCTGGTGGAGAGGATGCTGTGAGGCTGGTGGAGAGGATGCTGGGAGGCTGGTGGAGAGGATGCTGAGAGGCTGGTGGAGAGGATGCTGTGAGGCTGGTGGAGAGGATGCTGGGAGGCTGGTGGAGAGGATGCTGGTGGAGAGGATGCTGGGAGGTTGGAGGAAAGGACGCTGAGAGCCTGGTGGAGAGGATGCCGAGTGGCTGGAGGAGAGGATGCTGTGAGGCTGGTGGAGAGGATGCTGGGAGGCTGGTGGAGAGGAGGATGGTGGAGAGGATGCTGGGAGGTTGGAGAGGATGCTGGGAGGCTGGAGGAGAGGATGCTGGGAGGCTGGTGGAGAGGATGCTGGGAGGCTGGGGTAGAGGATGCTGAGAGGCTGGGGGAGAGGAGGATGGTGGAGAGGATGCTGGGAGTTTGGAGGAGAGAATGCTGGGAGGCTGGAGGAGAGGATGTTGTGAGGCTGGTGGAGAGGATGCTGGGAGGCTGGTGGAGAGAATGCTGGGAGGCTGGAGGAGAGGATGCTGCGAGGCTGGTGGAGAGGATGCTGGGAGGCTGGTGGAGAGGATGCTGAGAGGCTGGTGGAGAGGATGCTGTGAGGCTGGTGGAGAGGATGCTGGGAGGCTGGTGGAGAGGATGCTGAGAGGCTGGTGGAGAGGATGCTGTGAGGCTGGTGGAGAGGATGCTGGGAGGCTGGTGGAGAGGATGCTGGTGGAGAGGATGCTGGGAGGTTGGAGGAAAGGACGCTGAGAGCCTGGTGGAGAGGATGCCGAGTGGCTGGAGGAGAGGATGCTGTGAGGCTGGTGGAGAGGATGCTGGGAGGCTGGTGGAGAGGATGCTGGGAGGCTGGTGGAGAGGATGCTGGGAGGCTGGTGGAGAGGATGCTGGGAGGCAGGTGGAAAGGATGCTGGGAGGCTGGTGGAGAGGATGCTGGGAGGCTGGTGGAGAGGATGCTAGGAGATTGGTGGAGAGGATGCTGGGAGGCTGGTGGAGAGGATGCTGGGAGGTTGGTGGAGAGGATGCTGGGAGGCTGGTGGAGAGGATGCTGGGAGGCTGGTGGAGAGGATGCTGGGAGGCTGGTGGAGAGGATGCTGGGAGGCAGGTGGAAAGGATGCTGGGAGGCTGGTGGAGAGGATGCTGGGAGGCTCCTGGAGAGGATGCTAGGAGCCTGGTGGAGAGGATGCCGAGTGGCTGGAGGAGAGGATGCTGTGAGGCTGGTGGAGAGGATGCTGGGAGGCTGGTGGAGAGGATGGTGGAGAGGATGCTGGGAGGTTGGAGAGGATGCTGGGAGGCTGGTGGAGAGGATGCTGGGAGGCTGGTGGAGAGGATGCTGGGAGGCTGGTGGAGAGGATGCTATGAGGTTGGAGGAAAAGATGCTGGGAGGCTGGTGGAGAGGATGCTATGAGGTTGGAGGAAAAGATGCTGGGAGGCTGGTGGAGAGGATGCTATGAGGTTGGAGGAAAAGATGCTGGGAGGCTGGTGAAGAGGATGCTGGGAGGGTGGAGAGGATGCTGGGAGGTTGGAGAGGATGCTGGGAGGTTGGAGAGGATGCTGGGAGGCTGGTGGAGAGGATGCTGGGAGGCTGGTGGAGAGGATGCTGGGTGGCTGGTGGAGAGGATGCTGGGAGGCTGGTGGAGAGGATGCTGGGAGGCTGGTGGAGAGGATGCTGGGAGGCTGGTGGAGAGGATGCTGGGAGGCTGGTGGAGAGGATGCTGGGAGGCTGGTGGAGAGGATGCTGGGAGGCGGGAGGAGAGGATGCTGGGAGGTTGGTGGAGATGATGCTGGGAGGCTGGTGGAGAGGATGCTGGGAGACTGGTAGAGAGGATGCTGGGAGGCTGGTGGTGAGGATGCTGGGAGGCTGGTGGAGAGGATGCTGGGAGGCTGGTGGAGAGGATGCTGGGAGGCTGGTGGAGAGGATGCTGGGAGGCAGGTGGAAAAGATGCTGGGAGGCTGGTGGAGAGGATGCTGGGAGGCTCCTGGAGAGGATGCTAGGAGGCTGGTGGAGAGGATGCTGGGAGGCTGGTGGAGAGGATGCTGGGAGGTTGGTGGAGAGGATGCTGGGAGGCTGGTGGAGAGGATGCTGGGAGGCTGGTGGAGAGGATGCTGGGAGGTTGGTGGAGAGGATACTGGGAGGTTGGTGGACAGGATGCTGGGAGGCTGGTGGAGAGGATGCTGGGAGGTTGGTGGAGAGGATGCTGGGAGGCTGGTGGAGAGGATGCTAGGAGGCTGGTGGAGAGGATGCTGGGAGGTTGGTGGAGAGGATGCTGGGAGGTTGGTGGAGAGGATGCTGGGAGGCTGGTGGAGAGGATGCTGGGAGGTTGGTGGAGTGGATGCTGGGAGGTTGGTAGAGAGGATGCTGGGAGGCTGGTGGAGAGGATGCTAGGAGGCTGGTGGAGAGGATGCTGGGAGGCTGGTGGAGAGGATGCTGGGAGGTTGGTGGAGGGGATGCTGGGAGGCTGGTGGAGAGGATGCTGGGAGGTTGGTGGAGAGGATGCTGGGAGGCTGGTGGAGAGGATGCTAGGAGGCTGGTGGAGAGGATGCTGGGAGGCTGGTGGAGAGGATGCTGGGAGGCTGGTGGAGAGTATGCTGGGAGGCTGGTGGAGAGGATGCTGGGAGGTTGGTGGAGGGGATGCTGGGAGACTGGTGGAGAGGATGCTGGGAGGCTGGTGGAGAGGATGCTGGGAGGTTGGTGGAGAGGATGCTGGGAGGCTGGTGGAGAGGATGCTGGGAGGCTGGTGGAGAGGATGCCTGGAGGCTGGTGGAGAGGATGCTGGGAGGTTGGTGGAGAGGATGCTGGGAGGCTGGTGGAGGGGATGCTGGGAGGCTGGTGGAGAGGATGCTGGGAGGTTGCTAGAGAGGATGCTGGGAGGCTGGTGGAGAGGATGCTGGGAGGCTGGTGGAGAGGATGCTGGGAGGTTGGTGGAGGGGATGCTGGGAGGCTGGTGTAGAGGATGCTGGGAGGCTGGTGGAGAGGAAGCTAGGAGGCTGGTGGAGAGGATGCTGGGAGGTTGGTGGAGAGGATGCTGGGAAGCTGGTGGAGAGGATGCTGGGAGTTTGGAGGAGAGAATGCTGGGAGGCTGGTGGAGAGGATGCTGTGAGGCTGGTGGAGAGGATGCTGGGAAGCTGGTGGAGAGGATGGTAGGAGGCTGCTGGAGAGGATTCTGGGAGGCTGGTGGAGAGGATGCTGGGAGGCTGGTGGAGAGGATGCTGAGAGGCCGGTGGAGAGGATGCTGGGAGGCTGGAGGAGAGGATGCTGTGAGGCTGGTGGAGAGGATGCTGGGAGGCTGGTGGAGAGGATGCTGAGAGGCTGGTGGAGAGGATGCTTGGAGGCTGGAGGAGAGGATGTTGTGAGGCTGGTAGAGAGGATGCTGGGAGGCTGGTGGAGAGGAGGATGGTTGAGAGGATGCTGGGAGTTTGGAGGAGAGAATGCTGGGAGGCTGGAGGAGAGGATGCTGTGAGGCTGGTGGAGAGAATGCTGGGAAGCTGGTGGAGAGGATGCTAGGAGGCTGGTGGAGAGGATGCTGGGAGGCTGGTGGAGAGAATGCTGGGAGGCTGGAGGAGAGGATGCTGTGAGGCTAGTGGAGAGGATGCTAGGAGGCTGGTGGAGAGGATGCTGAGAGGCTGGTGGAGAGGATGCTGGGAGGCTGGAGGAGAGGATGCTGTGAGGCTGGTGGAGAGGATGCTGAGAGGCTGGTGGAGAGGATGCAGAGAGGCTGGTGGAGAGGATGCTGGGAGGCTGGAGGAGAGGATGATGTGAGGCTGGTGGAGAGGATCCTGGGAGGCTGGTGGAGAGGAGGATGGTGGAGAGGATGCTGGGAGTTTGGAGGAGAGAATGCTGGGAGGCTGGAGGAGAAGATGCTGTGAGGCTGGTGGAGAGGATGCTGGGAGGCTGGGGTAGAGGATGCTGAGAGGCTGGGGGAGAGGAGGATGGTGGAGAGGATGCTGGGAGTTTGGAGGAGAGAATGCTGGGAGGCTGGAGGAGAGGATGTTGTGAGGCTGGTGGAGAGGATGCTGGGAGGCTGGTGGAGAGAATGCTGGGAGGCTGGAGGAGAGGATGCTGCGAGGCTGGTGGAGAGGATGCTGGGAGGCTGGTGGAGAGGATGCTGAGAGGCTGGTGGAGAGGATGCTGTGAGGCTGGTGGAGAGGATGCTGGGAGGCTGGTGGAGAGGATGCTGAGAGGCTGGTGGAGAGGATGCTGTGAGGCTGGTGGAGAGGATGCTGGGAGGCTGGTGGAGAGGATGCTGGTGGAGAGGATGCTGGGAGGTTGGAGGAAAGGACGCTGAGAGCCTGGTGGAGAGGATGCCGAGTGGCTGGAGGAGAGGATGCTGTGAGGCTGGTGGAGAGGATGCTGGGAGGCTGGTGGAGAGGAGGATGGTGGAGAGGATGCTGGGAGGTTGGAGAGGATGCTGGGAGGCTGGAGGAGAGGATGCTGGGAGGCTGGTGGAGAGGATGCTGGGAGGCTGGGGTAGAGGATGCTGAGAGGCTGGGGGAGAGGAGGATGGTGGAGAGGATGCTGGGAGTTTGGAGGAGAGAATGCTGGGAGGCTGGAGGAGAGGATGTTGTGAGGCTGGTGGAGAGGATGCTGGGAGGCTGGTGGAGAGAATGCTGGGAGGCTGGAGGAGAGGATGCTGCGAGGCTGGTGGAGAGGATGCTGGGAGGCTGGTGGAGAGGATGCTGAGAGGCTGGTGGAGAGGATGCTGTGAGGCTGGTGGAGAGGATGCTGGGAGGCTGGTGGAGAGGATGCTGAGAGGCTGGTGGAGAGGATGCTGTGAGGCTGGTGGAGAGGATGCTGGGAGGCTGGTGGAGAGGATGCTGGTGGAGAGGATGCTGGGAGGTTGGAGGAAAGGACGCTGAGAGCCTGGTGGAGAGGATGCCGAGTGGCTGGAGGAGAGGATGCTGTGAGGCTGGTGGAGAGGATGCTGGGAGGCTGGTGGAGAGGAGGATGGTGGAGAGGATGCTGGGAGGTTGGAGAGGATGCTGGGAGGCTGGAGGAGAGGATGCTGGGAGGCTGGTGGAGAGGATGCTGGGAAGCTGGTGGAGAGGATGCTATGAGGTTGGAGGAAAAGATGCTGGGAGGCTGGTGGAGAGGATGCTGGGAGGCTGGTGGAGAGGATGCTGGGAGGCTGCTGGAGAGGATGCTGGGAGGCTGGTGGAGAGGATGCTGGGAGGCTGGTGGAGAGGATGCTGTGGAGAGGATGCTGGGAGGCTGGTGGAGAGGTTGCTGGGAGGTGGGAGGAGAGGATGCTGGGAGGTTGGTGGAGATGATGCTGGGAGGCTGGTGGAGAGGATGCTGAGAGGCTGGTGGAGAGGATGCTTGGAGGCTGGAGGAGAGGATGTTGTGAGGCTGGTAGAGAGGATGCTGGGAGGCTGGTGGAGAGGAGGATGGTTGAGAGGATGCTGGGAGTTTGGAGGAGAGAATGCTGGGAGGCTGGAGGAGAGGATGCTGTGAGGCTGGTGGAGAGAATGCTGGGAAGCTGGTGGAGAGGATGCTAGGAGGCTGGTGGAGAGGATGCTGGGAGGCTGGTGGAGAGAATGCTGGGAGGCTGGAGGAGAGGATGCTGTGAGGCTAGTGGAGAGGATGCTAGGAGGCTGGTGGAGAGGATGCTGAGAGGCTGGTGGAGAGGATGCTGGGAGGCTGGAGGAGAGGATGCTGTGAGGCTGGTGGAGAGGATGCTGAGAGGCTGGTGGAGAGGATGCAGAGAGGCTGGTGGAGAGGATGCTGGGAGGCTGGAGGAGAGGATGATGTGAGGCTGGTGGAGAGGATCCTGGGAGGCTGGTGGAGAGGAGGATGGTGGAGAGGATGCTGGGAGTTTGGAGGAGAGAATGCTGGGAGGCTGGAGGAGAAGATGCTGTGAGGCTGGTGGAGAGGATGCTGGGAGGCTGGGGTAGAGGATGCTGAGAGGCTGGGGGAGAGGAGGATGGTGGAGAGGATGCTGGGAGTTTGGAGGAGAGAATGCTGGGAGGCTGGAGGAGAGGATGTTGTGAGGCTGGTGGAGAGGATGCTGGGAGGCTGGTGGAGAGAATGCTGGGAGGCTGGAGGAGAGGATGCTGCGAGGCTGGTGGAGAGGATGCTGGGAGGCTGGTGGAGAGGATGCTGAGAGGCTGGTGGAGAGGATGCTGTGAGGCTGGTGGAGAGGATGCTGGGAGGCTGGTGGAGAGGATGCTGAGAGGCTGGTGGAGAGGATGCTGTGAGGCTGGTGGAGAGGATGCTGGGAGGCTGGTGGAGAGGATGCTGGTGGAGAGGATGCTGGGAGGTTGGAGGAAAGGACGCTGAGAGCCTGGTGGAGAGGATGCCGAGTGGCTGGAGGAGAGGATGCTGTGAGGCTGGTGGAGAGGATGCTGGGAGGCTGGTGGAGAGGAGGATGGTGGAGAGGATGCTGGGAGGTTGGAGAGGATGCTGGGAGGCTGGAGGAGAGGATGCTGGGAGGCTGGTGGAGAGGATGCTGGGAGGCTGGGGTAGAGGATGCTGAGAGGCTGGGGGAGAGGAGGATGGTGGAGAGGATGCTGGGAGTTTGGAGGAGAGAATGCTGGGAGGCTGGAGGAGAGGATGTTGTGAGGCTGGTGGAGAGGATGCTGGGAGGCTGGTGGAGAGAATGCTGGGAGGCTGGAGGAGAGGATGCTGCGAGGCTGGTGGAGAGGATGCTGGGAGGCTTGTGGAGAGGATGCTGAGAGGCTGGTGGAGAGGATGCTGTGAGGCTGGTGGAGAGGATGCTGGGAGGCTGGTGGAGAGGATGCTGAGAGGCTGGTGGAGAGGATGCTGTGAGGCTGGTGGAGAGGATGCTGGGAGGCTGGTGGAGAGGATGCTGGTGGAGAGGATGCTGGGAGGTTGGAGGAAAGGACGCTGAGAGCCTGGTGGAGAGGATGCCGAGTGGCTGGAGGAGAGGATGCTGTGAGGCTGGTGGAGAGGATGCTGGGAGGCTGGTGGAGAGGAGGATGGTGGAGAGGATGCTGGGAGGTTGGAGAGGATGCTGGGAGGCTGGAGGAGAGGATGCTGGGAGGCTGGTGGAGAGGATGCTGGGAAGCTGGTGGAGAGGATGCTATGAGGTTGGAGGAAAAGATGCTGGGAGGCTGGTGGAGAGGATGCTGGGAGGCTGGTGGAGAGGATGCTGGGAGGCTGCTGGAGAGGATGCTGGGAGGCTGGTGGAGAGGATGCTGGGAGGCTGGTGGAGAGGATGCTGTGGAGAGGATGCTGGGAGGCTGGTGGAGAGGTTGCTGGGAGGTGGGAGGAGAGGATGCTGGGAGGTTGGTGGAGATGATGCTGGGAGGCTGGTGGAGAGGATGCTGGGAGACTGGTGGAGAGGATGCTGGGAGGCTGGTGGTGAGGATGCTGGGAGGCTGGTGGAGAGGATGCTGGGAGGCTGGTGGAGAGGATGCTGGGAGGCTGGTGGAGAGGATGCTGGGAGGCTGGTGGAGAGGATGCTGGGAGGCAGGTGGAAAGGATGCTGGGAGGCTGGTGGAGAGGATGCTGGGAGGCTCCTGGAGAGGATGCTAGGAGATTGGTGGAGAGGATGCTGGGAGGCTGGTGGAGAGGATGCTGGGAGGTTGGTGGAGAGGATGCTGGGAGGCTGGTGGAGAGGATGCTGGGAGGATGGTGGAGAGGATGCTGGGAGGCTGGTGGAGAGGATGCTGGGAGGCAGGTGGAAAGGATGCTGGGAGGCTGGTGGAGAGGATGCTGAGAGGCTCCTGGAGAGGATGCTAGGAGCCTGGTGGAGAGGATGCTGAGAGGCTCCTGGAGAGGATGCTAGGAGCCTGGTGGAGAGGATGCTGGGAGGCTGGTGGAGAGGATGGTGGAGAGGATGCTGGGAGGTTGGAGAGGATGCTGGGAGGCTGGTGGAGAGGATGCTGGGAGGCTGGTGGAGAGGATGCTGGGAGGCTGGTGGAGAGGATGCTATGAGGTTGGAGGAAAAGATGCTGGGAGGCTGGTGGAGAGGATGCTATGAGGTTGGAGGAAAAGATGCTGGGAGGCTGGTGGAGAGGATGCTATGAGGTTGGAGGAAAAGATGCTGGGAGGCTGGTGAAGAGGATTCTGGGAGGGTGGAGAGGATGCTGGGAGGTTGGAGAGGATGCTGGGAGGTTGGAGAGGATGCTGGGAGGCTGGTGGAGAGGATGCTGGGAGGCTGGTGGAGAGGATGCTGGGAGGCTGGTGGAGAGGATGCTGGGAGGCTGGTGGAGAGGATGCTGGGAGGCTGGTGGAGAGGATGCTGGGAGGCTGGTGGAGAGGATGCTGTGGAGAGGATGCTGGGAGGCTGGTGGAGAGGTTGCTGGGAGGTGGGAGGAGAGGATGCTGGGAGGTTGGTGGAGATGATGCTGGGAGGCTGGTGGAGAGGATGCTGGGAGACTGGTGGAGAGGATGCTGGGAGGCTGGTGGTGAGGATGCTGGGAGGCTGGTGGAGAGGATGCTGGGAGGCTGGTGGAGAGGATGCTGGGAGGCTGGTGGAGAGGATGCTGGGAGGCTGGTGGAGAGGATGCTGGGAGGCAGGTGGAAAGGATGCTGGGAGGCTGGTGGAGAGGATGCTGGGAGGCTGGTGGAGAGGATGCTAGGAGATTGGTGGAGAGGATGCTGGGAGGCTGGTGGAGAGGATGCTGGGAGGTTGGTGGAGAGGATGCTGGGAGGCTGGTGGAGAGGATGCTGGGAGGCTGGTGGAGAGGATGCTGGGAGGCTGGTGGAGAGGATGCTGGGAGGCAGGTGGAAAGGATGCTGGGAGGCTGGTGGAGAGGATGCTGGGAGGCTCCTGGAGAGGATGCTAGGAGCCTGGTGGAGAGGATGCCGAGTGGCTGGAGGAGAGGATGCTGTGAGGCTGGTGGAGAGGATGCTGGGAGGCTGGTGGAGAGGATGGTGGAGAGGATGCTGGGAGGTTGGAGAGGATGCTGGGAGGCTGGTGGAGAGGATGCTGGGAGGCTGGTGGAGAGGATGCTGGGAGGCTGGTGGAGAGGATGCTATGAGGTTGGAGGAAAAGATGCTGGGAGGCTGGTGGAGAGGATGCTATGAGGTTGGAGGAAAAGATGCTGGGAGGCTGGTGGAGAGGATGCTATGAGGTTGGAGGAAAAGATGCTGGGAGGCTGGTGAAGAGGATGCTGGGAGGGTGGAGAGGATGCTGGGAGGTTGGAGAGGATGCTGGGAGGTTGGAGAGGATGCTGGGAGGCTGGTGGAGAGGATGCTGGGAGGCTGGTGGAGAGGATGCTGGGAGGCTGGTGGAGAGGATGCTGGGAGGCTGGTGGAGAGGATGCTGGGAGGCTGGTGGAGAGGATGCTGGGAGGCTGGTGGAGAGGATGCTGGGAGGCTGGTGGAGAGGATGCTGGGAGGCTGGTGGAGAGGATGCTGGGAGGCGGGAGGAGAGGATGCTGGGAGGTTGGTGGAGATGATGCTGGGAGGCTGGTGGAGAGGATGCTGGGAGACTGGCAGAGAGGATGCTGGGAGGCTGGTGGTGAGGATGCTGGGAGGCTGGTGGAGAGGATGCTGGGAGGCTGGTGGAGAGGATGCTGGGAGGCTGGTGGAGAGGATGCTGGGAGGCAGGTGGAAAAGATGCTGGGAGGCTGGTGGAGAGGATGCTGGGAGGCTCCTGGAGAGGATGCTAGGAGGCTGGTGGAGAGGATGCTGGGAGGCTGGTGGAGAGGATGCTGGGAGGTTGGTGGAGAGGATGCTGGGAGGCTGGTGGAGAGGATGCTGGGAGGCTGGTGGAGAGGATGCTGGGAGGTTGGTGGAGAGGATACTGGGAGGTTGGTGGACAGGATGCTGGGAGGCTGGTGGAGAGGATGCTGGGAGGTTGGTGGAGAGGATGCTGGGAGGCTGGTGGAGAGGATGCTAGGAGGCTGGTGGAGAGGATGCTGGGAGGTTGGTGGAGAGGATGCTGGGAGGTTGGTGGAGAGGATGCTGGGAGGCTGGTGGAGAGGATGCTGGGAGGTTGGTGGAGTGGATGCTGGGAGGTTGGTAGAGAGGATGCTGGGAGGCTGGTGGAGAGGATGCTAGGAGGCTGGTGGAGAGGATGCTGGGAGGCTGGTGGAGAGGATGCTGGGAGGTTGGTGGAGGGGATGCTGGGAGGCTGGTGGAGAGGATGCTGGGAGGTTGGTGGAGAGGATGCTGGGAGGCTGGTGGAGAGGATGCTAGGAGGCTGGTGGAGAGGATGCTGGGAGGCTGGTGGAGAGGATGCTGGGAGGCTGGTGGAGAGTATGCTGGGAGGCTGGTGGAGAGGATGCTGGGAGGTTGGTGGAGGGGATGCTGGGAGACTGGTGGAGAGGATGCTGGGAGGCTGGTGGAGAGGATGCTGGGAGGTTGGTGGAGAGGATGCTGGGAGGCTGGTGGAGAGGATGCTGGGAGGCTGGTGGAGAGGATGCTGGGAGGCTGGTGGAGAGGATGCTGGGAGGTTGGTGGAGAGGATGCTGGGAGGCTGGCGGAGGGGATGCTGGGAGGCTGGTGGAGAGGATGCTGGGAGGTTGCTAGAGAGGATGCTGGGAGGCTGGTGGAGAGGATGCTGGGAGGCTGGTGGAGAGGATGCTGGGAGGTTGGTGGAGGGGATGCTGGGAGGCTGGTGTAGAGGATGCTGGGAGGCTGGTGGAGAGGAAGCTAGGAGGCTGGTGGAGAGGATGCTGGGAGGTTGGTGGAGAGGATGCTGGGAAGCTGGTGGAGAGGATGCTGGGAGTTTGGAGGAGAGAATGCTGGGAGGCTGGTGGAGAGGATGCTGTGAGGCTGGTGGAGAGGATGCTGGGAAGCTGGTGGAGAGGATGGTAGGAGGCTGCTGGAGAGGATTCTGGGAGGCTGGTGGAGAGGATGCTGGGAGGCTGGTGGAGAGGATGCTGAGAGGCCGGTGGAGAGGATGCTGGGAGGCTGGAGGAGAGGATGCTGTGAGGCTGGTGGAGAGGATGCTGGGAGGCTGGTGGAGAGGATGCTGAGAGGCTGGTGGAGAGGATGCTTGGAGGCTGGAGGAGAGGATGTTGTGAGGCTGGTAGAGAGGATGCTGGGAGGCTGGTGGAGAGGAGGATGGTTGAGAGGATGCTGGGAGTTTGGAGGAGAGAATGCTGGGAGGCTGGAGGAGAGGATGCTGTGAGGCTGGTGGGGAGGATGCTGGGAGGCTGGTGGAGAGGATGCTGAGAGGCTGGTGGAGAAGATGCTGTGAGGCTGGTGGAGAGGATGCTGGGAGGATGGAGGAAAGGACGCTGAGAGGCTGGTGGAGAGGATGCTGAGAGGCTGGAGGAGAGGATGCTGTGAGGCTGGTGGAGAGGATGCTGGGAGGCTGGTGGAGAGGAGGATGGTGGAGAGGATGCTGGGAGGTTGGAGAGGATGCTGGGAGGCTGGTGGAGAGGATGCTGGGAGGCTGGTGGAGAGGATGCTGGGAGGCTGGTGGAGAGGATGCTGGGAGGCTGGTTTAGAGGATGCTGGGAGGCTGGTGGAGAGGATGCTGGGAGGCTGGTGCAGAGGATGCTGGGAGGCTGGTGGAGAGGAGGATGGTGGAGAGGATGCTGGGAGGTTGGAGAGGATGCAGGGAGGCTGGTGGAGAGGATGCTGGGAGGCTGGTGGAGAGGATGCTGGGAGGCTGGTGGAGAGGATGCTGGGAGGCTGGTGGAGAGGATGCTGGGAGGTTGGTGGGGAGGATGCTGGGAGGCTGGTGGAGAGGATGCTGGGAGGCTGGTGGGGTGATGCTGGGAGGTTGGTGGAGAGGATGCTGGGAGGCTGGTTGAGAGGATGCTGGGAGGCTGGTGGAGAGGATGCTGGGAGGCAGGTGGAAAGGATGCTGGGAGGCTGGTGGAGAGGATGCTGGGAGGCTCCTGGAGAGGATGCTGGGAGGCTGGTGGAGAGGATGCTGGGAGGCTGGTGGAGAGGATGCTGGGAGGTTGGTGGAGAGAATGCTGGGAGGCTGGTGGAGAGGATGCTGGGAGGTTGGTGGAGAGGATGCTGGGAGGTTGGTGGAGAGGATGCTGGGAAGTTGGTGGAGGGGATGCTGGGAGGCTGGCGGAGAGGATGCTGGGAGGCTGGTGGAGAGGATGCTGGGAGGTTGGTGGAGAGGATGCTGGGAAGTTGGTGGAGGGGATGCTGGGAGGCTGGTGGAGAGGATGCTGGGAGGCTGCTGGAGAGGATGCTGGGAGGCTTGTGGAGAGAATGCTGGGAGGCTGGTGGAGAGGATGCTGGGAAGCTGGTGGAGAGGATGCTAGGAGGCTGGTGGAGAGGATGCTGGGAGGCTGGTGGAGAGGATGCTGGGTAGCTAGTGGAGAGGATGCTGGGAGATTGGTAGAGAGGATGCTGGGAAGCTGGTGGAGAGGATGCTAGGAGGCTGGTGGAGAGGATGCTGGGAGGTTGGTGGAGAGGATGCTGGGAAGCTGGTGGAGAGGATGCTAGGAGGCTGGTGGAGAGGATGCTGGGAGGCTGGTGGAGAGGATGCTGAGAAGCTGGTGGAGAGGATGCTGTGAGGCTGGTGGAGAGGATGCTGGGAGGCTGGTGGAGAGGATGCTGGGAGGATGGAGGAAAGGACGCTGAGAGTCTGGTGGAGAGGATGCTGAGAGGCTGGAGGAGAGGATGCTGTGAGGCTGGTGGAGAGGATGCTGGGAGGCTGGTGGAGAGGAGGATGGTGGAGAGGATGCTGGGAGGTTGGAGAGGATGCTGGGAGGCTGGTGGAGAGGATGCTGGGAGGCTGGTGGAGAGGATGCTGGGAGGCTGGTGGAGAGGATGCTGGGAGGCTGGTGGAGAGGATGCTGGGAGGCTGGTTTAGAGGATGCTGGGAGGCTGGTGGAGAGGATGCTGGGAGGCTGGTGGAGAGGATGCTGGGAGGTTGGTGGGGAGGATGCTGGGAGGCTGGTGGAGAGGATGCTGGGAGGCTGGTGGGGTGATGCTGGGAGGTTGGTGGAGAGGATGCTGGGAGGCTGGTTGAGAGGATGCTGGGAGGCTGGTGGAGAGGATGCTGGGAGGCAGGTGGAAAGGATGCTGGGAGGCTGGTGGAGAGGATGCTGGGAGGCTCCTGGATAGGATGCTAGAAGGCTGGTGGAGAGGATGCTGGGAGGCTGGTGGAGACGATGCTGGGAGGTTGGTGGAGAGGATGCTGGGAGGCTGGTGGAGAGGATGCTGGGAGGCTGGTGGAGAGGATGCTGGGAGGTTGGTGGAGAGGATGCTGGGAGGTTGGTGGAGAGGATGCTGGGAGGCTGGTGGAGAGGATGCTGGGAGGTTGGTGGAGAGGATGCTGGGAGGTTGGTGGACAGGATGCTGGGAGGCTGGTGGAGAGGATGCTGGGAAGTTGGTGGAGGGGATGCTGGGAGGCTGGTGGAGAGGATGCTGGGAGGCTGGTGGAGAGGATGCTGGGAGGCTTGTGGAGAGAATGCTGGGAGGCTGGTGGAGAGGATGCTGGGAAGCTGGTGGAGAGGATGCTAGGAGGCTGGTGGAGAGGATGCTGGGAGGCTGGTGGAGAGGATGCTGGGTAGCTAGTGGAGAGGATGCTGTGAGATTGGTAGAGAGGATGCTGGGAAGCTGGTGGAGAGGATGCTAGGAGGCTGGTGGAGAGGATGCTGGGAGGTTGGTGGAGAGGATGCTGGGAAGCTGGTGGAGAGGATGCTAGGAGGCTGGTGGAGAGGATGCTGGGAGGCTGGTGGAGAGGTTGCTGAGAGGCTGGTGGAGAGGATGCTGTGAGGCTGGTGGAGAGGATGCTGGGAGACTGGTGGAGAGGATGCTGGGAGGATGGAGGAAAGGACGCTGAGAGGCTGGTGGAGAGGATGCTGAGATGCTGGAGGAGAGGATGCTGTGAGGCTGGTGGAGAGGATGCTGGGAGGCTGGTGGAGAGGAGGATGGTGGAGAGGATGCTGGGAGGTTGGAGAGGATGCTGGGAGGCTGGTGGAGAGGATGCTGGGAGGCTGGTGGAGAGGATGCTGGGAGGCTGGTGGAGAGGATGCTGTGAGGCTGGTGGAGAGGATGCTGGGAGACTGGTGGAGAGGATGCTGGGAGGATGGAGGAATGGACGCTGAGAGGCTGGTGGAGAGGATGCTGAGAGGCTGGAGGAGAGGATGCTGTGAGGCTGGTGGAGAGGATGCTGGGAGGCTGGTGGAGAGGAGGATGGTGGAGAGGATGCTGGGAGGTTGGAGAGGATGCTGGGAGGCTGGTGGAGAGGATGCTGGGAGGCTGGTGGAGAGGATGCTGGGAGGCTGGTGGAGAGGATGCTGGGAGGCTGGTGGAGAGGATGCTGGGAGGCTGGTTTAGAGGATGCTGGGAGGCTGGTGGAGAGGATGCTGGGAGGCTGGTGGAGAGGATGCTGGGAGGTTGGTGGGGAGGATGCTGGGAGGCTGGTGGAGAGGATTCTGGGAGGCTGGTGGGGTGATGCTGGGAGGTTGGTGGAGAGGATGCTGGGAGGCTGGTTGAGAGGATGCTGGGAGGCTGGTGGAGAGGATGCTGGGAGGCAGGTGGAAAGGATGCTGGGAGGCTGGTGGAGAGGATGCTGGGAGGCTCCTGGAGAGGATGCTAGGAGGCTGGTGGAGAGGATGCTGGGAGGCTGGTGGAGACGATGCTGGGAGGTTGGTGGAGAGGATGCTGGGAGGCTGGTGGAGAGGATGCTGGGAGGCTGGTGGAGAGGATGCTGGGAGGTTGGTGGAGAGGATGCTGGGAGGTTGGTGGAGAGGATGCTGGGAGGCTGGTGGAGAGGATGCTGGGAGGTTGGTGGAGAGGATGCTGGGAGGTTGGTGGAGAGGATGCTGGGAGGCTGGTGGAGAGGATGCTGGGAAGTTGGTGGAGGGGATGCTGGGAGGCTGGTGGAGAGGATGCTGGGAGGCTGGTGGAGAGGATGCTGGGAGGCTTGTGGAGAGAATGCTGGGAGGCTGGTGGAGAGGATGCTGGGAGGCTGGTGGAGAGGATGCTGGGAGGCTGGTGGAGAGGATGCTGGGTAGCTAGTGGAGAGGATGCTGGGAGATTGGTAGAGAGGATGCTGGGAAGCTGGTGGAGAGGATGCTAGGAGGCTGGTGGAGAGGATGCTGGGAGGTTGGTGGAGAGGATGCTGGGAAGCTGGTGGAGAGGATGCTAGGAGGCTGGTGGAGAGGATGCTGGGAGGCTGGTGGAAAGGATGCTGGGAGGCTGGTGGAGAGGATGCTGGGAGGCTGGTGGAGAGGATGCTGGGAGGCTGGTGTAGAGGATGCTGGGAGGCTGGTGGAGAGGATGCTGGGAGGTTGGTGGAGAGGATGCTGGGAGTTTGGAGGAGAGAATGCTGGGAGGCTGGAGGAGAGGATGCTGTGAGGCTGGTGGAGAGGATGCTGGGAGGCTGGTGGAGAGGATGCTGGGAGGTTGGTGGAGAGGATGCTGGGAAGCTGGTGGAGAGGATGCTGGGAGTTTGGAGGAGAGAATGCTGGGAGGCTGGTGGAGAGGATGCTGTGAGGCTGGTGGAGAGGATGGTAGGATGCTGCTGGAGAGGATTCTGGGAGGCTGGTGGAGAGGATGCTGGGAGGCTGGTGGAGAGGATGTTGGGAGTTTGGAGGAGAGAATGCTGGGAGGCTGGAGGAGAGGATGCTGTGAGGCTGGTGGAGAGGATGCTGGGAGGCTGGTGGAGAGGATGCTGAGAGGCTGGTGGAGAGGATGCTGGGAGGCTGGAGGAGAGGATGCTGTGAGGCTGGTGGAGAGGATGCTGGGAGGCTGGTGGAGAGGATGCTGAGAGGCTGGTGGAGAGGATGCTTGGAGGCTGGAGGAGAGGATGTTGTGAGGCTGGTGGAGAGGAGGATGGTGGAGAGGATGCTGGGAGTTTGGAGGAGAGAATGCTGGGAGGCTGGAGGAGAGGATGCTGTGAGGGTGGTGGAGAGGATGCTGGGAGGCTGGGGTAGAGGATGCTGAGAGGCTGGTGGAGAGGAGGATGGTGGAGAGGATGCTGGGAGTTTGGAGGAGAGAATGCTGGGAGGCTGGAGGAGAGGATGCTGTGAGGCTGGTGGAGAGGATGCTGGGAGGCTGGTGGAGAGGATGCTGAGAGGCTGGTGGAGAGGATGCTGTGAGGCTGGTGGAGAGGATGCTGGGAGGCTGGTGGAGAGGATGCTGGTGGAGAAGATGCTGGGAGGTTGGAGGAGAGGATGCTGTGAGGCTGGTGGAGAGGATGCTGGGAGGTTGGTGGAGAGGAGGATGGTGGAGAGGATGCTGGGAGGCTGGTGGAGAGGATGCTGAGAGGCTGGTGGAGAGGATGCTGGGAGGCTGGTGGAGAGGATGCTGGGAGGCTGGTGGAGAGGATGCTGCGAGGTTGGAGGAAAAGATGCCGGGAGGTGGGAGGAGATGATGCTGGGAGGCTGGTGGAGAGGATGCTGGGAGGTGGGAGGAGAGGATGCTGGGAGGGTGGAGAGGATGCTGGGAGGTTGGTGGAGAGGATGCTGGGAGGCTGGTGGGAAGGATGCTGGGAGGCTGGTGGAGAGGATGCTGGGAGGCTGGTGGAGAGGATGCTGGGAGGCTGGTGGAGAGGTTGCTGGGAGGCTGGTGGAGAGGATATTGGGATGCTCCTGGAGAGGATGCTGGGAGGCTGGTGGAGAGGATGCTAGGAGGTTGGTGGAGAGGATGCTGGGAGGCTGGTGGGAAGGATGCTGGGAGGCTGGTGGAGAGGATGCTGGGAGGCTGGTGGAGAGGATGCTGGGAGGCTGGTGGAGAGGTTGCTGGGAGGCTGGTGGAGAGGATGCTGGGAGGTTGGTGGAGAGGATGCTGGGAGGCTGGTGGAGAGGATGCTGGGAGGCTGGTGGAGAGGATGCTGGGAGGCAGGTGGAGAGGATGCTGGGAGGCTTTTGGAGAGGATGCTGGGAGGCTCCTGGAGAGGATGCTGGGAGGCTCCTGGAGAGGATGCTGGGAGGCTGGTGGAGAGGATGCTGGGAGGTTGGTGGAGAGGATGCTGGGAGGCTGGTGGAGAGGATGCTGGGAGGTTGAAGGAGAGGATGCTGGGAGGCTGGTGGAGAGGATGCTGGGAGTCTGGTGGAGAGGATGCTGGGAGGCTCCTGGAGAGGATGCTGGGAGGTTGGTGGAGAGGATGCTGGGAGGCTGGTGGAGAGGATGCTGGGAGGCTGGTGGAGAGGATGCTAGGAGTTTGGAGGAGAGAATGCTACCTGGTTGATACCTGGTTGATGGGGTTCTGGGAGTTCTTCTACTCCCCAAGCCCGGCCCGAGGCCAGGCTCGACTTGTGAGAGTTTGGTCCACCAGGCTGTTGCTTGGAGCGGCCCGCAGGCCCACATACCCACCACAGCTCGGTTGGTCCGGCACTCCTTGGAGGAATAAATCTAGTTTCCTCTTGAAAATGTCCACGGTTGTTCCGGCAATATTTCTTATGCTTGCTGGGAGGACGTTGAACAACCGCGGACCTCTGATGTTTATACAGTGTTCTCTGATTGTGCCTATGGCACCTCTGCTCTTCATTGGTTCTATTCTACATTTTCTTCCATGTCGTTCACTCCAGTACGTTGTTATTTTACTGTGTAGATTTGGTACTTGGCCCTCCAGTATCTTCCAGGTGTATATTATTTGATATCTCTCTCGTCTTCTTTCTAGTGAGTACATTTGGAGGGCTTTGAGACGATCCCAATAATTTAGGTGCTTTATTGCGTCTATGCGTGCCGTATATGTTCTCTGTATTCCCTCTATTTCAGCAATCTCTCCTGCTCTGAAGGGGGAAGTGAGTACTGAGCAGTACTCAAGACGGGACAACACAAGTGCCTTGAAGAGTACAACCATTGTGATGGGATCCCTGGATTTGAAAGTTCTCGTAATCCATCCTATCATTTTTCTGGCTGTCGCAATATTTGCTTGGTTATGCTCCTTAAACGTTAGGTCGTCAGACATTATTATTCCCAAATCCTTTACATGCTGTTTTCCTACTATGGGTACATTTGATTGTGTTTTGTACTCTGTATTATGTTTAAGGTCCTCATTTTTACCGTACCTGAGTACCTGGAATTTATCACTGTTAAACATCATGTTATTTTCTGATGCCCAGTCGAAAACTTTATTAATATCAGCTTGAAGTTTTTCAATGTCCTCAGCCGAGGTAATTTTCATACTGATTTTTGTGTCATCTGCAAAGGATGATACGAAGCTGTGACTTGTATTTTTGTCTATATCTGATATGAGAATAAGGAAAAGCAGTGGTGCAAGGACTGTACCCTGAGGTACAGAGCTTTTGCTGGGAGGCTCGAGGAGAGGATGCTGTGAGGCTGGTGGAGAGGATGCTGGGAGGCTGGTGGTGGGGATGCTGGGAGGCTGGTGGTGGGGATGCTGGGAGGCTGGTGGTGGGGATGCTGGGAGGCTGGTGGTGGGGATGCTGGGAGGCTGGTGGTGGGGATGCTGGGAGGCTGGTGGAGAGGAGGATGGTGGAGAGGATGCTGGGAGGATGGTGGAGAGGATGCTGAGGGGCTGGGTGAGAAGAGGATGGGAGGCTGGTGGAGAGGAGGAGAGGATGCTGGTGGAGAGGATGCTGCGAGGCTGGTGGAGAGGATGCTGGGAGGCTGGGGGAGAGGATGCTGGGAGGTTGGTGGAGAGGATGCTGGGAGGCTGGATGAGAGGATGTTGGGAGGTTGGAGGAGAGGATGCTGGGAGGCTGGTGGAGAGGATGTTGGGAGGATGGAGGAGAAGAAGATGGGAGGCTGGTGGAGAGGAGGAGAGGATGCTGGGAGGCTGGTGGAGAGGATGCTGGGAGGCTGGTGGAGAGAATGCTGGGAGGCTGGTGGAGAGGGTGCTGGGAGGCTGGTGAAGAGGATTCTGGGAGGCTGGAGGAGAGGATGCTGGGAGGGTGGAGAGGATGCTGGGAGGCTGGTGGAGAGGGTGCTGGGAGGCTGGTGAAGAGGATTCTGGGAGGCTGGAGGAGAGGATGCTGGGAGGCTGGTGGAGAGGATGCTGGGAGGCTGGTGGAGAGGATGCTGGGAGGCTGGTGGAGAGAATGCTGGGAGGCTGGTGGAGAGGATGCTGGGAGGCTGGTGGAGAGGATGCTGGGAGGCTGGTAGAGAGAATGCTGGGAGGTTGGTGGAGAGGATGCTGTGTGTGGGATATCTGGGGCTTGACTCAATTATTTAATTATTTAATTAATCAATTTAATAACGAAGGACCACCCACTTTTGAGTGAAGAGGGAAACTAATAAAAAGTGATAATTAGAAACACAAGGAAGAACCAGTGTCTATGGATAAATATTAGAAGGAATAATCACTTAAATAAATAATGGACTGTATGGTTAATTAACTAAAGTCAGAGCCTCAAACACCTACATTGGGGGGGTATTGCTAGAACTTCATATACGTCTAGGAACTAGTGTGGTTCGTGCACCAGTTCATTGTGGAATAAAGAATATTGTGACCAAAATATTATAGAATCAATAGGTAAATTTAAATAGAAAATATTAATGATTGTTAGAATTAAGGGGCAATCACTAAGTAAACACATCCATCTCCAGTTCACATGACAAACATTCAATATGATAATATCATGGATATGTAGAATAAATTGGAGCAATTAAATGTGTACAAAAAGTCTTAGCTTTAAGACGATTTCTATGACATCGTTCGTGCCTTGTCCTCGTGATCTCAGGATCTCCACATAGAAGCCCTTAGAGGTGAATAACACGAATGTAGTTAACGGCTCGTTGACTCCTCACATACGAGCTGTAATTTAAGGGATAGTACGTAGCATTGAACTAGGCTACTTAAGTCTCAATATTTATGAAAATAGAAAATAAAGATTAGTGCGGTACTAACATTGGATTTTTAGTCGTCTTGCGATGTAACGACAGACTGCCCACGAAATATACAATCTCTAATGATGCATCAAGAAAGAAATATATACTTATCGGTGAGTGCAGTATATGCTGAAGTCTGCCGGTATCGTGTCTCAATCTCAAACTTCCACAATGTTGTACACGTGGTTGAGAGTTTGGCTTGAATATCGACGGGTTATTATTTGAACTAGCACTGTGGATCACGTAGAAGAATAATTATTCGTTCTAAGCTGAGTATCAGTGTAATTCTTGCTGATAATCCCAACGTCACGTGTCTCAGACTCTGACGCCACGACTTCCCTGTCCAAATACGTATGCTCGCTGCTCACTGCGCAACACGAGCCCGCCACACACACAATGGCGTCTCCTCCTCCCTCAACCCGCGTCCCGCCTTCACCACAGAAATTATTTATCATGAATAATACTATTTTGCGCAATTGTGGTTGAAATACTTTAATAAAGACTGGGTTGTGATTCTAGGGATTTAAATATTATTGCTTTCTCGTCTTATGGTGGTAAACGAGAAATGGAGAAGATTTTAGTTTTCTCCATGGCATTCACGCGTGACAGAAAAACTATTACTTGATAACAATTGTAACTAAAAACTCTCGATTTAGAATTATTTGGGAGTTATGTTATCCATAAATAATTATCACACGGAATACTGATGATTTTAGAGAACCACATTCAATTCTCTAACACACTGGCAATAAATGTGTTTAACTAGATATAATCTGACGCAATACTGGTGCTTGGTTTCGTAAGAATTCCAGCATCCATATGTAGATATAATGGTTAGTTTTAAGAGTTTTCATTCGCATATAGTCCTGGGGACCATTCAGGCTTTTTCGCATATAATGGTTAGTTTATGTGAACATTACTGTTAGTAAGTTTTAGTGACTACTGTAGTTAGTATATAATAATACTGATTTATTATATTACAATAGTATTGTATTAGTGTTGGAAATTTCCAACATAACTCCGGGGGGAGATTTCTCGGGTCGCAGTGCAATGTTGAATACTGACATACCTATCCCGAAGTTAGTATTAATGTTAGTATGTTAGTACACACATAACGGATGTCCCGTAATTGTCAAGGACATACAAGAAATTTAAGTCTTGCAAAGAAATTCATGTTGAATGGAACATGTTATTGTGAATCATCTAAAGTTAATGACTAATAAAGCCTACAATAAACTTTGTGACTGGTGTCGCTATGACATGTAATGTTTATATTACTAAGTCTTAAAGTCTTGTAAACTCTCAAATACTCTAGACGAAATAATGTTATTGTTAATAGCCTATACAACAAATTAAGAATTAAATCATACAATTTAAATTAATTGAGAATCCACTATGATGAGAATGTTCTGGGTCATTGTGACTTGTAACGATTTGTTACTTGACATCACAACACAGTATCATCATGATTACTTAAATTGGATGGGAAATTATTTGCTCTTGGTCAGAGCTATAATAGGCTTTTAGTTTCCGTTTGCATTGTTGAGCAGCAGCTCTAGTGGGGCGGTTGCTCGGTGGATCAGAATTGTTGTCCTCGGAAACTGTTGGTGAAGCTGGTTCTGATAAACACTCTCATTCTGCTAATTCGAGAGGTACCAACTTCTCTAAGGTTTTTAGGGTAGTGTTGCCTCGGCACAAAACTTTTACCACTCTCATGATGCCTTGGTGATCTGGGTGGATAGCAACAATTTTGCCTATGGGCCACTCTGACCTTGGTCCATCACTGTCACCCAATACTAGGTCTCCTGGTTTAAGTTGAACTTTATTATAGGGGCTCGAAGGTCCGTAGTGGTACTCTCGTAGAGCTGTGAGGTACTCTCGAGTCCATACCTCATTCCACCTTTCAATTACTCTTGAGAGATGTTGGTAACTTTCTACTAAGTCACTCCTGGTTACATGTGAAGGGTCGACGGGGTCCTCTTCTGCCAAAGGTATTAGAGGGCTCAGCAGGCCTCCATGTATTAAGCGTGAGGGACTCAGAGGTTCTCTCTGTGAGAAATCATCTGATAGATATGTTAATGGGCGATTGTTGACTCGCGCCTTGATTTCCACAACAAGTGTTTGAAGTTCGGAGTAACTAATTTTCTGTCGATGTAAGGTCTTCCTTAAACACTTCTTGACAGTTCCTATCATACGTTCGTAGAACCCACCTTGCCAGGGGGCTCTGGGAGCAATAAATTTCCAATGGCATTGTCGTCTCTGCAGGACTGACTGCACTTCTGGATGATTCCATACCTCTCGTAGACAGGCTTCTCCTGCTACAAAATTTGAACCATTGTCCAATATCATTAGTTTGGGACAGGATCTGCGAGCTGCAAATCTACGAAAAGCTTGGATGAAGGCTTCAGCACTCATGTCCGAAGTCACTTCTAGATGTACGCCTCGCGTGGTAGCACACGTGAAGAGGCAAATATAAGCTTTCACTGGTATCTTATCTGGATTGCCAGTGAGAAGCAAGGCTCCTGTGTAATCGACACCAGTGGTCTCAAAGGGGCGAAGATGAACTACTCTTTCTTCAGGGAGTGGTGGAGGTCCTGGGTAAGGACACACTCGAGCGTCGTATCTTTTGCAGATCACACAGAACTTAATAATTGATTTGACTGTTTGACGACCTTGAGGAAGCCAATATTTCTGTCTAAGGTCGGTGAGAGTGTCTAACACTCCACCATGCAAAGTACCATATTGATGGTGATGTAAAACTAGAAGTTTGGTAATGATGTGGTGACGTGGTAGAAGGATCGGATTCTTTGTATCCAAATCAATTTTTGCATGAAGCAAACGTCCTCCACACCTTAATATATTATGAGTGTTGGCATCATACCAGATACCTAGAGACTTGGTTAATTTATCTGGAAGATTTTCATATTCACTTCCATATGTCTCTTGCTGTGCACGTTTGATCCAGTAGAGGATAGGATTGGGAAACTTATGTCTGATTCCTATCTTAGCAAGAAAGTCAAACACATGTGCTGTTACTCTTAATAACTTACTCAAGTTAGAATAATTGTGAGGATTAATAGCTAAGATTCGATGAGGTTCTGGTTCTTTCATGGGAGTGGTGATATTGGTCACTATGACTTGTGGCTTTTGTTTGGGCCACTGACCACTAACAAGCCATGAAGGTCCATTAAACAACATCGAAGACTTGATAAGTTGTTTTAATGTTAATCCTCGAGATAAGTAATCTGCAGGATTGTCCTTAGTGGGAACATGTCTGAATTTATATCCAGCAGATAATTCGTGAATTTCCCTACCACGATTACTAACGTAGGGAGTTTTATTGTTGTCGTTTCTTACCCATTGTAAGACTGCCTCGTTGTCTGACCACACGACGATTTCACCAAAGTGGATATGACTGAGTGTCTTGGTCAGGCAATGAGCCAATCTTACTCCCACCAGCAATGCAGTTAACTCCATTTGAGGTAAAGATCTCTTCTTAATGGGAGCAACTCTTGCTTTAGAAGTGAGCAAAATTGCTTGCGCACTGTTGACTAAGTAGGCTACAGCGCCATACGCTTTGCCAGAGGCATCGTAAAAAACGTGCAAGTTTTGTCCTGAAGCATTACGAGGAAATTTCAAAACACCTAACTGATTGAAATCCGTTGTGAGTATCTGCCATTTAGCTTGTAACTCAATTGGCAACGTATCATCCCATCCCATATGTTTCTGCCAGCATTCCTGCATTAGGAGTTTGCCCCTTATTAATATAGGACTAAGTAAGCCTAAAGGGTCAAATGGTTGACTGACATTCGAGAGTAATTTTCTCATGGTAAGGGATGAATTATCGGTTTGTACTGACTTGACATTCATCTCGTCAGTACTTGTGTTCCATTCCACACCCAGAACTTTTAATTGATTAGGCACCTGATAACCTGGAAACTCTTTCTCAATTATCTGGTTTAATGATTTATTATTTGAGGCCCATGATTGTAGTGGCATATTTGCTCCTAATAACTCACGGTTAGCCTCATGGTAGATTTCTACCAAATTGGATTGATCATTTGTAGTTCCCTGGAAATTATCGACATACAAGTTGTCACTGATTTCTACCTTATAAGTGCTATTTGACTTCCTCAAATGTGTATCTAATGTTGCTTGAAGTAGAAATGGGGAGGAAGTCGCTCCGAATAGCACTGAGGCAAAACGATAAGTTATGATATCACTGTTAGGATCCAGTGGGTCCTTAATCCAGAGAAACTTGGTGTAATTACGATCCTCTTCTTGTAAGCCTACTCTAAGGAAAGCTTTACTGATATCAGCAGTATAAGCAAAAATACCAGTACGGAATCGTAATAGTACATCATGTAGCCTTTGTGTTAGGCTAGGTCCTGTTTGGAGACATTCATTCAAGGACACCCTGTTTGGCTTCACTTTAGCACTACAGTTGAAGACAATAAGTATTGGTGTTGTCAATGAATCTTTCACCACAGCGTGATGGGGTAAATAGTGACCGATTTTTCGATCATCATTATCAACAACCTCAATAAATTTACTGTTGAGTTGTTGTTGGATTAGTTGATGATACATGTTCAGTTTGTCTGGCTGCTTCTTCAGCCGTATTAATTGAGATTGTAATTGTGAGGCTGCCATGAAATAATTAACTGGACGTTGTGGATGATTCAACTTCCATGGTAGTCTCACCCAGTATTGTTTATCTTTATAGACAACTGTATCCAGATATTGCTGGTAAGTCCACATATCATCAGGGCTTGGTTGTTCAGGGACAATACCTAAAGTGTCTAAATCCCACAGACGATGTACAGGTGGATCAGACTCAATATCTTCAGATATTTCTCTGAAATGTAGGGGTGACTGTTCCAAGCCTAGTCACGCCACTATTGTATTGTTAGATTGTTGGTTGGTTGATGCTGGATTTTGTTGGAAAAGCACCGGTCCAGTAAGCAATTTGCCTCCAGCAGATGACAACAAATTCATTCCGTGTTGTCTGGTGCATCCCGTTATAAATTTATAATAATGGTCAGCGCCTATAAGTATTCCAACATCAGTGAGGCAGTCAGAATTTATTTTGTAATCTGCTAGCCTCATACGGTTTCGTTTAAGATATTTCGCAGTGCGAGCTAATCCTGTGACCTGCAGGTCTGTAGGAAGTTTGTCTACTACTACCGCTTGTATTGGACTAGTGGAAGATCCAAGTCTCACTAATACCTTAACTACTTGGTATTCACGAGGTCCACTATTAGTCAAGAAACCAGAAATATTCAATCTCACACTTTTGGCAGGTTTTAAATTTAACTGCTCGACTAATTGTTGTGTAATAAAGGTTTTCTGTGATCCTTGATCAAAAAGACCTCTAGTGTTAACTCTAGATTTCCTGTTAATTAATTTGAGTTGAGGTGTAGGCAGAGTGGTATTATTGCCTGACTCAGTAGCAAGTACATTTATTTCTTGATGTACCTTGCAATATTGTACTGTGGTAGAATTCGTAGAATTCTCTCCAGTTGTCATGGATTGGGTAGAAGTTTTTCTACATAAGGCATAGTGATGTATACCTTTGTTGCATCTACTGCATGAACGTAGTTGCACTACACATTTACTGGGATCATGAGAGCCCATGCACTTGGTGTACCTGTGTATTTCTTGTAACCGTTTAATCCTGGTATTAAAGTTAGGATAAACAGTGCATTGGTAGGTGGCATGTTCTCGACTACAGAACAGACACCTTCTCTCTCTGGTTGACTTTGTCCCTTTAGTAGAAAAATCATTGGTTACATCAGAGGGAGATACTGAATAAGTACCTACATTACCGCTCCCTTTTCCAGTGGATGGAGCAGTCCTAGGTTTAAATTTATTAGACTTATTTAAAGTCGATTTGGGTTTCACTGAAGTGTCAATATGAGCTGAGTTGTGATGGGAGTTAGTAGAGAAGTTTGAAACACCTTTCCCATCTTGGTTGGCTCTTTGTCTTTCGACTAAGGTATGTAGACCTTCTGTAATTTCTTTCAAGGTCAGAAAGGTTTTATTGTACATAGTACACAATTTATCTAAAGTTTCTCTTGGCAATTTTCGCCTAACAACTATTTTGGTCATCCATTCAGCTGTCTGAATTTGGGCTTTAAGGCTTAAGGCCTTGAGTAAAGATTCTAACTCTAGCCTGAAAGTTTGGAGAGAATCGGTAGAATTATTAGCAGATGGTAAATCTAGCAATTTTTTAACTAAGACAGTAATAGTTCTCTCCTTGTTATCGTAGTTGGTTTTGAGCAATTGAACAGCTAGGGTGTTACCATCACTGGTCAGTGTTATATTAGAGATTACTTTCAAGGCTTCATTTCGTAACAGACCTTGTAAATAAGTGAATTTGGTTGTTTGAGGAATGTTGACTTTAGAGTCTACTGCATCCACGAATTTACTCCAGAAATCATCCCAACTTTCATTCTCGTTACCAGAGAATGTGGGTATGTTGATTTGAGGTAATTTGATATCAGGATCTGTATGTGCAGTAGAAGTTATTGTTAATTTGTTTTTAGCAATTAGCTTTTTAAAGGGTTGAAGCTTAACCTGTATATCATCTTCATACTGGGCTAAGTCATTTACAACATCCTCAAGTTCACTATTACCTATAGAAGTTGAGTAAAGGTTGCCAATTATGTTACGGCCCTATTGGGTCGCAACGGGGTTCTTCTCTGATGTTATTAGAGTTTGGGTATCCGGCCCCAAGCTAGTAGTGGCTTTCAAGGGGTGTGTTCTGTAACGCAAGTAAATTAAATGGGAAGGGATACAAATGCACTAATTGAAATATATATAATCACCACCACCATAAATAAATATATAAACAGTCACACGGGGTTATAAACACTATAATGTACAGAATGGTCTTCCTCTGAAGACATAGGATGCTCCACGGTGCTCAAGATGAGTAGCCCTGGTTCTCTTCGTCGTGGCCCACGATAAATCCTCTGATTCTTTCAGGGAATCTACCCCGGCCACAGGCCAGCCAAATCACAGTCCCACTGGGTGCACCGACGTGGAGGCCTTCAACCACAAATCCAGCCTGTAGCTGGCAGGTTCCAATCAGCTCCGCTGTGTAGGCCACTCCACGATCGATACTAGGGTTGCGAGCCCTAGGCAGGAGCCTCGTGTGATTCCACAGATCACTCTCCTCACCACAGTGGTTAGTCTCTTCCACCAGCCAGCCCCCAGATATGACGATTCCTGGTACTGCCACGTCACAGGCAGGCTAACACACTCAACAGTGTTCGTCCGGGGGTGACTCACAGCTTCTGCAGCAAACACGTGGAGAGACTATGGCGGCCTTGGGTAGACTGCCTCATCGTCCAATACAGCAGTCCCAGGTCGACTCTGTAATCAGACACGTCATTAATACTTGGGACACTCTAGGGCACCTCACTTACAGGCTTAGACACAAACGTCCACCTATCCACTCCATAGATGGCGTTGCTGTCTAAGCGCCACCTCACCAGAGGTCAGCAGCGGCTATGTTACGAGCTGATTAAGACGGGAATCCAGCCCCTGTGGCCGGTATATCCCGTCCTCACTAGATGGCGTCGTCCATTTGGAGGGGGTTTCGGGAGCTGACCCACAGATGGCGTTGTCGTCACCGCTCCGTGCTCGGACGCTGGGCTCGGGTCCGTAACACCTCCCCACCAAAAGGAATTTGGTTTGGGTTTCTAAAAGAAAAAAAAAACAAATTAGTACATGGGTATAACTCCAAACGGACTCACGTACACTATGCACTGGAGTGGCGAGGATGTCTTGTCCGCAAAACTGTCCTAATGGGAAACACAAAGGAAACTTGCCGATGGGAGGCAATGACCTGCCTGATGTGATTTTCCACACCTTCACTGAGATGTCAAGCAGGAGCATAATTGTCTTATGTGTCTCGAGTAAGGATTGGTATAGACTCGATCTGGGGTGAATCGACACTTCCCAGTGTCGTGGCACCGTTGATGGCTGGTCACAGACGGCATTTCTGGTACCGGTCCGGTAGTCCTTCAGGGAGACAGGAACCTGGAATACAGGGGTCTGATAATTTAGAGTGACAGCGACAGTGGGTAAGTCAGTACTTACAGCATACGCCTTTACTAGATCCACACCTAGTCCCAACAGGGCTGTTCGTACATCGAAGATGGTGTCCGCTCTACCACAGTCAGGTCGACCAACGTTCCGCATAACGCTACATCCAGGCTCGGCAATCACGCTGGGGGGCGTCAACCTGTCGGAAACAGTCACTCATAATATCACCACTCGTACCTCCTGTATCTACCATCACCTTCCAGGTCCCTTCTTTGACTGCAACACTCACAGTGCACATCTCCAATCCCTGGGATCTCTTCACGATGTTCAAGGGAGCCATCATCTGTCGGGTCGTTTACTGGTCCTTACTGAGAACACACATGAGAACAAAAAATACCGCTAGGAAACATTTGGTTAACTTAGGGACAAGTTTCATGAGCCTGTAATGTCCATAGCCGGCTATATCCATTAGCCTGGCTTGGACTGAAGAGGGCACTAGAACCTTCGCACATACCTCTGACGTCTGGGGAATCTCTGGCCGGTTCAATGAACGCTGTACCTTACCATACCGCAAGTACTCATCCGCCTTCGCTCCAGACTCTTTGGTATCCGTGGGTGCTTGTACACGAGGCCTCTCTTCTTGCTCAGTCGTTTCTGCCACCATAACCTCATGTTCCTTGTCGGGAGAAGAATCAGGAGACTCTGCTAGAATGTTGTCGATCTGTGGGTGAAAGGGAGAATTAAACATTTTAACTAATTCCGTGTCTGTCTGTACTTGGGTATTACCATTTCCAGCTGTTACCTCGGACCTTGCTGTTCCGGCTGACTCGTCCGCAACCTTGGGATGATTGTTGCTTCAATCTGTCACCAAGTCGTTGGCTAGTATCACGTCAATCCCAGCTATAGGTAGGGTATCGACTACTGCCAACGCACATGTGCCGCTGAAGTAAGGCGAGTCTAGATGTACCAGCACTAAGGGGGCGACATACTGCGTCCTAGGAAACCCAACCAGGACAACCTTTTGTCTCCCTTCCACACTCACTCCCTCGGGTAACGAGTTTCTCACGATCAGGGACTGGGCTGCTCCACTATCTCTGAGCACTACAACTGATCTACCAGTATGATCACTCGTTACATACCCGCTTGAAGTGTGAGGGGCAAACAATCTTGGTTCTTCCTGCCTAGTCATAGACTGGCTTCCTACTGGTGGAGTCACACAGCCCATCAGCATTACCTCCCTACGTGGGCCGCAACCTCTTCTGCCTCGGCACATAGCAGCTACATGCCCTTTCTGCCCACAAGTCCAACACACCATATTCCTCCTCGGACTCCGGTGTTTCGGACTGTTAGGACTAGTCCTTCGAGGGCTACTTGGGGGCGTCTTCACAGCGCTTTGTGGGACGGGTCTCTCCTCCTCCTGACGAGGCTTACCAAACAGACGTGGGTAATTCCTTGGGACATACCTAGTGGAAGACCTATGCGTCAAGATGTACTCCTCAGCCATGGTGGCTGCTGCACTCAAGGTCTCCCCCTGCTGCTCCTCCAAGTACGTCTTTAGATCTCCAGACAGACAGTCTTTGAAGTCCTCTAACAGTATGAGCTGCTCGAGGTCTTCTTTGGTCTCCACCTTCCGAGAGGCACACCACTCTTGGAAAAGCCGTTCCTTGATTGTGGCGAATTCGGTGAACGTGTGCTCTGAGGTCTTTTTCAGGTTTCTAAACTTCTGCCTGTAAGCCTCAGGTACCAATTGGTAAGCCATGAGCACTACCTTCTTCACCTTGTCGTAATCGCCGGAGTCATCAAGGGACAACGTGGAGTAGGTGATTTGGGCCTTCCCAGTCAAGACGGACTGTATCACGATGGCCCAATTCTCCTTTGGCCATTCCAAAGAGGCTGCGACTTTCTCGAAGGCCGCGAAGAACTTCGACACTTCCTTCTCGTTGAACTTCGGGACCATTTTGATGTTCCTTACCGGGTCGAAGATACTTTTTCCCGTTGTTTGCTTCCCACCGCCTAATCGCAATACTTCTAGCTCATGTTGTCTCTCTTTTTCCCTCTCTGTCTCGTCGTTCTTGCCTGTCTCTTTCTTCTCTCTCTCTTTCTCTTTCTCGCTCTTCTTTCCTTTCGTCTAATTCTAAACGCCTCATCTCCAATTCTTTTTCTTGTCTCTCTCTTTCCATTTCTAATTTCTTCCATTCTATCTCGCGATTTATTTCTAAGGCACGCATTTTGACAGTTAGCAAGCTTATATTCAGCTCACCTGCATCACTTTCAATGTCACTGCCCTTATCTTCCTTTTCAGTGGAAGCTACTTCCTCACTCTCTTTCGTAATTTGTGCCTCGCTTTCCTGTTTCTTCTCGGCCTTCAAATGCCGGTGAACCTTGGACAAGTTCTCCACATGTGAATCACTGGCACGTATCTTGATCTCTAGGTAGGCACTCACTAGTACAAGTTCCTGTTTTCCCAAATATTTTAATCTGGCAAGACAGTCCTCCCTGTTCAGAAAGGCCTGAACGTCGTCCAGATCGTCGATGGTCGCTTTTTCTGTCATTGTCACTTAGATGGAGCACTAGCACTTAACACACCGCTTTCACTTTAGCACTTAACGCATCGAGCACTGTTCTACATCAATATTGCACTTTATCGCACCTAACACCGCACTTGCCAATATTGCACGTAATTACACCGGGCACCGCACTACGTAATATTGCACTGAACCACTCCGAGCACTGCACAGGACGTATAACGTCCTAATAGTCACACACACGGGGAATTATTTACAAGGGATTGCGCTACTTCACCACCCCTGTCAAACATACTTGACATGGGGTCGGATCCCGCTGGGGATGCCAATTATGTTACGGCCCTATTGGGTCGCAACGGGGTTCTTCTCTGATGTTATTAGAGTTTGGGTATCCGGCCCCAAGCTAGTTGTGGCTTTCAAGGGGTGTGTTCCGTAACGCAAGTAAATTAAAGGGGAAGGGATACAAATGCACTAATTGAAATATATATAATCACCACCACCATAAATAAATATATAAACAGTCACATGGGGTTATAAACACTATAATGTACAGAATGGTCTTCCTCTGAAGACATAGGATGCTCCACGGTGCTCAAGATGAGTAGCCCTGGTTTTCTTCGCCGTGGCCCACGATGAATCCTCTGATTCTTTCGAGGAATCTACCCCGGCCACAGGCCAGCCAAATCACAGTCCCACTGGGTGCACCGTCATGGAGGCCTTCAACCACAAATCCAGCCTGTAGCTGGCAGGTTCCGATCAGCTCCGCTGTGTAGGCCACTCCACGATCGATACTAGGGTTGCGAGCCCTAGGCAGGAGCCTCGTGTGATTCCACAGATCACTCTCCTCACCACAGTGGCTCGTCTCTTCCACGAGCCAGCCCCCAGATACGACGATTCCTGGTACTGCCACGTCACAGGCAGGCTAACACACTCAACAGTGTTCGTCCGGGGGTGACTCACAGCTTCTGCAGCAAACACGTGGAGAGACTATGGCTGCCTTGGGTAGACTGCCTCATCGTCCAATACAGCAGTCCCAGGTCGACTCTGTAATCAGACACGTCATTAATACTAGGGACACTCTAGGGCACCTCACTTACAGGCTTAGACACAATCGTCCACCTATCCACTCCATAGATGGCGTTGCTGTCTAAGCGCCACCTCACCAGAGGTCAGCAGCGGCTATGTTACGAGCTGATTAAGACGGGAATCCAGCCCCTGTGGCCGGTATATCCCGTCCTCACTAGATGGCGTCGTCCATTTGTAGGGGATTTCGGGAGCTGACCCACAGATGGTGTTGTCGTCACCGCTCCGCGCTCGGACACTGGGCTCGGGTCCGTAACAGTCAACTACATGTGACCTAGACTCACCTGACAGGTGTACACCATCTCTTGCCAGGTTTTGCCTGTATGGTCTGGCTGTAAATTGAATATAAGTGGCATCCAATCGTACTCGTTTTTTCAGCCTAAAGTTTATGTATTTGGTAGCTCTTTGGTAATATTCTGGGGTTACTCCCTAACAATTATTATTACTCAGTTGGTGAGGTTCCACTAATGTGAATACTACCGAATTACTGGTGAGTTTGAATGAAGAAATTATGGTTTTAAGGTGATTAATTACCTCAGCTGGATGACGAGTAGGATGGATGTCATTACCACCTAAATAAATAATGGTTAGATGGTGAGGCCACTCTAATGCATGTGT
This sequence comes from Procambarus clarkii, assembly GCF_040958095.1. Classification (NCBI taxonomy): domain Eukaryota; kingdom Metazoa; phylum Arthropoda; class Malacostraca; order Decapoda; family Cambaridae; genus Procambarus; species Procambarus clarkii. The sequence continues at coordinate 14,324,530 of NC_091201.1, forward strand.
TAGTGTGGAATTGTTATAGAAGTTATGAGCTGTTGCTCCTGGTGACCTAAAGATTCTTACTTCAGTATGAGGTATAGGTCTAAGTGTTGTGGGTAATTGACTGTGTCCCACAAGTGCTACCTTATACATGAGGTATAAGTAGCAATGAATTGGTGTGAATTAGGCTAACCTATGTGTTACGCTGCCGGTAGACACAATTAATTAATGTGGTTAGTCTAGACTACTTCACACGGTGATTAGTTATTACTAATTAGTATATTTATATTTATATTTATCCGGTTCGAAGGACCATAATGAGGGATATCTGGGACTTGACTCAATTATTTAATTAATCAATTTAATAACGAAGGACCACCCACTTTTGAGAAAAGAGGGAAACTAATAAAAAGTGATAATTAGAAACACTAGGAAGGACCAGTGTCTATGGATAAATATTAGAAGGAATAATCACTTAAATAAATAATGGGCTGTATGGTTAATTAACTAATGTCAGAGCCTCAAACACCTACATTGGGGGGGGGGGGGTATTGCTAGAACTTCATATACGTCTAGGAACTAGTGTGGTTCGTGCACCAGTTCATTGTTGAATAAAGAATATTGTGACCAATTTATTATAGAATCAATAGGTAAATTTAAATAGAAAATATTAATGATTGTTAGAATTAAAGAGCAGTCATCAAAGTAAACACATCCATCTCCAGTTCACATGACAAACATTCAATATGATAATATCATGGATATGTAGAAAAAATTGGAGCAATTAAATGTGTACAAAAAGTCTTAGCTTTAAGACGATTTCTATGACATCGTTCGTGCCTTGTCCTCGTGATCTCAGGATCTCCACATAGAAGCCCTTAGAGGTGAATAACACGAATGTAGTTAACGGCTCGTTGACTCCTCACATACGAGCTGTTATTTAAAGGATATTACGTAGCATTGAACTAGGCTACTTTAGTCTCAATATTTATGAAAATAGAAAATAAAGATTAGTGCGGTACTAACATTGGATTTTTAGTCGTCTTGTGATGTAACGACAGACTGCCCACGAAATATACAATCTCTAATGATGCATCAAGAATGAAATATATACTTATCGATGAGTGCAGTGTATGCTGAAGTCTGCCGGTATCGTGTCTCAATCTCAAACTTCCACAATGTTGTACACGTGGTTGAGAGTTTGGCTTCAATATCGACGGGTTATTATTTGAACTAGCACTGTGGATCACGTAGAAGAATAATTATTCGTTCTAAGCTGAGTATCAGTGTAATTCTTGCTGATAATCCTAACGTCACGTGTCTCAGACTCTGACGCCACGACTTTAGTGTCCAAGTACGTATGCTTGCTGCTTACTCCGCAACACGAGCCCGCCACACACACAATGGCGTCTCCCCCTCCCTCAACCCGCGTCCCGCATTCACCTCAGAAATTATTTATCATGAATAATACTATTTCGCGCAATTGTGGTTGAAATACTTAAATAAAGACTGGGTTGTGATTCTAGGGATTTAAATATTATTGCTTTCTCGTCTTATGGTGGTAAACGAGAAATGGAGAAGATTTTAGTTTTCTCCATGGCATTCACGCGTGACAGAAAAACTATTACTTGGTAACAATTGTAACTAAAAACTCTCGATTTAGAATTATTTGGGAGTTATGTTATCCATAAATAATTATCACACGGAATACTGATGATTTTAGAGAACCACATTCAATTCTCTAACATACTGGCAATAAATGTGTTTAACTAGATATAATCTGACGCAATACTGGTGCTTGGTTTCGTAAGAATTCCAGCATCCATATGTAGATATAATGGTTAGTTTTAAGAGTTTTCATTCGCATATAGTCCTGGGGACCATTCAGGCTTTTTCGCATATAATGGTTAGTTTATGTGAACATTACTGTTAGTAAGTTTTAGTGACTACTGTAGTTAGTATATAATAATACTGATTTATTATAATACAATAGTATTGTATTAGTGTTGGAAATTTCCAACACTGGGAGGCTGATGGAGAGGATGCTGGGAGGCTGGAGGAGAGGATGCTGGGAGGCTGGTAGAGAGGATGCTGGGAGGCTGGTGGAGAAGAGGCTGGGAGGCTGGTAGAGAGGATGCTGGGAGACTGGTGGAGAGGATGCTGGGAGGCTGGTGGAGAGGATGCTGGGAGGGTGGTGGAGATTATGCTGGGAGGCTGGTGGCGAGGAGGGATGCCAGTAAGAAATGGTTGGTGGACATAGGGAGTATATGGGAAAGTCTGCACCTCAAAATTCACAAAAGGAAACTTAAGGGGAAGGGAACTATCTGGAGAAAGCGCCAAGCAATTACCGGTATAGCTCATGTAATGGATCAGGCGAATGATTTGGGACTTGGGGAGGGGGTGTGGGTTCAGGAACGTGAGTGTATCCTAAGGTTCGCAACGAAGCCAGACCTAGAACGTCGTGGATTGGGCTGCTTAATAAGACTCAAACAACTGTATGTGTAAACGTCGCTAGAAATGTGTAGAAAAAGTGTAAACATGACCGAGATATAGAATACTTAGGGAGCACTTAGAGAGAGGATAGAGATCAAAATGACTGGCACACGAGGCCTGACCCGAAGTTAAAGACACATGAGCCGTAGGGATGTGAATAACTGTTGCTTTTAGCAAATAGTAGAACCAAAAAGTGTGAACTCGGAGAGCATTATCTCGGGAGTGTTGGCACTCGACGCTCCGAGGCTGTAAAGCCGGGATGCAAGAGCTGAAGCTTGCCTGTTCTGGCGCAAATTTATCAGTATACACACTCAAACCTCCGCTCACTGCGTCTGACGCCATGATTCTCTTACCAGGTGCCGGCGTCGCTGCAGAAGGCCATGGTGGTGGAGGACGCGCCCGAGACCCGCCCGCTCCTGCCCGGTGAGTCATAACTTAACTTTCCTTTGACAACACAGTTTTATAAATTTAGAAGAAGGATAAAATTGCAGTATATTACGTCGAGCAAAAATATTCCCAGGAGGCTCGGGAACTGTTGAAGGTGTAATGTTTGGAGAAATATTGTGAGTGAGGTCTTCCACATGATGACTGTGAGGAGGAAACGAGGCCTCGAAGCATTCTGTTGAAGGATGAGTGAGAAATATCCTGTAATTATGAGGTAACTTGGAAGGTGAGTATGGCGTTCCCAGTCAGGTGAGGGGAAGGGAGTTATCAGGGGAAACCGTCAAGCCATTACGAAAATATAGCACTTCTAAGGGGTCAGGATAAGGATTTGGGATGGGACGGGGGAAAGGAATGGTGCCCAACCACATGGACGGTCAGGGATTGAACGTCGACATATATGAAACGAGACCGTCGCTCAGCAGTCCAGGGGCTAGATTCACGAAGAAGTTACGCAAACACTTACGAACCTGTACATCTTTTCTCAATCTTTGGCGGCTTTGTTTACAATTATTAAACAGATAATGAACTCCGAAGCACCAGGAGCCTGTTTATAACAATAACAACAGTTGATTGGCAAGTTTTGCCAAACCAAAGCCATTGTGATTGAGGAAAGATGTACACGTTCGTAAGTACTTGCGTAACTGCTTCGTGAATCTGGCCCCAGCCCAAGTGGTTGGACTTCCTGTCAGGGGAGCGACAGCTTCGTTCCCTGTCAGGTGAGAGACAACAACGTTCCCTGTCAGGCCAGCGACAGCAACGTTCCCTGTCAGGTGAGTGACAGCAACGTTCTCTGTCAGGCCAGCGATAGCAACGTTCCCTGTCAGGTGAACGACAGCAACGTTCCCTGTCAAGCGAGCGACAGCAACGTTCCCTGTCAGGCGAGCGACAGCAACGTTCCCTGTCAGGCCAGCGACAGCAACGTTCCCTGTCAGGCCAGCGACAGCAACGTTTCCTGTCAGGTGAACGACAGCAACGTTCCCTGTCAGGCCAGCGACAGCAACGTTCCCTGTCAGGTGAACGACAGCAACGTTCCCTGTCAAGCGAGCGACAGCAACGTTCCCAGTCAGGCGAGCGACAGCAACGTTCCCTGTCAGGCCAGCGACAGCAACGTTCCCTGTCAGGCCAGCGACAGCAACGTTCCCTGTCAGGCCAGCGACAGCAACGTTCCCTGTCAGGCGAGCGACAACAACGTTTCCTGTCAGGTGAGCGACAGCAACGTTCCCTGTCAGGCCAGCGACAGCAACGTTTCCTGTCAGGTGAACGACAGCAACGTTCCCTGTCAGGCCAGCGACAGCAACGTTCCCTGTCAGGTGAACGACAGCAACGTTCCCTGTCAAGCGAGCGACAGCAACGTTCCCAGTCAGGCGAGCGACATCAACGTTCCCTGTCAGGCCAGCGACAGCAACGTTCCCTGTCATGCCAGCGACAGCAACGTTCCCTGTCAGGCCAGCGACAGCAACGTTCCCTGTCAGGCGAGCGACAACAACGTTTCCTGTCAGGTGAGCGACAGCAACGTTCCCTGTCAGGTGAGCGACAGCATCGTTCCCTGTCAGGTGAACGACAGCATCGTTCCCTGTCAGGTGAACGACAACAACGTTCCCTGTCAGGCGAGCGACAGCAACGTTCCCTGTCAGGCGAGCGACAGCAACGTTCCCTGTCAGGTGAGCGACAACAACGTTCCCTGTCAGGCGAGCGACAGCAACGTTCCCTGTCAGGTGAGCGACAACAACGTTCCTTGTCAGGCGAGCGACAGCAACGTTCCCTGTCAGGTGAGCGACAACAACGTTCCCTGTCAGGTGAGCGACAGCAACGTTCCCTGTCAGGTGAGCGACAGCAACGTTCCCTGTCAGGTGAGCGACAACAACGTTCCCTGTCAGGTGAGCGACAGCAACGTTCCCTGTCAGGCGAGCGACAGCAACGTTCCCTGTCAGGCGAGCGACAGCATCGTTCCCTGTCAGGTGAACGACAACAACGTTCCCTGTCAGGCCACCGACAGCAACGTTTCCTGTCAGGCCACCGACAGCAACGTTTCCTGTCAGGTGAGCGACAACAACGTTCCCTGTCAGGTAAGCGACAACAACGTTCCCTGTCAGGTGAGCGACAACAACGTTCCCTGTCAGGCGAGCGACAGCAACGTTCTCTTTCCTTTCAGTAATTACATTACCAGGTAATCACCAGACGCCTGGAGACTGAGCCAATAAGCAGCGCATCTCTAAGTTTGATTCCAGGCAATAACGCCTTCAGAGGCTCGCTGCTCAAGCATGGCATTAAGGGGCTCTTGCTTCAATTTCCAATGTTCGTTTACAGTTGTTTACATTTGTTTACGGATGTTTACATTTGTTTATATTATCGTTGTTTAGAGGCTGGTGAGATAAGCGAAGGGAAGAGCAACAGATGCTGGCTAGACAGCGCCCTTCTCTGTACACATTTTCCTGTAATTGAATACCTGGAAGGGTTCTACCATCTTCCGGCTGTGTATTAATATGTGTTCCAATGATACATATACACGGTCATGTTCTCGGGTGTTTAGACAAAGTTACGCCTTCGTCTGTGTCATCTCCCCCCCCCCCCAACAACGGCAAGTAATTACACCAGTGAACTCTGTCTCTATAATGATTGGTTACATTAGTTGATTATCTCACTGGCGCCGCCGCTGGTTACGGTAACAGTGGAGCGACACAAAAACCAGTGAAAAAGTGACATATAACTATCAGTTTAACTAGTGATAAGAGCAGAGTGTAATGTCTTAGTAATACTGAACAGGATCATAGCGATCCTCTTTGTTTCACTTTGTGGCGGCCGCGTCGTTGTGGTTAAAACACCAACCTTCTTCTTCTTTTAAATAGTTGGTGCAGTTTACATGAAGGGTTTATCCTCTCGATGACTGCACCAGTACACATGTTGGGAGACGCCTCAGTGTTGACAATAACGAGGTTTCAAGCGGTTTCAAGCGTTGCAGTGTAGACAGAGGAGCTGTGACTAGACAGAGGCGTGTGTTAGGGGACTTGCAGCACTGTGGAGAGGGATGTTGTGTTTATGGCGTCAGCTGATCCATGGTGTTGCGCCGAGGCAGTTGTTGTCTGTGTTTGACTGTTGGTGGCGCCAGGTATAAATGTGGCGCGGGTCACATGTGGACCAATGTGTTGGTCGACTGGAGATATTTAGCCAGTGCTTTGACTATTTGGTATTTTTCCTGTAACGAGTGGTCACTTCCTCATATTTAATATATGCTCGATGGTAAAGGAGTCTTTTAAGTGCGATAAATACTAGTCTGAAGTTTATTCTGGCACTATGTTTTGGAAGCAGTGAAGGAGATAGTGTTCGATTATTTCAGGCACCTGACAGTGGATGCAGAGTTCGTTGATGTCTGTTCTGTACTCAGAGCTGTGTGCTGCCAGTTTGGTGTGTCACAGCCTTAATCTGGTCATCCTTACATCAGTTTCTCAGCTTTTATATCTGACATGTTTCCAAGTTTCCCATTTCTTTTTAATGGACCCATAGTACAAAGGTGAGCATCAGGTTTACCATTTCATTACAAAATTTTGCGTGATGGGATCTTTGAAGACTCCCTTACGAGCAGCATGAGGAAATGGATGACGGTAATGTGACGCGTGTTGTGCATCGTTTTGCCTAGTTGATCTACAAGTATATTATGGAGTACACCACAATGCGCTGGGTCCCATAGGATAAAAATGTCATAACCGTTGAATCGATGTTCATGAAGAAGTTGAAGGCATAGGTGAACAAATTTCTTTGCATGTTGTTGAAGAGTACGTAATTGCATGAATCGCACTCTTGGAGTCACTACAGATTGTATATATCACAACCAGTAATGTTGTGATTATTTGTAGAGCTTGGTATAAGGCTGTGAAAATTAAGCTGTGAAAATGGATAGTCGGTTTGGTAACCGCCATCCCTGCTTGAGATGGTATTGTGGCATCCATACAGCGCTAGTGACCGAGGGTGCGTTGTTCAAGAGGATGCGAGATCCAGCTGTGGATCCAAATCGCTTCAGTATTTGGGTAGCAATTTTTCAGCATTGAGACAAAGACTGAGGCTGTGGCTGAGACTTTGGAATGTTGTCTTTCAGTTGTACTGATGTTTTAGGAGTTGCATAAGAGGGAATATTACTGAAAAAAGCGTTAAATGAAAACTGGTTCGATTTCAATCAAATATTTTTGACTAGTAGTATGTAAAATTTGGTTGAACTGGCCCAAGTCTCAGCATCGTAGCATGAATAGGAAGGGAGAAAAAAAATATTGAATTATGTGTTGAAAATTTTCCAAAATGGTAAAAAATTAACATCAAACAAAAGTTCAACTGAAATCATGTCTATGACTCTAAGCTATCACAATAGCATATAATAAAGTATTTTAATATTTAGTTTTATGCCCCCAAAAAAATAAAAAATAAAAAATTGCAGTTTTTTCGATTTTTTTCATATTTTTTATCAGCTGATTTGCATGTAACTTATACACCTTACAAAACATAAGAATATCTGTAAGGATGCAAATTTTGGAAGAAATTGATTGAAATCAACTTCAATCACAGATGGCAGAATCTTTTATCTAATGTATTGTCAATTAACATAAAATTGCTTCACAGCTTTCATTTATTTTTTCAATTTACATGAAATTTACATCTTATATGTAGAGTTAACGTCTCTACAGACTGTATCAAGCACTTTTTTCCTAGGTTCATTTATTGATTTTATACTTCATTTTCAAACATGAAATATTGGCATATATTTTTTGGGGACTTTGACTACTTGTATTGTGTAAATTGTGTAAAACTTATTATGTAAAACTAAACATATTTTGGATAATCGTTTCAATACAAATCCTTTATTATATGCTAATGTATTAGATGAGTGTCATAGAAATGATTTCATTTGAAACTTGTGGTTTGTGAAATTTATTGGAAATGTGTAAAATTAGTTGGAAAAAACAATAACTCCCTTTCTATTCAGGGTGCGATACTGAAACATAGTCCAGTTGCAGTCCTTCTTATATACAACTAGTAAAAAAAGTTTGATTGACATTAAACAACATTTAAAAATCGTGTAATATGGGACCCATAAAGCCAAGGTGGGATAGGGGGGACAGTAAGTTGGGTTTCACAGTTTTGGAGTAAAGTGAGATCAATATTGAGGTTATTTGTACCCCGTGTGAGGAAAGGTTGTGAATGATTAGTGAAGAAGCAGGGGTTATATGGACTAACTGTTGGGTTAATTTGTTATCTGTATGTGCATGTCGGGTGAGCAGAGGTGCAGAGTGACAGATAGTTTTTTCATTTATAAAAGAACTCAAGTACAAAACAGACAAATGCATAAGAACAATACATGAAGACATACAGGGAAAACATAACAAGGTAATACACCATGAACACATGAAAAACAGACCAAATATACATAACAAAAACCAAAAGTGAAGGAAACATAGAACAAAACACAAAACAGGAAACCCCGAAACGGCCACCGGATATATAACAAAAATAAAACAACACAATGAAATAATATAAGAAATAACATAAATAACGTAAAATACAACCAAACCCAAAATAATATTAAGAGCAGAAATACAAAAAGCTAACACAACCACAACCAGCCCAACCACCCAAACACAGGCACATAACAGTACATGAAACATGAGGCCTTGCAAACCCCAGGCACAGAGGCAAAAACATTGAATTAGAAACAAGAAAAACACAGTAACAAAACCTAACCTAACAGGCACACGCAGGAGCCAGGAAAAAACACCTACGCACACACAAAATACACAAACACAGCCAGTCTCACACACCCAGGCAGAAAGACAGAAGCACAGAAACACAACCAACCCCAAGGACTACACTTATTTATCAGGGTACTCCTGCACTGGAAAGCGCAGGCAATAAGCCTCCCAAACCGCCATTTCAATATTGGATACCAGACGCCCAGGAGATGCACACGGCCGAATCATGAAATCCGGCACCCCACTAAAAAAAAATTTCACCCGCGGAACTCAAACGGTAGCAGGGTCACATGGGACAGGACGCACCCGGACATCATAATGGATCAACAAAGATTGGGATTCATCCAATACTTCCACGTCGGGCGAGAAGAGCAGGAGGGGCACCTCCCCAGGGGGCCGAGCACCGAGGAAGTGCACCAGGCGGCGCACAGGGACGCGGACCGGAGCTCGCACCTAGCTTCACAATGGGCGGCGCACAGGGCTGCGCACATGGGGGACTCGCAGACGCGCCAAGGCCCCCTCCACCGGGAACAGGAGCAGAGGCCCCCCTCGACGCCCATCCTTCTTCAATATCACAACGAGGTCACGGGCACCAGGGGCAGTGTCCCACGGAGGGGAGCCAACAGTAGGAGTTGAAGAGCTTGACACAGGAGGCAACACAGAGCCCTCCACAGCATCCTCATCCATGTCCACACACTCATCCGTCCACGCACGAGGGGGCGACACAACCCGGTCCGTCCAGGAACGCTTCTGAACAGGTCGTTGGTCATCAGACCTATCGCCCCCCACAGGAGGCACCCGAGAGCCAGCGGCAGGCCGCGCCACATCCGGGAGTGCACGACTTCGCAGAAGGGCATCCTTAACAACACGGGGGATAAGGCCGCCATCCACTGGGAACACCGGAGTCGGAGAGACAACAGGTGCGGCTGGTGACAAGGAAGGGGCCCGCACAGGGGAGGGATCCCGCGATGATAGCAGGATGTGCAGAGGAGCAGGAGCAAGCACAAGTGAAGAATCTTTTGGAGGCAAAGGGGTCGCTGTGGAGGCGGCGCCGAACACACCACCACCCCCTCACATATAGAGCGAGGATCCACAGGCGAAGCACTACGTGAGCGCAAGGGAGGAAAATCAGCCACATGAAATACAGAAGGCTCCATAGTGTGAGGCGTGCTGCACCCGGCCACAATGTGGCCCTCCTTACCACACCTGAAACAGGTGCGCGACTGGCCCTGATAGAAGATTCTCATGGATTGCCCGCAGATGGAAACCCGGGAAATGATGTCGACGGCGAGTCGCATACCAAGCGTCCGCATGCCAAGACGGAGTCCCTGCAGCCTCCCAGAACGTAAAAAGATGAAGCTATGTGTCACCACTGCACCAAACCTGGCAAACTCGAAACGCACCTCCTGCTCCGGGAAATCCACCGGCACATCATGCACACTCACAAAAGTCAGCGGGCCCCATGGATCCGTCACCCGCACAGTCACAGCAGAAGTAGGTAGCGTAAATGAATCGTTAGTGTAGCGGCGCACAAAATCCAGGTAGCATGCTGACGTGGCAAATTTCACTGCAATACGCATAGACGTAAGTTTCTCCAGGCCTAGAAGATTGGCGACCTTCACATGCAAAACGCCCAGTAACGCGACTTCAACTAGAGGGCAGTCCACAGGAGCAGAGAAAGCAAGCCCCACAGTATCCACATGGCGAATCAGCCTACTCCCAGCCACCAGCTGACACGCCGGTCAGCGGGCGCACCACGCCACCAACACCAAACCACTCTCTAGCAGCGCCAAACAACAATTGGGAATATGAGTGACGACGACTGCTCCTTCCAGTGGCAAGGCCTCACGTATATGTCGCATGGCATTGTTTTGTATGACCTCAAGGCGCTGTAGGTTAGTAGGCGCAGCCGATGCATATGTCTGGCAGTTGGCTGCGATTGTTGGTTGTATAGAAACGGAGCAAAATGTTATGGCTGCAGAATTAATGCCCGAGGTGATTGTAAACAGTCGTGTGTTGAAGTCTACATCGTCTGTATCTGGGAGATGGACAATATCAGCCCATTTATGTTTATCTAGTCCCTTAATGTTACACTTAGGGAGCGTTAGGGGATGGGTTGGTGGCTGAAAGTTGGTAAATTTTATAGTGAGCGGGTTGTGGTCACTACCAATATCTGGTCCAGTGTGAAACTGTAGTTCATGTTGAAAGTGTGCCGAGCCAAAGCAGATGTCAAGTGAGGCTTCGTAACTGGTTATATAGTTAAAGTAAGTTGCGAGGTAGGGCGGCGAAAGAAGTATATATGGTGCAGTGTCTAAGTAGTTATATAGATCGGTGCCTGCAGTGTTCTGGGTACCTCTACTCTGTGTAGGGGTTGTTAACATTGAGAGGCCTGTAACAATGATCGGGTGTCATAATTTATCAAGATTGAAATCCAGTTCTTTCAAGTGTATTGTGCCACCAGGGTTATATTTAACCAGGAAAGAGATGTGTGTGTACCATTGCAGGGTATTAGGCATGCTAACTTTTCTAGCATTTGTAACAAAACAGTCTTTTTGTGTTATAGGTTTACACGTCATATTACTTCCTGTTAAGAGGAAAACACCTTCCCCCATACGATTGGGTCTGTTCAGTCTCTGAACTTGAAAGTTTTTGGAAATGGGATTATGTTGGGGAGTGGGCCAGGATTCGGTTATGAAAGCTAAGTCCGGTTTTGATGAGCAAAGGAATTGTATAAGTTCTGTGAGGGATGCTTTAATGCTTTTTGCATTCCAAGACATGAAAAAGGAGAATCGAAAGTGAGCCTCTCAGGGCTGGACCTGGAGACCATCAGGACTCCGGCAGTCATTCCCACAACCTGACCATGACTCTTCCTCTTATTTTATGATTTTTATTAAATATTATAAAAATACTTATATAGTAGGCATCCTTCAGTCTCGGGAGACTATGGAGTTGCGCCCTAGTTGTCAATCCTGGTGCAGCGTCTGGTGTGACTGATGAGGCCAATCCGAGAGTGGCAGTCCATCCCACACCGAGTACAAACGAAGTCCGATTCTGGTCTGTCTTCCTGGTTACCGGCTTTCCTTCTCTGTCTCTTTGCCTCCGATTCCTTGGCAAGTGACTCCTCGAACTTGGAGAGACCTCGTTGAACAGACTGCCTCCAGGCTGAACGGTCTGCAGCCAGTGTCTCCCATATAGCAAGATCGACGTCCATGGCTTTCAGGTCCCTTTTGCATACGTCTTTGTACCGTAGCTGGGGCTTGCCTACTGGACGCTTTCCCTGCCTCAGCTCTCCATACAGGAGATCCTTGGGGATCCTGCCGTCGCCCATTCGCACAACGTGCCCGAGCCAGCGCATTCGTCTCTGTTTCAGCATTGTGTACATGCTGGTGATTCTTGCTCTCCCCAAGACGTTGTTGTTTGTCACCTTGTCCTGCCAGGTGATGTCCAAGATGTGTCTAAGGCAGCGCATGTGGTAGGCATTCAGCCGTCTTTCCTGACGGGCGCAGAGTGTCCAAGACTCACTGCCATAAAGGAGAGTGCTCAGGACACAGGATCTGTAAACCTGAATCTTAGTATACTCAGTTAGCCTATTGTTGGCCCACACTCTCTTTGTCAGTTTGGACATGGTAGTAGATGCCTTACCGATGCGTTTGTTTAGCTCCGTATCAAGAGAGAGGGAGTCAGAGATTGTGGAGCCCAGGTACACGAAGTCGTGAACAACTTCCAGTTTGGAATCAGAGATGCCGATGTCAGGTGGGGAGTCCACTCCTTGTCCCATGACTTGTGTTTTCTTCAGACTGATGGTGAGTCCGAAAGCCTGAGAGGCCTCGCTGAAGCGGGTTATGAGCCGTTGGAGGTCTTCAGCTGAGTGGGCAGTGACTGCTGCGTCGTCGGCAAAGAGGAAGTCGCGCAGACACCTCAGCCGAACCTTTGTCTTGGCTCTCAGCCTGGCGAGGTTAAAGAGCTTTCCATCCGACCTGGTCCGGAGGTAAATGCCTTCCGTGACAGATCTGAAGGTGTGCCGCAGCATAACTGCGAAGAAAATCCCGAATAGGGTTGGAGCCAGTACGCAGCCCTGCTTTACTCCACTTCGGATGTCAAAGGCGCCTGATGTTAGGCCATCAAAGACCACGGTGCCCCTCATGTTCTCATGGAAAGATCTGATGATGCTGAGGAGCCTGGGTGGGCATCCGATCTTGGGGAGGATCTTGAACAGGCCATCCCTGCTGACGAGGTCGAAGGCCTTCGTCAGATCTATGAAGGCTACAAAGAGTGGCTGCTTCTGTTCCCTGCATTTCTCCTGCAGTTGTCTGAGGGAAAAGACCATGTCGATGGTGGACCTGCCAGCTCTGAATCCACATTGTGATTCTGGATAAACTCTCTCTGCAAGTACTTGGAGCCTCTTCAATGCGACTCGAGCAAACAGCTTTCCGACAATACTGAGGAGGGAGATTCCACGGTAGTTGTTGCAGTCGCCCCTGTCACCTTTATTCTTATACAGTGTGACGATATTGGCATCCCTCATGTCCTGTGGCACCTCTCCTTCTTCCCAGCAGAGGCAGAGAATTTCGTGCAGCTCCATGAGCAGGCTACCTCTGCAGCACTTCAAGGTCTCAGCAGGAATGCCATCTTTGCCAGGAGCTTTACCAGAAGCAAGGGAGTCTAGGGCATCGCTGAGTTCTTCCAGGGTCGGTTCACTGTCGAGCTCCATTTACACAGGCAGACACTCAATGGCGCTCAGGGCATCTTCGGTGACCACATTGTCCCTGGCGTATAGCTCAGAGTAGTGCTCGACCCAGCGCTTCAGCTGCAGTGTCTGGTCCTGAATCACCTCGCCAGTGGCAGATTTCAGAGGAGCGGTCTTCCTCTGGATTGGGCCGAGGGCCTGCTTGATGCCGTCATACATTCCCCTTACATTGCCTGTATCCGCTGCAGTCTGTATCTGGGAGCAGAGCTGGAGCCAATAGTTGTTGGCACATCGCCTGGCGCTCTGCTGCACTTTGCAGCGGACGGCCCGAAGCATCTGTAAGTTGCGCTGACTTGGGCAGGCTTTGTAGGCTGCCAAGGCGTTTCTCTTCTCTTCGATTACACGTGTCATCTCTTCCGAGTGAGCCTCGAACCAGTCTGCCGACCTGCTTAATACTTAATATAAGAAAATACTTATATATATATTATATATATATACATATATATATATATATATATATATATATATATATATATATATATATATATATATATATATATATATATATATATATATATATATATAAATATATATATATTTATTGGAGGAATAACGGAGGTCGTGTTGGGTTGGAGCTGATGATCGCGGCCGCTCCCACTCTATGGTCACAGGACTCCCTTAATAAAAGGAGAGGAACAGTGCCTAACTATACTTGGACCATCTGGGGATTGAACTTCAACCTGCAAGAAGCGAGACGAAAGCAAGGGGTGGGATGGAGCTGGAGACCGTCAGGACTCTGGCTATCATTCCTTATATAATCGATTGATATATAAGTTCCAGAGCCTATTGGGCTCTGTCATATATACATTTAAAGCTGTGTCTGGAGTCTGCCTAGAGTCTATCATCTACATGTCTGATTTCAGTAGCCCATTCATAGAACTGTATGTGGTACTGTCTCATAAAATCCCTTCTCTTCAGTGTTGCTTGGTTTAGGACCATCTTCCTTAGCTCAGGAAATTCTTTCTCAAATGTGAAGCCTTCCTTGAACCTTCCTGTTGAGTTCTTCACACTCTTTTTGCCGTTCTCAGTGAATGAGTCCTGTCCTATTTTTAATTTCATCACTTTTTCCCTGTTTATTCCTCGTGATGTGACTGAGACAATTTGGGTTGAATCTTTGCTTTGGCTGCAATGTTATTTTCAAACTGCTTTTCTTCTTCCCTTCTCACTCTGAGGTACTCATTTTTGGCTCTGGTACCTGTCTCTGCTCTCTGCTCTCCTTTAATTCTTGCAGTTTTTCACACCTTCGTGCTTATGTGCCCTGCTTCCTTACATCCATAATTACACAGAGTTACACCGTACATTCACGTGCCTTTCATTGTTCTCGCTCTCAAGTGCACAAATTGTCCAACTGCCTCCCCTGTTTTTTGGCCTTGTTGAAGAAGTTCATCATTTCTTGTTGGGACTTCCCTCAAGTTCTTTTCCCCAATGCATTTTTGACAGATGATCTCTCATCTCATACTTCCTCCTTCGTTATGTCAATCTTTTGCCTCCTGACCTGTTTCTAAAAGTGTACATCCTTACTTTTTTAAGGTACTCAAGTACACAGTGATCACTCGTCCCGAAAGGGGTGTGACACACACAATGTGAAAATTCGATCAAATCTGACTGGCTTGTCAAGGTTTCTTATCTTTTGTGGGTCTACTAACATATTGGTTTATCAAGTTTCTTGCTGCCACTTCCGGGAATTTAGCTCTCCATGTATCAGCACTCCCATGAAGCTCCCATTTTCTCGGTGTATTCGCTTAAGTGATCAAGATTCTAGACCCATTTGTTTTTGCAATACAGATAGTTTATTCGAGGATAGTAATAACATCTCCATTATTTCTATCATACTCCTGCCTGTGTCTTCTGTTATTTTGGGAAGGATTGCAGATCACTTCAATAATGTATATATCAGTTTTTCCCTTCCAGTCCTTCTGGATCAACAGAGCCACTCTTCCATCCCCATTGACTTCCCTTTCCCATCATATAACATGGTAATCTTGGCGTAAAATTACATTAGTTATGAGAGTTTCGTATATACGAGAGGAATTACATGAGGGCTATCTTCATTTCTCCATCCCTGGTGCTTCATGCTCCAGAGAGCAGGTCGAGTAAGTAGTGATGTAGGTGAGACTGTAGAGTTGAGAGAAAGAGCAGAACTGGCAGTATTAACTAAAAGGGCTGAGAGAAACAGCTGAAAAGTTGAAGTAGAGAATGCTGAGAGACTCAAAAGTTAGAGAGCTGAAAGATACACCTGAGAAAGAAGCAGGAGAGAGCTGAGAGAGGGTGAGTGTGCATGGGTGAGTGTACTCATTTCACATCAAGGGGAATAAGTGCCATCAATAATCTACAGGCGAATAAGAGTCGATAATCTTAAATATCGGATCTTATTCGCCTGAGTCGATACTGACTCAGGAAAGTTGTCTATGACAATTTTCGCCTAATATGACGCCCCTATGGCTTCCCTATGCCTGTCCCTATGACAACATAGGCGCCCCTATGACAATAGGGACACCTGATAGCTGGGGGGACAGCCCTTAGGATACGTAGTCCTGAGGTTCCGGGTTCGATTCCCGGTGGAGGCGGAGACAAATGGGCAAAACATTCCTTTCACCCTGATGTCCCTGTTACCTAGCAGTAAAAAGGTGCCTGGGAGTTACACAGCTGTGTCTGACTGCTTACTGTGGGGGGGGGGGGTGAGTTAACAAAAAAGAGGACTGGTCGAGGACTGGGCCGCGGGGACGCTAAGCCCCGAAATTATCTCAAGAAGATGAATTCCTCAGTTCTCTATGAGGCAGGTCTCCACTGTAATGTGAGGCAGGTCTCCACGGTAGTAAGAGGCAGGTCTCCACGGTAGTAAGAGGAAGGTCTCCACGGTAGTGTGAGGCAGGTCTCGACGGTAGTGTGAAGTAGGTCTCCACGGTAGTGTGAGGCAGGTCTCCACGGTAGTGTGAGGCAGGTCTCCACGGTAGTAAGAGGCAGGTCTCCACGGTAGTAAGAGGAAGGTCTCCACGGTAGTGTGAGGCAGGTCTCCACGGTAGTGTGAAGTAGGTCTCCACGGTAGTGTGAGGCAGGTCTCCACGGTAGTAAGAGGAAGGTCTCCACGGTAGTGTGAGGCAGGTCTCCACGGTAGTGTGAGGCAGGTCTCCACGGTAGTAAGAGGCAGGTCTCCACGGTAGTAAGAGGAAGGTCTCCACGGTAGTGTGAGGCAGGTCTCCACGGTAGTGTGAAGTAGGTCTCCACGGTAGTGTGAGGCAGGTCTCCACGGTAGTAAGAGGCAGGTCTCCACGGTAGTAAGAGGAAGGTCTCCACGGTAGTGTGAGGCAGGTCTCCACGGCAGTGTGAGGCAGGTCTCTACGGTAGTAAGAGGCAGGTCTCCACGGTAGTAAGAGGAAGGTCTCCACGGTAGTGTGAGGCAGGTCTCCACGGTAGTGTGAAGTAGGTCTCCACGGTAGTGTGAGGCAGGTCTCCACGGTAGTAAGAGGAAGGTCTCCACGGTAGTGTGAGGCAGGTCTCGACGGTAGTGTGAAGTAGGTCTCCACGGTAGTGTGAGGCAGGTCTCCACGGTAGTGTGAGGCAGGTCTCCACGGTAGTAAGAGGCAGGTCTCCACGGTAGTAAGAGGAAGGTCTCCACGGTAGTGTGAGGCAGGTCTCCACGGTAGTGTGAAGTAGGTCTCCACGGTAGTGTGAGGCAGGTCTCCACGGTAGTAAGAGGCAGGTCTCCACGGTAGTAAGAGGAAGGTCTCCACGGTAGTGTGAGGCAGGTCTCCACGGCAGTGTGAGGCAGGTCTCTACGGTAGTGTGAGGCACGTCTCCACAATAGTGTGAGGCAGGTCTCCACAATAGTGTGAGGCAGGTCTCCTCGGTAGTGTGAGGCAGGTCTCCACGGTAGTAAGAGGCAGGTCTCCACGGTAGTAAGAGGAAGGTCTCCACGGTAGTAAGAGGAAGGTCTCCACGGTAGTAAGAGGAAGGTCTCCACGGCAGTGTGAGGCAGGTCTCTACGGTAGTGTGAGGCACGTCTCCACAATAGCGTGAGGCAGGTCTCCACGGTAGTGTGAGGCAGGTCTCCACGGTAGTGTGAGGCAGGTATCTACGGTAGTGTGAGGCACGTCTTCACAATAGTGTGAGGCAGGTCTCCACGGTAGTGTGAGGCAGGTCTCCACGGTAGTGTGAGGCAGGTCTCCACGGTAGTGTGAAGCAGGTCTCCACGGTAGTAAGAGGCAGGTCGCCACGGTAGTGTGAGGCAGGTCTCCACTGGTAGTGTGAGGTAGGTATCCACGGTAGTGTGAGGCAGGTCTCTACGGTAGTGGGAGGCACGTCTCCACAATAGTGTGAGGCAGGTCTCCACGGTAGTGAGAGGCAGGTCTCCTCGGTAGTGAGAGGCAGGTCTCCTCGGTAGTGAGAGGCAGGTCTCCACGGTAGTGTGAGGCAAGTCTCAACGTTAGTGTGAGGCAGGTCTCCACGGTAGTACGAGGCAGGTCTCCACGGTAGTGAGAGGCTGCATGGTCTCCACGGTAGTGAGAGGCTGGTCTCCACGGTAGTGTGCGGCTAGTCTCCACGGTAGTGAGAGGCTGGTCTCCACGGTAGTGAGAGGCTGGTCTCCACGGTAGTGTGAGGCAGGTCTCCACGGTAGTGTGAGGCAGGTCTCCACGGTAGTGTGAGACAGGTCTCCACGGTAGTGTGAGACAGGTCTCCACGGTAGTGAGAGGCAGGTCTCGACGGTAGTGTGAGGCAGGTCTCCACGGTAGTGTGAGAAAGGTCTCCAAGGTAGTGTGAGGCAGGTATCCACAGTAGTGAGAGGTTGGTCTCCATGGTAGTGTGAGGCCGGTCTCCGCGGTAGTGTGAAGCAGGTCTCAGCGGAAGTGTGAGGCTGGTCTCAAAGGTAGTCTGAAGCAGGTCTCCACGATAGTGTGAGGCAGGTCTCCACGGTAGTGAGAGGCTGGTCTCCATGGCAGTGTGCGGCTGGTCTCCACGGTAGTGTGAGGCAGGTCTCCGCGGTAATGTGAGGCAGGTCTCCACGGTAGGGTGAGGCAGGTTTCCGTGGTAGTGTGAAGCAGGTCCTACCGGAAGTATGAGACAAGTCTCAACGGTAGTGAGAGGCTGGTCAACACGGTAGTGTGAGGCAGGTCTCCATGGCAGTGAGTGGCAGGTCTCCACGGTAGTGTGAGGCAGGTCTCGACGGTAATGTGAGGCAGGTCTCCATGGCAGTGAGTGGCAGGTCTCCACGGTAGTGTGAGGCAGATCTTCACGGTAGTATGAGGCAGGTCTCAACGGTAGTGTGAGGCAGGTCTTTATGGAAGTGTGAGGCATGTTTCCATTGTAGTGTGAGGCATGTCTCCATGGTAGTGTGAGGCAGGTCTCAGCTTTAGGGTGAAGCAGGTCTCCACGATAGTGTGAGGCAGGTCTCAATGGTAGTGAGAGAATGGTCTACATGGTAGTGTGCAGCTGGTCTCCACGGTAGGGTGAGGCAGGTCTCCACGGTAGTGTCAGGCAGGTCTCCGCGGTAGTGTGAGGCAGGTCTCCACGGAAGTGTGAGGCTGGTCTTAACGGTAGTGTGAGGCAGGTCTTTATGGAAGAGTGAGGCTGGTTTCCACGGTAGTGTGATGGCAGGTGTCCACGGTAGTGTGAGGCAGGTCTCAAAGGTAGTGTGAGGCAGGTCTCCACGGTAGTGCGAGGCAAATCTCGACGGTAGTGTGATGCAGGTCTCCACGGTAGTGAGAGGTTGGTCTTCACAATAGTGTGAGGCAGGTCTCCACGGTAGTGTGAGGCAGGTCTCCATAGTAGTGTGAGGCAGGTCTCCACGGTAGTGTGAGGCAGGTCTCCACGGTAGTGTGAGGCAGGTCTCCACGGTAGTGCGAGGCAAATCTCGACGGTAGTGTGAGGCAGGTCTCCACGGTAGTGAGAGGTTGGTCTTCACAATAGTGTGAGGCAGGTCTCCACGGTAGTGTGAGGCAGGTCTCCATAGTAGTGTGAGGCAGGTCTCCACGGTAGTGTGAGGCAGGTCTCCACGGTAGTGTGAGGCAGGTCTCCATGGTAGTGTGAGGCTGGTCTCCATGGTAGTGTGAGGCAGATCTCCACGGTAGTGTGAGGCAGGTCTCCACGGTAGTGTGAGGCAGGTCTCCATGGTAGTGTGAGGCTGGTCTCCACGGTAGTGTGAGGCAGGTCTCCATGGTAGTGTGAGGCTGGTCTCCATGGTAGTGTGAGGCAGGTCTCTACGGTAGTGTGAGGCAGGTCTCCATGGTAGTGTGCGGTTGGTCTCCACGCTAGTGTGAGGCAGGTCTCCACGGTAGTGTGCGGCTGGTCTCCCCGGTAGTGAGAGGCTGGTCTCCACGGTAGTGAGAGGCTGGTCTCCACGGTAGTGTGAGGCAGGTCTCCACGGTAGTGTGAGGCAGGTCTCCACGGTAGTGTGAGACAGGTCTCCACGGTAGTGTGAGGCAGGTCTCCACGGTAGTGTGAGAAAGGTCTCTGCGGTAGTGTGAAGCAGGTCTCAGCGGAAGTGTGAGGCTGGTCTCAAAGGTAGTGTGAAGCAGGTCTCCACGATAGTGTGAGGCAGGTCTCCACGGTAGTGAGAGGCTGGTCTCCATGGTAGTGTGCGGTTGGTCTCCACGGTAGTGTGAGGCAGGTCTCTACGATAGTGTGAGGCAGGTCTCCACGGTAGTGTGCGGCAAGTCTCAACGTTAGTGTGAGGCTGGTCTCCATAGTAGTGAGAGGCTGGTCTCCACGGTAGTGTGAGGCAGGTTTCCACGGTAATGTGAGGCAGGTCTCCACGGTAGCGTGAGGCAGGTTTCCGTGGTAGTGTGAAGCAGGTCCTACCGGAAGTATGAGACAAGTCTCAACGGTAGCGAGAGGCTGGTCAACACGATAGTGTGAGGCAGGTCTCCATGGCAGTGAGTGGCAGGTCTCCAGGGTAGTGTGAGGCAGATCTTCACGGTAGTGTGAGGCAGGCCTCCACGGTAATGTGAGGCAGGTCTCGACGGTAATGTGAGGCATGTCTCAACGGTAGTGTGAGGCAGGTCTTTATGGAAGTGTGAGGCATGTTTCCATAGTAGTGTGAGGCATGTCTCCACGGTAGTGTGAGGCAGGTCTCCGCGGTAGGGTGAAGCAGGTCTCCACGATAGTGTGAGGCAGGTCTCAACGGTAGTGAGAGACTGGTCTACATGATAGTGTGCAGCTGGTTTCCACGGTAGGGTGAGGCAGGTCTCCACGGTAGTGTCAGGCAGGTCTCCGCGGTAGTGTGAGGCATGTCTCCACGGAAGTGTGAGGCTGGTCTTAACGGTAGTGTGAGGCAGGTCTTTATGGAAGAGTGAGGCTGGTTTCCACGGTAGTGTGAGGCAGGTGTCCACGGTAGTGTGAGGCAGGTCTCAGCGGAAGTGAGAGGCTGATCTCCACGTTGGTGTGAGGCAGGTCTC
Organism: Procambarus clarkii; assembly: GCF_040958095.1. Classification (NCBI taxonomy): domain Eukaryota; kingdom Metazoa; phylum Arthropoda; class Malacostraca; order Decapoda; family Cambaridae; genus Procambarus; species Procambarus clarkii. Next base: position 14,345,313 of record NC_091201.1, read on the forward strand.
CTCGGTAGTGTGAGGCAGGTCTCCACGGTAGTGTGAGGCTGGTCTCCACGGTAATGAGAAGCTGGTCTCTACGGTAGAGTGAGGCAGGTCTCCGCGGTAGTGTGAGGCAGGTCTCCACGGTAGTGTGAGGCTGGTCTTCACGTTGGTGTGAGGCAGGTCTCCACGGTAGTGTGATGCTGGTCTCCACGGTAGTGTGAGGCTGGTCTCCACGGTAATGAGAAGCTGGTCTCTACGGAAGTGTGAGGCAGGTCTCCGCGGTAGTGTGAGGCAGGTCTCCACGGTAGTGTGAGGCTGGTCTTCACGTTGGTGTGAGGCAGGTCTCCACGGTAGTGTGAGGCTGGTCTCCACGTTGGTGTGAGGCAGGTCTCCGCGGGAGTGTGAGGCTGGTCTCCACATTGGTGTGAGGCAGGTCTCCACGGTAGTGTGAGGCTGGTCTCCACGGTAGTGTGAGGCTGGTCTCCACGGTAATGAGAAGCTGGTCTCCACGGTAGTGTGAGGCAGGTCTCCGCGGTAGTGTGAGGCAGGTCTCCACGGTAGTGTAAGGCAGGTCTCCACGGTAGTGTGAGGCAGGTCTCCACTGTAGTGTGAGGCAAGTCTCCATTGTAGTGAGAAGCTGGTCTCCACGGTAGTGTGAGGCAGGTATCCACGGTAGTGTGAGGCAGATCTCCACGGTAGTGTGATGCAGGTCTCCACGGTAGTGTGAGGCAGGTCTCCACGGTAGTGTGAGGCAGGTCTCCACTGAAGTGTGAAACAGGTCTCCAAGGTAGTGTGAGGCAGGTATCTACAGTCGTGAGAGGTTGGTCTCCACGGTAGTGTGAGGCAGGTCTCCGCAGTAGTGTGAAGGAAGTCTCAGCGGAAGTGTGAGGCTGGTCCCAAAGGTCGTGTGAAGCAGATCTCCACGATAGAGTGAGGCAGGTCTCCACGATAGTGTGAGGCAGGTCTCCACGGTAGTGTGAGACTGGTCTCCGTAGTAGTGAGAGGCAGGTCTCCACGGTAGTGTGAGGCAGGTCTCCACGGAAGTGTGAAACAGGTCTCCAAGGTAGTGTGAGGAAGGTATCCACAGTAGTAAGAGGTTGGTCTCCACGGTAGTGTGAGGCAGGTCTCCAAGGTCGTGTGAAGCAGGTCTCCACGATTGTGTGAGACAGGTCTCCACGATAGTGTGAGGCAGGTCTCCACGGTAGTGTGAGGCAGGTTTCCACTGTAGTATGAGGCAGGTCTCCACTGTAGTGTGAGGCAGGTCTCCACGGAAAAGTGAGGCAGGTCTCGGCGGAAGTGTGAGGCTGGTCTCCACGTTGGTGTGAGGCAGGTCTCCTCGGTAGTGTGAGGCAGGTCTCCACGTTGGTGTGAGGCAGGTCTCTGCGGGAGAGTGAGGCTGGTCTCCACGGTGGGGTGAGGCAGGTTTCCGTGGTAGTGTGAAGCAGGTCCTACCGGAAGTATGAGACAGGTCTCAACGGTAGTGAGAGGCTGGTCAACACCGTAGTGTGAGGCAGGTCTTCATGGCAGAAAGTGGCAGGTCTCCAGGGTAGTGTGAGGCAGGTCTTCACTGTAGTGTGAGGCAGGTCTCCACGGTAAAGTGAGGCAGGTCTCGGCGGAAGTGTGAGGCTGGTCTCCACGTTGGTGTGAGGCAGGTCTCCTCGGTAGTGTGAGGCAGGTCTCCACGTTGGTGTGAGGCAGGTCTCCCCGGTAGTGTGAGGCAGGTCTCTATGGCAGTGAGTGGCAGGTCTCCAGGGTAGTGAGAGGCAGGTCTCCCCGGTAGGGTGAGGCAGGTCTCGACGGTAATGTGAGGCAGGTCTCCATGGCAGTGAGTGGCAAGTCTCCACGGTATTGTGAGGCAGGTCTCCACGGTAGTGAGAGGCTGGTCAACACGGTAGTGTCAGGCAGGTCTCCATGGCAGTGAATGGCAGGTCTCCACGGTAGTGTGAGGCAGGTCTCCAAGGTAGTGTGAGGCAGGTCTCGACGGTAATGTGAGGCAGGTCTCACCGGAAGTGTGAGGCAGGTCTTTATGGAAGTGTGAGGCATGTTTCCATTGTAGTGTGAGGCATGTCTCCACGGAAGTGTGAGGCTGGTCTCCGCGGTAGTGAGAGGCTGGTCTCCACTGTAGCACTGTAGTGTGAGACAGGTCCCCACGGTAGGGTGATTCAGGTCGCCACGTTAGTGTGAGGCAGGTCTCCAAGGGAGTGTGAGGCAGGTCTCTACGGTAGTGTGCGGCTGGTCTCCGCGGTAGTGAGAGGCTGGTCTCCATGGTAGTGTGCGGCTGGTCTTCACGGTAGGGTGAGGCAGGACTCTACGTAAGTGTGAGGCAGGTCTCCACGTTAGTGTGAGGCAGGTCTCCACGGTAGTGTGAGGCTGGTCTCAACGGTTGTGTAAGGCAGGTCTTTATGGAAGTGTGAGGCATGTTTCCATTGTAGTGTGAGGCATGTCTCCACGGTAGTGTGAGGCTCGTCTCCACGGTAGTGTGAGGCAGGTCTCCACGGTAGGGTGAGTCAGGTCTCCGCGGTAGTGTGAGGCAGGTCTCCACGGTAGTGAGAGGCTGGTCTTCACGTTGGTGTGAGGCACTTCTCCGCGGTAGTGTGAGGTTGGTCTCCACGTTGGTGTAAGGCACGGCTCCACGGTAATTTGAGGCTGGTCTCCACGGGAGTGTGAGGCAGGTCTCCATGGTAGTGTTCGGCTGGTCTCCATGGTTGTGTGAGGCAAGTCTCAACGTTAGTGTGTGGCTGGTCTCCATAGTTATGAGAGGCTGGTCTCCACGGTAGTATGAGGCTGGTCTCAACGGTAGTGTGAGGCAGGTTTTTATGGAAGTGTGAGGCATGTTTCCATTGTAGTGTGAGGCATGTCTCCACGGTAGTGTGAGGCTGGTCTCCACGGTAGTGTGAGGCATGTCTCCACGGTAGTGTGAGGCTGGTCTCAACGGTAGTGTGAGGCAGGTTTTTATGGAAGTGTGAGGCATGTTTCCATTGTAGTGTGAGGCATGTCTCCACGGTAGTGTGAGGCTGGTCTCCACGGTAGTGTGAGGCTGGTCTCCACGGTAGTGTGAGGCTGGTCTCCACGGTAGTGTGAGGCAGGTCTCCTCGATAGTGTGAGGCAGGTCTCCACGGTAGTGTGCGGGTGGTCTCCATGGTTGTGTGAGGCAAGTCTCAACGTTAGTGTGAGGCTGGTCTCCATAGTTATGAGAGGCTGGTCTCTACGATAGTGTGAGGCAGGTCTCCATGGTATTGTGAAGCAGGTCCTACCGGAAGTATGAGACAGGTCTCCACGGTAATGTGAGGCAGGTCTTTTTGGAAGTGTGAGGCATGTTTCCATTGTAGTGTGAGTCATGTCTCCACGGCAGTGTGAGGCAGGTCTTCACGGTAGTGTGAGGCAGGTCTCCACGGTAGGGTGAGGCAGGTTTCCGTGGTAGAGTGAAGCAGGTCCTACCGGAAGTATGAGTCAGGTGTCACTGGTAGTGAGGGGCTGGTCAACACCGTAGTGTGAGGCAGGTCTCTATGGCAAGGCAGAGGCTGGTCTCCAAGCTAGTGTGAGGCTGGTCTTCACGGAAGTGTTAGGCTGGTCTCCACGGTAGTGTGAGGCTGGTCTCCACGGTAGTGTGAGGCAGGTGTCCACGGTTGGGTGAGGCTGGTCTCCACGGCAGTGTGAGGCAGGTCTCCGCGGTAGTGTGAGGCAGGTCTCCGCGGTAGTGTGAGGCTGGTCTCCACGTTGGTGTGAGGTAGGTCTCCACGGTAGTGTGAGGTTGGTCTCCACGTTGGTGTGAGGCAGGTCTCCTCGGTAGTGTGAGGCAGGTCTCCACGACAGTGTGAGGCAGGTCTCCATAGTAGTGAGAGGCAGGTCTCCACGGTAGGGTGAGGCAGGTTTCCGTGGTAATGTGAAGCAGGTCCTACCGGAAGTATGAGGCAGGTCTCAACGGTAGTGAGAGGCTGGTCAACACCGTAGTGTGAGGCAGGTCTCAATGGCAGTGAGAGGCAGTTCTCCACGGTAGTGTGAGGCAGGTCTCCACGGTAGAGTGAGGCAGCTAGGTCTCCTCGGTAGTGTGAGGCAGGTCTCAACGGTAATGTGAGGCAGGTCTTTATGGAAGTGTGAGGCATGTTTCCATTGTAGTGTGAGGCATGTCTTCACGGTAGTGTGAGGCTGGTCTCCGCGGTAGTGTGAAGCAGGTCTCAGCGGAAGTGTGAGGCTGGTCTCAAAGGTAGTGTGAAGCAGGTCTCCACGATAGTGTGAGGCAGGTCTCCACGGTAGTGAGAGGCTGGTCTCCATGGTAGTGTGCGGCTGGTCTCTACGGAAGGGTGAGGCAGGTCTCCACGGTAGTGTGAGGCAGGTCTCCACGGTAGTGTGAGGCAGGCCTCCACGGTAGTGTGAGGCTGGTCTCATCGGTAGTGTGAGGCAGATCTTTATGGAAGTGTGAGGCATGTTTCCATTGTAGTGTGAGGCATGTCTCCACGGTAGTGTGAGGCGGGTCTCCACGGTAGTGTGACGCAGGTCTCCACGGTAGGGTGAGTCAGATTTCCACATTAGGGTGAGACAGGTCTCCGCGGAAGTGTGAGGCAGGTCTCCACGTTGGTGTGAGGCACTTCTCCGCGGTAGTGTGAGGTTGGTCTCCACGTTAGTGTAAGGCACGTCTCCACGGTAATTTGAGGCTGGTCTCCACGGGATTGTGAGGCAGGTCTCAACGATAGTGTGAGGCAGGTCTCCACGGTAGTGTTCGGCTGGTCTCCATGGTTGTGTGAGGCAAGTCTCAACGATAGTGTGAGGCTGGTCTCCATAGTTATGAGAGGCTGGTCTCCGCGGTAGTGTGAGGGAGGTCTCCATGGTAGTGTGAGGGAGGTCTCCATGGTTGTGTGAAGCAGGTCCTACCGGAAGTATGAGACAGGTCTCCACGGTAATGTGAGGCAGGTCTTTTAGGAAGTGTGAGGCATGTTTCCATTGTAGTGTGAGGCATGTCTCCACGGCAGTGTGAGGCAGGTCTCCACGGTAGTGTGAGGCAGGTCTCCATGGTAGTGTGAGGGAGGTCTCCATGGTTGTGTGAAGCAGGTCCTACCGGAAGAATGAGACAGGTCTCCACGGTAATGTGAGGCAGGTCTTTTTGGAAGTGTGAGGCATGTTTCCATTGTAGTGTGAGGCATGTCTTCACGGCAGTGTGAGGCAGGTCACCACGGTAGTGTGAGGCAGGTCTCCATGGTAGGGTGAGGCAGGTTTCCGTGGTAGTGTGAAGCAGGTATCAACCAGAAGTATGAGACAGGTCACAACGGTAGAGGGAGGCAGGTCTTCGCGGTAGTGAGAGGCTGATCTCAATGGTAGTATGAGGTAGGTCTCTACGATAGTGAGAGGCAGGTCTCCACGGTAGTGTGGGGCAGGTCTCAACGGTAGTGTGAGGCTGGTCTGCACGGTAGTTTGAGGTGGTCTCCGCCGTAGTGTGAGGCTGATCTACACGTTGGTGTGAGTCAGGTCTTCGCGGTAGTGTGAGGCTGGTCTCCACATTGGAGTGTGGCCGGTCTCCGCGCTAGTGTGAGGCTGGTCTCCACGTTAGTGTGAGGCAGGTCTCCGCGGTAGTGTGAGGCTGGTCTACATGGAAGTGTGAGGGAGGTCTCCATGGTAATGTGAGGCATGTCTCCATGGTAGTGTGAGGCAGGTCTCCACGGTAGTGTGAGACTGGTCTCCGTAGTAGTGAGAGGCAGGTCTCCACGGTAGTGTGAGGCAGGTCTCCACGGAAGTGTGAAACAGGTCTCCAAGGTAGTGTGAGGCAGGTATCCACAGTAGTGAGAGGTTGGTCTCCACGGTAGTGTGAGGCAGGTCTCCAAGGTCGTGTGAAGCAGGTCTCCACGATTGTGTGAGGCAGGTCTCCACGATAGTGTGAGGCAGGTCTCCACGGTAGTATGAGGCAGGTTTCCACTGTAGTGTGAGGCAGGTCTCCACTGTAGTGTGAGGCAGGTCTCCACGGAAAAGTGAGGCAGGTCTCGGCGGAAGTGTGAGGCTGGTCTCCACGTTGGTGTGAGGCAGGTCTCCTCGGTAGTGTGAGGCAGGTCTCCACGTTGGTGTGAGGCAGGTCTCTGCGGGAGAGTGAGGCTGGTCTCCACGGTGGGGTGAGGCAGGTTTCCGTGGTAGTGTGAAGCAGGTCCTACCGGAAGTATGAGACAGGTCTCAACGGTAGTGAGAGGCTGGTCAACACCGTAGTGTGAGGCAGGTCTCCATGGCAGAAAGTGGCAGGTCTCCAGGGTAGTGTGAGGCAGGTCTTCACTGTAGTGTGAGGCAGGTCTCCACGGTAAAGTGAGGCAGGTCTCGGCGGAAGTGTGAGGCTGGTCTCCACGTTGGTGTGAGGCAGGTCTCCTCGGTAGTGTGAGGCAGGTCTCCACGTTGGTGTGAGGCAGGTCTCCCCGGTAGTGTGAGGCAGGTCTCTATGGCAGTGAGTGGCAGGTCTCCAGGGTAGTGAGAGGCAGGTGTCCCCGGTAGGGTGAGGCAGGTCTCGACGGTAATGTGAGGCAGGTCTCCATGGCAGTGAGTGGCAAGTCTCCACGGTATTGTGAGGCAGGTCTCCACGGTAGTGTGAGGCAGGTCTTTATGGAAGTGTGAGGCATGTTTCCATTGTAGTGTGAGGCATGTCTCCACGGAAGTGTGAGGCTGGTCTCCGCGGTAGTGAGAGGCTGGTCTCCACTGTAGCACTGTAGTGTGAGGCAGGTCCCCACGGTAGGGTGATTCAGGTAGCCACGTTAGTGTGAGGCAGGTCTCCAAGGGAGTGTGAGGCAGGTCTCTACGGTAGTGTGCGGCTGGTCTCCGCGGTAGTGAGAGGCTGGTCTCCATGGTAGTGTGCGGCTGGTCTTCACGGTAGGGTGAGGCAGGACTCTACGTAAGTGTGAGGCAGGTCTCCACGTTAGTGTGAGGCAGGTCTCCACGGTAGTGTGAGGCTGGTCTCAACGGTAGTGTAAGGCAGGTCTTTATGGAAGTGTGAGGCATGTTTCCATTGTAGTGTGAGGCATGTCTCCACGGTAGTGTGAGGCTCGTCTCCACGGTAGTGTGAGGCTCGTCTCCACGGTAGTGTGAGGCAGGTCTCCACGGTAGTGAGAGGCTGGTCTTCACGTTGGTGTGAGGCACTTCTCCGCGGTAGTGTGAGGTTGGTCTCCACGTTGGTGTAAGGCACGTCTCCACGGTAATTTGAGGCTGGTCTCCACGGGAGTGTGAGGCAGGTCTCCATGGTAGTGTTCGGCTGGTCTCCATGGTTGTGTGAGGCAAGTCTCAACGTTAGTGTGTGGCTGGTCTCCATAGTTATGAGAGGCTGGTCTCCACGGTACTATGAGGCTGGTCTCAACGGTAGTGTGAGGCAGGTTTTTATGGAAGTGTGAGGCATGTTTCCATTGTAGTGTGAGGCATGTCTCCACGGTAGTGTGAGGCTGGTCTCAACGGTAGTGTGAGGGAGGTTTTTTGGAAGTGTGAGGCATGTTTCCATTGTAGTGTGAGGCATGTCTCCACGGTAGTGTGAGGCTGGTCTCCACGGTAGTGTGAGGCTGGTCTCCACGGTAGTGTGAGGCTGGTCTCCACGGTAGTGTGAGGCTGGTCTCCACGGTAGTGTGAGGCAGGTCTCCTCGATAGTGTGAGGCAGGTCTCCACGGTAGTGTGCGGCTGGTCTCCATGGTTGTGTGAGGCAAGTCTCAACGTTAGTGTGAGGCTGGTCTCTACGGTAGTGTGAGGCAGGTCTCCATGGTAGTGTGAAGCAGGTCCTACCGGAAGTATGAGACAGGTCTCCACGGTAATGTCAGGCAGGTCTTTTTGGAAGTGTGAGGCATGTTTCCATTGTAGTGTGAGTCATGTCTCCACGGCAGTGTGAGGCAGGTCTTCACGGTAGTGTGAGGCAGGTCTCCACGGTAGGGTGAGGCAGGTTTCCGTGGTAGAGTGAAGCAGGTCCTACCGGAAGTATGAGTCAGGTGTCACTGGTAGTGAGGGGCTGGTCAACACCGTAGTGTGAGGCAGGTCTCTATGGCAAGGCAGAGGCTGGTCTCCAAGCTAGTGTGAGGCTGGTCTTTACGGAAGTGTTAGGCTGGTCTCCACGGTAGTGTGAGGCTGGTCTCCACGGTAGTGTGAGGCAGGTGTCCACGGTTGGGTGAGGCTGGTCTCCACGGCAGTGTGAGGCAGGTCTCCGCGGTAGTGTGAGGCAGGTCTCCGCGGTAGTGTGAGGCTGGTCTCCACGTTGGTGTGAGGTAGGTCTCCACGGTAGTGTGAGGTTGGTCTCCACGTTGGTGTGAGGCAGGTCTCCACGGTAGTGTGAGGCAGGTCTCCACGACAGAGTGAGGCAGGTCTCCATAGTAGTGAGAGGCAGGTCTCCACGGTAGGGTGAGGCAGGTTTCCGTGGTAATGTGAAGCAGGTCCTACCGGAAGTATGACGCAGGTCTCAACGGTAGTGAGAGGCTGGTCAACACCGTAGTGTGAGGCAGGTCTCCATGGCAGTGAGAGGCAGGTCTCCACGGTAGTGTGAGGCAGGTCTCCACGGTAGAGTGAGGCAGCTAGGTCTCCTCGGTAATGTGAGGCAGGTCTCAACGGTAATGTGAGGCAGGTCTTTATGGAAGTGTGAGGCATGTTTCCATTGTAGTGTGAGGCATGTCTTCACGGTAGTGTGAGGCTGGTCTCCGCGGTAGTGTGAAGCAGGTCTCAGCGGAAGTGTGAGGCTGGTCTCCGCGGTAGTGTGAAGCAGGTCTCCACGATAGTGTGAGGCAGGTCTCCACGGTAGTGAGAGGCTGGTCTCCATGGTAGTGTGCGGCTGGTCTCTACGGAAGGGTGAGGCAGGTCTCCACGGTAGTGTGAGGCAGGTCTCCACGGTAGTGTGAGGCAGGCCTCCACGGTAGTGTGAGGCTGGTCTCATCGGTAGTGTGAGGCAGATCTTTATGGAAGTGTGAGGCATGTTTCCATTGTAGTGTGAGGCATGTCTCCACGGTAGTGTGAGGCGGGTCTCCACGGTAGTGTGACGCAGGTCTCCACGGTAGGGTGAGTCAGATTTCCACGGTAGGGTGAGACAGGTCTCCGCGGAAGTGTGAGGCAGGTCTCCACGTTGGTGTGAGACACTTCTCCGCGGTAGTGTGAGGTTGGTCTCCACGTTAGTGTAAGGCACGTCTCCACGGTAATTTGAGGCTGGTCTCCACGGGAGTGTGAGGCAGGTCTCCACGCTAGTGTGAGGCAGGTCTCCACGGTAGTGTTCGGCTGGTCTCCATGGTTGTGTGAGGCAAGTCTCAACGTTAGTGTGAGGCTGGTCTCCATAGTTATGAGAGGCTGGTCTCCGCGGTAGTGTGAGGCAGGTCTCCATGGTAGTGTGAGGGAGGTCCCCATGGTTGTGTGAAGCAGGTCCTACCGGAAGTATGAGACAGGTCTCCACGGTAATGTGAGGCAGGTCTTTTAGGAAGTGTGAGGCATGTTTCCATTGTAGTGTGAGGCTAGTCTCCACGGCAGTGTGAGGCAGGTCTCCACGGTAGTGTGAGGCAGGTCTCCATTGTAGTGTGAGGCACGTCTCCATGGAAGTGTGAAGCAGGTCCTAACGGAAGAATGAGACAGGTCTCCACGGTAATGTGAGGCAGGTCTTTTTGGAAGTGTGAGGCATGTTTCCATTGTAGTGTGAGGCATGTCTTCACGGCAGTGTGAGGCAGGTCACCACGGTAGTGTGAGGCAGGTCCCCATGGTAGGGTGAGGCAGGTTTCCGTGGTAGTGTGAAGCAGGTATCAACCAGAAGTATGAGACAGGTCACAACGGTAGTGGGAGGCAGGTCTTCGCGGTAGTGAGAGGCTGGTCTCAATGGTAGTATGAGGTAGGTCTCTTCGATAGTGAGAGGCAGGTCTCCACGGTAGTGTGGGGCAGTTCTCAACGGTAGTGTGAGGCTGGTCTGCACGGTAGTTTGAGGTGGTCTCCGCCGTAGTGTGAGGCTGATCTACACGTTGGTGTGAGTCAGGTCTTCGCGCTAGTGTGAGGCTGGTCTCCACGTTAGTGTGAGGCAGGTCTCCGCGGTAGTGTGAGGCTGGTCTACTTAGAAGTGTGAGGGAGGTCTCCATGGTAATGTGAGGCATGTCTCCATGGTAGTGTGAGGCAGGTCTCCACGGTAGTGTGGGGCTGGTCTCCACGGTAGTGTGGGGCTGGTCTCAACGGTAGTGTGGGGCTGGTCTGCACGGTAGTGTGAGGCAGGTCTCCTCGGTAGTGTGAGGCTGGTCTCAACGGTAGTGTTGGGGCTGGTCTCCACGGTAGTGTGAGGCAGGTCTCCACGGTAGTATGAGGCTGGTCTCAACGGTAGTGTGAGGCAGGTTTTTATGGAAGTGTGAGGCATGTTTCCATTGTAGTGTGAGGCATGTCTCCACGGTAGTGTGAGGCTGGTCTTCACGGTAGTGTGAGGCATGTCTCCACGGTAGTGTGAGGCTGGTCTCAACGGTAGTGTGAGGCAGGTTTTTATGGAAGTGTGAGGCATGTTTCCATTGTAGTGTGAGGCATGTCTCCACGGTAGTGTGAGGCTGGTCTCCACGGTAGTGTGAGGCTGGTCTCCACGGTAGTGTGAGGCTGGTCTCCACGGTAGTGTGAGGTAGGTCTCCTCGATAGTGTGAGGCAGGTCTCCACGGTAGTGTGCGGCTGGTCTCCATGGTTATGAGAGGCTGGTCTCTACGGTAGTGTGAGGCAGGTCTCCATGGTAGTGTGAAGCAGGTCCTACCGGAAGTAGGAGACAGTCTCCACGGTAATGTCAGGCAGGTCTTTTTGGAAGTGTGAGGCATGTTTCCATTGTAGTGTGAGTCATGTCTCCACGGCAGTGTGAGGCAGGTCTTCACGGTAGTGTGAGGCAGGTCTCCACGGTAGGGTGAGGCAGGTTTCCGTGGTAGAGTGAAGCAGGTCCTACCGGAAGTATGAGTCAGGGGTCACCGGTAGTGAGGGGCTGGTCAACACGGTAGTGTGTGGCAGGTCTCCATGGCAAGGCAGAGGCTGGTCTCCAAGCTAGTGTGAGGCTGGTCTTCACGGAAGTGTTAGGCTGGTCTCCACGGTAGTGTGAGGCTGGTCTCCACGGTAGTGTGAGGCAGGTCTCCCGATAGTGTGAGGCAGGTCTCCACGGTAGTGTGCGGCTGGTCTCCATGGTTGTGTGAGGCAAGTCTCAACGTTGGTGTGAGGCTGGTCTCCACGGTAGTGTGAGGCAGGTCTCCATGGTAGTGTGAAGCAGGTCCTACCGGAAGTATGAGACAGGTCTCCACGGTAATGTGAGGCAGGTCTTTTTGGAAGTGTGAGGCATGTTTCCATTGTAGTGTGAGTCATGTCTCCACGGCAGTGTGAGGCAGGTCTTCACGGTAGTGTGAGGCAGGTCTCCACGGTAGGGTGAGGCAGGTTTCCGTGGTAGAGTGAAGCAGGTCCTACCGGAAGTATGAGTCAGGTGTCACTGGTAGTGAGTGGCTGGTCAACACCGTAGTGTGAGGCAGGTCTCTATGGCAAGGCAGAGGCTGGTCTCCAAGCTAGTGTGAGGCTGGTCTTCACGGAAGTGTTAGGCTGGTCTCCACGGTAGTGTGAGGCTGGTCTCCACGGTAGTGTGAGGCAGGTCTCCGCGGTAGTGTGAGGCTGGTCTCCACGTTGGTGTGAGGTAGGTCTCCACGGTAGTGTGAGGTTGGTCTCCACGTTGGTGTGAGGCAGGTGTCCACGGTAGTGTGAGGCTGGTCTCCACGGTAGTGTGAGGCAGGTCTCCGCGGTAGTGTGAGGCTGGGCTCCACGGTAGTGTGAGGCAGGTCTCCACTGTAGTGTGAGGCAAGTCTCCACGGAATGGTCAGGCAGGTCTCCACGGTAGTGTGAGGCAGGTCTCCAACGTAGTGTAAGGCAGGTATCGTCGGTAGTGTGAGGCAGGGCCCCACGGTAGTGTGAGGCAGGTCTTCGCGGTAGGGTGAAGCATGTCTCACCGGGAATGTGAGGGTGGTCTCCACTGTAGTGTGAGGTAAGTCTCCAAGGTAGTGAGAGGCTGGTCTCAATGGTAGTGTGAGGTATGTCTCCACGATAGTGAGAGGCAGGTCTCCACGGTAGTGTGCGGCAGGTCTCAACGGTAGTGTGAGGTTGGTCTGCACGGTAGTTTGAGGCAGGTCTCCACGGTAGTGTGGGGCAGGTCTCAACGGTAGTGTGAGGCTGGTCTCCACGTTAGCGTGAGGCAGGTCTCCGCGGTAGTGTGAGCCTGGTCTCCTTGGAAGTGTGAGGGAGGTCTCCATGGTAATGTGAGGCATGTCTCCATGTTAGTGTGAGGCAGGTCTCCACGGTAGTGTGGGGTTGGTCTCAACGGTAGTGTGGGGCTGGTCTGCACGGTAGTGTGAGGCAGGTCTCCACGGTAGTGTGAGGCTGGTCTCAACGGTAGTGTGGGGCTGGTCTCCACGGAGGTGTGAGGCAGGTCTCCGCGGTAGTGTGAGGCTGGTCTCCACGTTGTTGTGAGGCAGGTCTCCGCAGTAGTGTGAGGCTGGTCTTCACGTTGGTGTGAGGCAGGACTCTAGGGTAGTGTGAGGCAGGTCTCCACGGTAGTGAGAAGCTGGTCTCCACGGTAGTGTGTGGCAGGTCTTTACGTTAGTGTGAGGCTGGTCTCCACGATAGTGTGAGGCTGGTCTCCACGGTAGTGTGAGGCTGGTCTCGGCGGAAGTGTGAGGCAGGTCTCCACAGTAGTGTGAGGCAGGTCTCTACTGTAGTGTGAGGCAGGTCTCCACAGTAGTGTGAGGCAGGTCTCCACTGTAGTGTGAGGCAGGTCTCCACTGTAGTGCGAGGCAGGTCTCCACTGTAGTGTGAGGCAGGTCTCCACTGTAGTGTGAGGCAGGTGTCTACTATAGTGTGAGGCAGGTCTCCACTGTAGTGTGAGGCTGGTCTTCACGTTGTTGTGAGGCAAGTCTCCGCGGGAGTGTGAGGCAGGTCTCCACGTTGGTGTGAGGCTGGTTTCCACGTTGGTGTGAGGCAGGTCTCCGCGGTAGTGTGAGGCAGGTCTTCACGTTGTTGTGAGTCAGGTCTCCGCGGGAGTGTGAGGCTGGTCTCTACGTTGGTGTAAGGCAGGTCTCCGCGGTAGTGTGAAGCAAGTCTCCACGGGAGTGTGAGGCAAGTCTCCACGGAAGTGTCAGACAGGTCTCTACGGTAGTGGGAGGCAGGTCTCCAAGGTAGTGTGAGGCAGGTATCGTCGGTAGTGTCAGGCAGGTCTTCGCGGTAGGGTGAAGCAGGTCTCACCGGAAAAGTGAGGCAGGTCTCAAAAGTAGTGTGAGGCAGGTCTCCACGGTAGTGAGAGGCTGGTCCCCATCGTAGTGTGAGGTAAGTCTCCACTGTAGTGTGAGGCAGGTCTCTACTGTAGTGTGAGGCTGGTCTCCACGGTAGTGTGCGGCAGGTCTCCACGGTAGTGTGAGGCAGGTTTCCATGGAAGTGTGAGGCAGGTCTCCACGGTAGTGTGAGGCAGGTCTCTATTCTAGTGTGAGGCAGGTCTCCACAGTAGTGTGAGGCAGGTCTCCACTGTAGTGTGAGGCAGGTCTCCACTGTAGTGTGAGGCAGGTCTCCACTGTAGTGCGAGGCAGGTCTCCAAGCCTGAGAACACCAGTGGTATGGATATCCATGTTACAGTCATACTTGTTGACTGAAGACTGAGCTCAGCCGGAGAGTCGGAGGAGTGGTGAGGGAGTGTTCTGGGGCAGTGACCGCCCCGGGGGTGGTGAGGGAGTGTTCTGGGGATGTGACCGCCCCGGAGATGGTGGGGGAGTGTTCTGGGGCAGTGACCGCCCCGGGGGTGGTGAGGGAGTGTTCTGGGGATGTGACCGCCCCGGAGATGGTGGGGGAGTGTTCTGGGGCAGTGACCGCCCCGGGGGTGGTGAGGGAGTGTTCTGGGGATGTGACCGCCCCGGAGGTGGTGGGGGAGTGTTCTGGGGCAGTGACCGCCCCGGGGGTGGTGAGGGAGTGTTCTGGGGATGTGACCGCCCCGGAGATTTTGGGGGAGTGTTCTGGGGCAGTGACCGCCCCGGGGGTGGTGAGCGAGTGTTCTGGGGATGTGACCGCCCCGGAGATGGTGGGGGAGTGTTCTGGGGCAGTGACCGCCCCGGGGGTGGTGAGGGAGTGTTCTGGGGATGTGACCGCCCCGGAGGTGGTGGGGGAGTGTTCTGGGGCAGTGACCGCCCCGGGGGTGGTGGGGGGAGTGTTCTGGGGCAGTGACCGCCCCGGGGGTGGTGGGGGGAGTGTTCTGGGGTAGTGACCGCCCCGGGGGTGGTGGGGAGAGTGTTCTGGGGCAGTGACCGCCCCGGGGGTGGTGGGGGGAGTGTTCTGGGGCAGTGACCGCCCCGGGGGTGGTGAGGGAGTGTTCTGGGGATGTGACCGCCCCGGAGGTGGTGGGGGAGTGTTCTGGGGCAGTGACCGCCCCGGGGGTGGTGGGGGGAGTGTTCTGGGGCAGTGACCGCCCCGGGGGTGGTGGGGGGAGTGTTCTGGGGTAGTGACCGCCCCGGGGGTGGTGGGGAGAGTGTTCTGGGGCAGTGACCGCCCCGGGGGTGGTGGGGGGAGTGTTCTGGGGCAGTGACCGCCCCGGGGGTGGTGAGGGAGTGTTCTGGGGATGTGACCGCCCCGGAGATGGTGGGGGAGTGTTCTGGGGCAGTGACCGCCCCGGGGGTGGTGAGGGAGTGTTCTGGGGATGTGACCGCCCCGGAGGTGGTGGGGGAGTGTTCTGGGGCAGTGACCGCCCCGGGGGTGGTGAGGGAGTGTTCTGGGGATGTGACCGCCCCGGAGATTTTGGGGGAGTGTTCTGGGGCAGTGACCGCCCCGGGGGTGGTGAGCGAGTGTTCTGGGGATGTGACCGCCCCGGAGATGGTGGGGGAGTGTTCTGGGGCAGTGACCGCCCCGGGGGTGGTGAGGGAGTGTTCTGGGGATGTGACCGCCCCGGAGGTGGTGGGGGAGTGTTCTGGGGCAGTGACCGCCCCGGGGGTGGTGGGGGGAGTGTTCTGGGGCAGTGACCGCCCCGGGGGTGGTGGGGGGAGTGTTCTGGGGTAGTGACCGCCCCGGGGGTGGTGGGGAGAGTGTTCTGGGGCAGTGACCGCCCCGGGGGTGGTGGGGGGAGTGTTCTGGGGCAGTGACCGCCCCGAGGGTGGTGAGGGAGTGTTCTGGGGATGTGACCGCCCCGGAGGAGGTGGGGGAGTGTTCTGGGGCAGTGACCGCCCCGAGGGTGGTGGGGTTAGTGTTCTGGGGCAGTGACCGCCCCGGGGGTGGAGAGGGAGTGTTCTGGTACCGTGACCGCCCCGGGGGTACTGGGGGAGTGTTTTGGGGCAGTGACCGCCCCGGGGGTGGTGGGGGAGTGTTTTGGGGCAGTGACCGCCCCGGGGGTGGTGGGGGAGTGGGGGGAGTGTTCTGGGGCAGTGACCGCCCCGGGGGTGGTGGGGGGAGTGTTCTGGGGCAGTGACCGCCCCGGGGGTGGTGGGGGGAGTGTTCTGGGGCAGTGACCGCCCCGGGGGTGGTGGGGGAGTGTTCTGGGGCAGTGACCACCCCGGGGGTAGTGGGGGGAGTGTTCCGGGGCAGTGACCGCCCCGGGGGTGGTGGGGGGCGTGTTCTGGGGCAGTGACCGCCCCGGAGGTGGTGGGGGGAGTGTTCTGGGGCAGTGACCGCCCCGGGGGTGGTGGGGGGAGTGTTGTGGGGCAGTGACCGCCCTGGGGGTGGTGGGGGGAGTGTTGTGGGGCAGTGACCGCCCCGGGGTGGTGGGGGAGTGTTCTGGGGCAGTAACCGCCCCGGGGGTGGTGGGGGGAGTGTTCCGGGGCAGTGACCGCCCCGGGGGTGGTGGGGGGCGTGTTCTGGGGAAGTGACCGCCCCGGAGGTGGTGGGGGGAGTGTTCTGGGGCAGTGACCGCCCCGGGGGTGGTGGGGGGAGTGTTGTGGGGCAGTGACCGCCCCGGGGGTGGTGGGGGGAGTGTTGTGGGGCAGTGACCGCCCCGGGGTGGTGGGGGAGTGTTCTGGGGCAGTGACCGCCCCGGGGGTGGTGGGGGAGTGTTGTGGGACAGTGACCGCCCGGGGGTGGTTGGGGAGTGTTCTGGGGCAGTGACCGCCCCGGGGATGGTGGGGGAGTGTTCTGGGGCAGTGACCGCCCCGAGGGTGGTGGGGGAGTGTTCTGGGGCAGTGACCGCCCCGGGGATGGTGGGGGAGTGTTCTGGGGCAGTGACCGCCCCGAGGGTGGTGGGGGAGTGTTCTGGGGCAGTGACCGCCCCGGGGGTTGTGGGGGAGTGTTCTGGGGCAGTGACCGCCCCGGGGGCTGTGGGGGAGTGTTGTGGGACAGTGACCGCCCCGGGGGTGGTGGGGGGAGTGTTCTGGGGATGTGACCGCCCCGGGGGTGGTGGGGGAGTGTTGTGGGACAGTGACCGCCCCGGGGTTGGTGGGGGGGATGTTCTGGTGTAGTGACCGCCCGGGGGTGGTGGGGGAGTGGGGGGAGTGTTCTGGGGCAGTGACCGCCCCGGGGGTGGTGGGGGAGTGTTCTGGGGCAGTGACCGCCCCAGGGGTGGTGGGGGAGTGTTGTGGGACAGTGACCGCCCCGGGGTTGGTGGGGGGGATGTTCTGGTACAGTGACCACCCCGGGGGTGGTGGGGGAGTGGGGGGAGTGTTCTGGGGCAGTGACCACCCCGGGGGTGGTTGGGGGAGTGTTCTGGGGCAGTGACCGCCCCAGGGGTGTTGGGGGAGTAGGGGGAGTGTTGTGGGGCAGTGACCGCCCCGGGGTTGGTGGGGGGAGTGTTCTGGGGCAGTGACCGCCCCGGGGGTGGTTGGGGGAGTGTTCTGGGGCAGTGACCGCCCCGGGGGTGGTGGGGGAGTGTTCTGGGGATGTGACCGCCCCGGAGATGGTGGGGGAGTGTTCTGGGGCAGTGACCGCCCCGAGGGTGGTGGGGGGAGTATTCTGGGGCAGTGACCGCCCCGGGGGTGGTGGGGAGAGTGTTCTGGGGCAGTGACCGGCCCGGGGGTGGTGGGGGAGTGTTCTGGGGATGTGACCGCCCCGGAGATGGTGGGGGAGTGTTCTGGGGCAGTGACCGCCCCGGGGGTGGTGAGGGAGTGTTCTGGGGATGTGACCGCCCCGGAGGTGGTGGGGGAGTGTTCTGGGGCAGTGACCGCCCCGGGGGTGGTGGGGGGAGTGTTCTGGGGCAGTGACCGCCCCGGGGGTGGTGGGGGGAGTGTTCTGGGGTAGTGACCGCCCCGGGGGTGGTGGGGAGAGTGTTCTGGGGCAGTGACCGCCCCGGGGGTGGTGGGGGGAGTGTTCTGGGGCAGTGACCGCCCCGAGGGTGGTGAGGGAGTGTTCTGGGGATGTGACCGCCCCGGAGGAGGTGGGGGAGTGTTCTGGGGCAGTGACCGCCCCGAGGGTGGTGGGGTTAGTGTTCTGGGGCAGTGACCGCCCCGGGGGTGGAGAGGGAGTGTTCTGGTACCGTGACCGCCCAGCGGGTACTGGGGGGAGTGTTTTGGGGCAGTGACCGCCCCGGGGGTGGTGGGGGAGTGTTTTGGGGCAGTGACCGCCCCGGGGGTGGTGGGGGAGTGGGGGGAGTGTTCTGGGGCAGTGACCGCCCCGGGGGTGGTGGGGGGAGTGTTCTGGGGCAGTGACCGCCCCGGGGGTGGTGGGGGGAGTGTTCTGGGGCAGTAGCCGCCCCGGGGGTGGTGGGGGAGTGTTCTGGGGCAGTGACCGCCCCGGGGGTGGTGGGGGGAGTGTTCCGGGGCAGTGACCGCCCCGGGGGTGGTGGGGGGCGTGTTCTGGGGCAGTGACCGCCCCGGAGGTGGTGGGGGGAGTGTTCTGGGGCAGTGACCGCCCCGGGGGTGGTGGGGGGAGTGTTGTGGGGCAGTGACCGCCCCGTGGGTGGTGGGGGGAGTGTTGTGGGGCAGTGACCGCCCCGGGGGTGGTGGGGGAGTGGGGGGAGTGTTCTGGGGCAGTGACCGCCCCGAGGGTGGTGGGGGGAGTATTCTGGGGCAGTGACCGCCCCGGAGATGGTGGGGGAGTGTTCTGGGGCAGTGACCGCCCCGGGGGTGGTGAGGGAGTGTTCTGGGGATGTGACCGCCCCGGAGGTGGTGGGGGAGTGTTCTGGGGCAGTGACCGCCCCGGGGGTGGTGGGGGAGTGTTCTGGGGCAGTGACCGCCCCGAGGGTGGTGGGGGGAGTGTTCTGGGGCAGTGACCGCCCCAGGGGTGGTGGGGGAGTGTTGTGGGACAGTGACCGCCCCGGGGTTGGTGGGGGGGATGATCTGGTACAGTGACCACCCCGGGGGTGGTGGGGGAGTGGGGGGAGTGTTCTGGGGCAGTGACCGCCCCGGGGGTGGTTGGGGGAGTGTTCTGGGGCTGTGACCGCCCCAGGGGTGTTGGGGGAGTAGGGGGAGTGTTCTGGGGCAGTGACCGCCCCGGGGGTGGTGGGGGGAGTGTTCTGGGGCAGTGACCGCCCCGGGGGTGGTTGGGGGAGTGTTCTGGGGCAGTGACCGCCCCGGGGGTGGTGGGGGAGTGGGGGGAGTGTTCTGGGGCAGTGAACGCCCCGAGGGTGGTGGGGGGAGTATTCTGGGGCAGTGACCGCCCCGAGGGTGGTGGGGGAGTGTTCTGGGGCAGTGACCGCCCCGGGGGTTGTGGGGGAGTGTTCTGGGGCAGTGACCGCCCCGGGGGCTGTGGGGGAGTGTTGTGGGACAGTGACCGCCCCGGGGATGGTGGGGGGAGTGTTCTGGTACAGTGACCACCCCGGGGGTGGTGGGGGAGTGGGGGGAGTGTTCTGGGGCAGTGACCGCCCCGGGGGTGGTTAGGGGAGTGTTCTGGGGCAGTGACCGCCCCAGGGGTGTTGGGGGAGTAGGGGGAGTGTTCTGGGGCAGTGACCGCCCCGGGGGTGGTGGGGGAGTGGGGGGAGTGTTCTGGGGCAGTGACCGCCATGAGGGTGGTGGGGGGAGTATTCTGGGGCAGTGACCGCCCCGGGGGTGGTGGGGGGAGTGTTCTGGGGCAGTGACCGCCCCGGGGGTGGTGGGGGAGTGTTCTGGGGATGTGACCGCCCCGGAGATGGTGGGGGAGTGTTCTGGGGCAGTGACCGCCCCGGGGGTGGTGAGGGAGTGTTTTGGGGATGTGACCGCCCCGGAGGTGGTGGGGAGTGTTCTGGGGCAGTGACCGCCCCGGGGGTGGTGGGGGGAGTGTTCTGGGGCAGTGACCGCCCCGAGGGTGGTGAGGGAGTGTTCTGGGGATGTGACCGCCCCGGAGGAGGTGGGGGAGTGTTCTGGGGCAGTGACCGCCCCGAGGGTGGTGGGGTTAGTGTTCTGGGGCAGTGACCGCCCCGGGGGTGGAGAGGGAGTGTTCTGGTACCGTGACCGCCCCGGGGGTACTGGGGGGAGTGTTTTGGGGCAGTGACCGCCCCGGGGGTGGTGGGGGAGTGTTTTGGGGCAGTGACCGCCCCGGGGGTGGTGGGGGAGTGGGGGAGTGTTCTGGGGCAGTGACCGCCCCGGGGGTGGTGGGGGGAGTGTTGTGGGGCAGTGACCGCCCCGGGGGTGGTGGGGGGAGTGTTGTGGGGCAGTGACCGCCCCGGGGTGGTGGGGGAGTGTTCTGGGGCAGTGACCGCCCCGGGGGTGGTGGGGGAGTGTTGTGGGACAGTGACCGCCCGGGGGTGGTGGGGGAGTGTTCTGGGGCAGTGACCGCCCCGGGGATGGTGGGGGAGTGTTCTGGGGCAGTGACCGCCCCGAGGGTGGTGGGGGAGTGTTCTGGGGCAGTGACCGCCCCGGGGATGGTGGGGGAGTGTTCTGGGGCAGTGACCGCCCCGAGGGTGGTGGGGAGTGTTCTGGGGCAGTGACCGCCCCGGGGGTTGTGGGGGAGTGTTCTGGGGCAGTGACCGCCCCGGGGGCTGTGGGGGAGTGTTGTGGGACAGTGACCGCCCCGGGGGTGGTGGGGGGAGTGTTCTGGGGATGTGACCGCCCCGGGGGTGGTGGGGGAGTGTTGTGGGACAGTGACCGCCCCGGGGTTGGTGGGGGGGATGTTCTGGTGTAGTGACCGCCCGGGGGTGGTGGGGGAGTGGGGGGAGTGTTCTGGGGCAGTGACCGCCCCGGGGGTGGTGGGGGAGTGTTCTGGGGCAGTGACCGCCCCAGGGGTGGTGGGGGAGTGTTGTGGGACAGTGACCGCCCCGGGGTTGGTGGGGGGGATGTTCTGGTACAGTGACCACCCCGGGGGTGGTGGGGGAGTGGGGGGAGTGTTCTGGGGCAGTGACCACCCCGGGGGTGGTTGGGGGAGTGTTCTGGGGCAGTGACCGCCCCAGGGGTGTTGGGGGAGTAGGGGGAGTGTTGTGGGGCAGTGACCGCCCCGGGGGTGGTGGGGGGAGTGTTCTGGGGCAGTGACCGCCCCGGGGGTGGTTGGGGGAGTGTTCTGGGGCAGTGACCGCCCCGGGGGTGGTGGGGGAGTGTTCTGGGGATGTGACCGCCCCGGAGATGGTGGGGGAGTGTTCTGGGGCAGTGACCGCCCCGAGGGTGGTGGGGGGGAGTATTCTGGGGCAGTGACCGCCCCGGGGGTGGTGGGGAGAGTGTTCTGGGGCAGTGACCGGCCCGGGGGTGGTGGGGGAGTGTTCTGGGGATGTGACCGCCCCGGAGATGGTGGGGGAGTGTTCTGGGGCAGTGACCGCCCCGGGGGTGGTGAGGGAGTGTTCTGGGGATGTGACCGCCCCGGAGGTGGTGGGGGAGTGTTCTGGGGCAGTGACCGCCCCGGGGGTGGTGGGGGGAGTGTTCTGGGGCAGTGACCGCCCCGGGGGTGGTGGGGGGAGTGTTCTGGGGTAGTGACCGCCCCGGGGGTGGTGGGGAGAGTGTTCTGGGGCAGTGACCGCCCCGGGGGTGGTGGGGGGAGTGTTCTGGGGCAGTGACCGCCCCGAGGGTGGTGAGGGAGTGTTCTGGGGATGTGACCGCCCCGGAGGAGGTGGGGGAGTGTTCTGGGGCAGTGACCGCCCCGAGGGTGGTGGGGTTAGTGTTCTGGGGCAGTGACCGCCCCGGGGGTGGAGAGGGAGTGTTCTGGTACCGTGACCGCCCAGCGGGTACTGGGGGGAGTGTTTTGGGGCAGTGACCGCCCCGGGGGTGGTGGGGGAGTGTTTTGGGGCAGTGACCGCCCCGGGGGTGGTGGGGGAGTGGGGGGAGTGTTCTGGGGCAGTGACCGCCCCGGGGGTGGTGGGGGGAGTGTTCTGGGGCAGTGACCGCCCCGGGGGTGGTGGGGGGAGTGTTCTGGGGCAGTGACCGCCCCGGGGGTGGTGGGGGAGTGTTCTGGGGCAGTGACCGCCCCGGGGGTGGTGGGGGGAGTGTTCCGGGGCAGTGACCGCCCCGGGGGTGGTGGGGGGCGTGTTCTGGGGCAGTGACCGCCCCGGAGGTGGTGGGGGGAGTGTTCTGGGGCAGTGACCGCCCCGGGGGTGGTGGGGGGAGTGTTGTGGGGCAGTGACCGCCCCGTGGGTGGTGGGGGGAGTGTTGTGGGGCAGTGACCGCCCCGGGGGTGGTGGGGGAGTGGGGGGAGTGTTCTGGGGCAGTGACCGCCCCGAGGGTGGTGGGGGGAGTATTCTGGGGCAGTGACCGCCCCGGAGATGGTGGGGGAGTGTTCTGGGGCAGTGACCGCCCCGGGGGTGGTGAGGGAGTGTTCTGGGGATGTGACCGCCCCGGAGGTGGTGGGGGAGTGTTCTGGGGCAGTGACCGCCCCGGGGGTCGTGGGGGAGTGTTCTGGGGCAGTGACCGCCCCGAGGGTGGTGGGGGGAGTGTTCTGGGGCAGTGACCGCCCCAGGGGTGGTGGGGGAGTGTTGTGGGACAGTGACCGCCCCGGGGTTGGTGGGGGGGATGATCTGGTACAGTGACCACCCCGGGGGTGGTGGGGGAGTGGGGGGAGTGTTCTGGGGCAGTGACCGCCCCGGGGGTGGTTGGGGGAGTGTTCTGGGGCAGTGACCGCCCCAGGGGTGTTGGGGGAGTAGGGGGAGTGTTCTGGGGCAGTGACCGCCCCGGGGGTGGTGGGGGGAGTGTTCTGGGGCAGTGACCGCCCCGGGGGTGGTTGGGGGAGTGTTCTGGGGCAGTGACCGCCCCGGGGGTGGTGGGGGAGTGGGGGGAGTGTTCTGGGGCAGTGAACGCCCCGAGGGTGGTGGGGGGAGTATTCTGGGGCAGTGACCGCCCCGAGGGTGGTGGGGGAGTGTTCTGGGGCAGTGACCGCCCCGGGGGTTGTGGGGGAGTGTTCTGGGGCAGTGACCGCCCCGGGGGCTGTGGGGGAGTGTTGTGGGACAGTGACCGCCCCGGGGATGGTGGGGGGAGTGTTCTGGGGCAGTGACCGCCCCAGGGGTGGTGGGGGAGTGTTGTGGGACAGTGACCGCCCCGGGGTTGGTGGGGGGGATGTTCTGGTACAGTGACCACCCCGGGGGTGGTGGGGGAGTGGGGGGAGTGTTCTGGGGCAGTGACCGCCCCGGGGGTGGTTGGGGGAGTGTTCTGGGGCAGTGACCGCCCCAGGGGTGTTGGGGGAGTAGGGGGAGTGTTCTGGGGCAGTGACCGCCCCGGGGGTGGTGGGGGAGTGGGGGGAGTGTTCTGGGGCAGTGACCGCCCCGAGGGTGGTGGGGGGAGTATTCTGGGGCAGTGACCGCCCCGGAGATGGTGGGGGAGTGTTCTGGGGCAGTGACCGCCCCGGGGGTGGTGAGGGAGTGTTCTGGGGATGTGACCGCCCCGGAGGTGGTGGGGGAGTGTTCTGGGGCAGTGACCGCCCCGGGGGTCGTGGGGGAGTGTTCTGGGGCAGTGACCGCCCCGAGGGTGGTGGGGGGAGTGTTCTGGGGCAGTGACCGCCCCAGGGGTGGTGGGGGAGTGTTGTGGGACAGTGACCGCCCCGGGGTTGGTGGGGGGGATGATCTGGTACAGTGACCACCCCGGGGGTGGTGGGGGAGTGGGGGGAGTGTTCTGGGGCAGTGACCGCCCCGGGGGTGGTTGGGGGAGTGTTCTGGGGCAGTGACCGCCCCAGGGGTGTTGGGGGAGTAGGGGGAGTGTTCTGGGGCAGTGACCGCCCCGGGGGTGGTGGGGGGAGTGTTCTGGGGCAGTGACCGCCCCGGGGGTGGTTGGGGGAGTGTTCTGGGGCAGTGACCGCCCCGGGGGTGGTGTGGGAGTGGGGGGAGTGTTCTGGGGCAGTGAACGCCCCGAGGGTGGTGGGGGGAGTATTCTGGGGCAGTGACCGCCCCGAGGGTGGTGGGGGAGTGTTCTGGGGCAGTGACCGCCCCGGGGGTTGTGGGGGAGTGTTCTGGGGCAGTGACCGCCCCGGGGGCTGTGGGGGAGTGTTGTGGGACAGTGACCGCCCCGGGGATGGTGGGGGGAGTGTTCTGGGGCAGTGACCGCCCCAGGGGTGGTGGGGGAGTGTTGTGGGACAGTGACCGCCCCGTGGTTGGTGGGGGGGATGTTCTGGTACAGTGACCACCCCGGGGGTGGTGGGGGAGTGGGGGGAGTGTTCTGGGGCAGTGACCGCCCCGGGGGTGGTTGGGGGAGTGTTCTGGGGCAGTGACCGCCCCAGGGGTGTTGGGGGAGTAGGGGGAGTGTTCTGGGGCAGTGACCGCCCCGGGGGTGGTGGGGGAGTGGGGGGAGTGTTCTGGGGCAGTGACCGCCATGAGGGTGGTGGGGGGAGTATTCTGGGGCAGTGACCGCCCCGGGGGTGGTGGGGGGAGTGTTCTGGGGCAGTGACCGCCCCGGGGGTGGTGGGGGAGTGTTCTGGGGATGTGACCGCCCCGGAGATGGTGGGGGAGTGTTCTGGGGCAGTGACCGCCCCGGGGGTGGTGAGGGAGTGTTTTGGGGATGTGACCGCCCCGGAGGTGGTGGGGAGTGTTCTGGGGCAGTGACCGCCCCGGGGGTTGTGGGGGGAGTGTTCTGGGGCAGTGACCGCCCCGGGGGTGGTGGGGGGAGTGTTCTGGGGTAGTGACCGCCCCGGGGGTGGTGGGGAGAGTTTTCTGGGGCAGTGACCGCCCCGGGGGTGGTGGGGGGAGTGTTCTGGGGCAGTGACCGCCCCGAGGGTGGTGAGGGAGTGTTCTGGGGATGTGACCGCCCCGGAGGCGGTGGGGTAGTGTTCTGGGGCAGTGACCGCCCCGAGGGTGGTGGGGTTAGTGTTCTGGGGCAGTGACCGCCCCGGGGGTGGAGAGGGAGTGTTCTGGTACCGTGACCGCCCCGGGGGTACTGGGGGGAGTGTTTTGGGGCAGTGACCGCCCCGGGGGTGGTGGGGGAGTGTTTTGGGGCAGTGACCGCCCCGGGGGTGGTGGGGGAGTGGGGGAGTGTTCTGGGGCAGTGACCGCCCCGGGGGTGGTGGGGGGAGTGTTCTGGGGCAGTGACCGCCCCGGGGGTGGTGGGGGGAGTGTTCTGGGGCAGTGACCGCCCCGGGGGTGGTGGGGGAGTGTTCTGGGGCAGTGACCGCCCCGGGGGTGGTGGGGGGAGTGTTCCGGGGCAGTGACCGCCCCGGGGGTGGTGGGGGGCGTGTTCTGGGGCAGTGACCGCCCCGGAGGTGGTGGGGGGAGTGTTCTGGGGCAGTGACCGCCCCGGGGGTGGTGGGGGGAGTGTTGTGGGGCAGTGACCGCCCCGTGGGTGGTGGGGGGAGTGTTGTGGGGCAGTGACCGCCCCGGGGGTGGTGGGGGAGTGGGGGGAGTGTTCTGGGGCAGTGACCGCCCCGAGGGTGGTGGGGGGAGTATTCTGGGGCAGTGACCGCCCCAGAGATGGTGGGGGAGTGTTCTGGGGCAGTGACCGCCCCGGGGTTGGTGAGGGAGTGTTCTGGGGATGTGACCGCCCCGGAGGTGGTGGGGGAGGGTTCTGGGGCAGTGACCGCCCCTGGGGTGGTGGGGGAGTGTTCTGGGGCAGTGACCGCCCCGAGGGTGGTGGGGGGAGTGTTCTGGGGCAGTGACCGCCCCAGGGGTGGTGGGGGAGTGTTGTGGGACAGTGACCGCCCCGGGGTTGGTGGGGGGGGATGTTCTGGTACAGTGACCACCCCGGGGGTGGTGGGGGAGTGGGGGGAGTGTTCTGGGGCAGTGACCGCCCCGGGGGTGGTTGGGGGAGTGTTCTGGGGCAGTGACCGCCCCAGGGGTGTTGGGGGAGTAGGGGGAGTGTTCTGGGGCAGTGACCGCCCCGGGGGTGGTGGGGGGAGTGTTCTGGGGCAGTGACCGCCCCGGGGGTGGTTGGGGGAGTGTTCTGGGGCAGTGACCGCCCCGGGGGTGGTGGGGGAGTGGGGGGAGTGTTCTGGGGCAGTGACCGCCCCGAGGGTGGTGGGGGGAGTATTCTGGGGCAGTGACCGCCCCGGGGGTGGTGGGGGGAGTGTTCTGGGGCAGTGACCACCCCGGGGGTGGTGGGGGGAGTGTTGTGGGGCAGTGACCACTCCGGGGGTGGTGGGGGAGTGTTCTTGGGCAGTGACCGCCCCGGGGGTGGTGGGGGGAGTGTTCTGGGGCAGTGACCGCCCCGGGGGTGGTGGGGGAGTGTTCTGGGGCAGTGACCGCCCCGAGGGTGGTGGGGGAATGTTGTGGGACAGTGACCGCCCCGGGGGTGGTGGGTGTGTGTTCTGGGGCAGTGACCGCCCCGGGGGTGGTGGGGGAGTGTTCTGGGGCAGTGACCGTCCCCAGGGTGGTGGGGGGAGTGTTCCGGGGCAGTGACCGCCCCGGGGGGGGGGTGGGGGGCGTGTTCTGGGGCAGTGACCGCCCCGGAGGTGGTGGGGGGAGTGTTCTGGGGCAGTGACCGCCCCGGGGGTGGTGGGGGGAGTGTTGTGGGGCAGTGACCGCCCCGGGGGTGATGGGGGGAGTGTTGTGGGGCAGTGACCGCCCCGGGGTGGTGGGGGAGTGTTCTGGGGCAGTGACCGCCCCGGGGGTGGTGGGGGAGTGTTGTGGGACAGTGGCCGCCCCGGGGGTGGTGGGGGGCGTGTTCTGGGGCAGTGACCGCCCCGGAGGTGGTGGGGGGAGTGTTCTGGGGCAGTGACCGCCCCGGGGGTGGTGGGGGGAGTGTTGTGGGGCAGTGACCGCCCCGTGGGTGGTGGGGGGAGTGTTGTGGGGCAGTGACCGCCCCGGGGGTGGTGGGGGAGTGGGGGGAGTGTTCTGGGGCAGTGACCGCCCCGAGGGTGGTGGGGGGAGTATTCTGGGGCAGTGACCGCCCCGGAGATGGTGGGGGAGTGTTCTGGGGCAGTGACCGCCCCGGGGTTGGTGAGGGAGTGTTCTGGGGATGTGACCGCCCCGGAGGTGGTGGGGGAGGGTTCTGGGGCAGTGACCGCCCCTGGGGTGGTGGGGGAGTGTTCTGGGGCAGTGACCGCCCCGAGGGTGGTGGGGGGAGTGTTCTGGGGCAGTGACCGCCCCAGGGGTGGTGGGGGAGTGTTGTGGGACAGTGACCGCCCCGGGGTTGGTGGGGGGGATGTTCTGGTACAGTGACCACCCCGGGGGTGGTGGGGGAGTGGGGGGAGTGTTCTGGGGCAGTGACCGCCCCGGGGGTGGTTGGGGGAGTGTTCTGGGGCAGTGACCGCCCCAGGGGTGTTGGGGGAGTAGGGGGAGTGTTCTGGGGCAGTGACCGCCCCGGGGGTGGTGGGGGGAGTGTTCTGGGGCAGTGACCGCCCCGGGGGTGGTTGGGGGAGTGTTCTGGGGCAGTGACCGCCCCGGGGGTGGTGGGGGAGTGGGGGGAGTGTTCTGGGGCAGTGACCGCCCCGAGGGTGGTGGGGGGAGTATTCTGGGGCAGTGACCGCCCCGGGGGTGGTGGGGGGAGTGTTCTGGGGCAGTGACCACCCCGGGGGTGGTGGGGGGAGTGTTGTGGGGCAGTGACCACTCCGGGGGTGGTGGGGGAGTGTTCTTGGGCAGTGACCGCCCCGGGGGTGGTGGGGGGAGTGTTCTGGGGCAGTGACCGCCCCGGGGGTGGTGGGGGAGTGTTCTGGGGCAGTGACCGCCCCGAGGGTGGTGGGGGAATGTTGTGGGACAGTGACCGCCCCGGGGGTGGTGGGTGTGTGTTCTGGGGCAGTGACCGCCCCGGGGGTGGTGGGGGAGTGTTCTGGGGCAGTGACCGTCCCCAGGGTGGTGGGGGGAGTGTTCCGGGGCAGTGACCGCCCCGGGGGGGGGGTGGGGGGCGTGTTCTGGGGCAGTGACCGCCCCGGAGGTGGTGGGGGGAGTGTTCTGGGGCAGTGACCGCCCCGGGGGTGGTGGGGGGAGTGTTGTGGGGCAGTGACCGCCCCGGGGGTGATGGGGGGAGTGTTGTGGGGCAGTGACCGCCCCGGGGTGGTGGGGGAGTGTTCTGGGGCAGTGACCGCCCCGGGGGTGGTGGGGGAGTGTTGTGGGACAGTGGCCGCCCCGGGGGTGGTGGGGGAGTGTTCTGGGGCAGTGACCGCCCCGGGGATGGTGGGGGAGTGTTCTGGGGCAGTGACCGCCCCGAGGGTGGTGGGGGAGTGTTCTGGGGCAGTGACCGCCCCGGGGATGGTGGGGGAGTGTTCTGGGGCAGTGACCGCCCCGAGGGTGGTGGGGGAGTGTTCTGGGGCAGTGACCGCCCCAGGGGTTGTGGGGGAGTGTTCTGGGACAGTGACCGCCCCGGGGGTGGTGGGGGGAGTGTTCTCGGGATGTGACCGCCCCGGGGGTGGTGGGGGAGTGTTGTGGGACAGTGACCGCCCCGGGGTTGGTGGGGGGGATGCTCTGGTGCAGTGACCGCCCCGGGGGTGGTGGGGGAGTGGGGGGAGTGTTCTGGGGCAGTGACCGCCCCGGGGGTGGTTGGGGGAGTGTTCTTGGGCAGTGACCGCCCCGGGGGTGGTGGGGGAGTGGGGGGAGTGTTCTGGGGCAGTGACCGCCCCGGGGGTGGTGGGGGGAGTGTTCTGGGGCAGTGACCGCCCCGGGGGTGGTGGGGGAGTGTTGTGGGACAGTGACCGCCCCGGGGTTGGTGGGGGGGATGTTCTGGTGCAGTGACCGCCCCGGGGGTGGTGGGGGAGTGTTCTGGGGCAGTGACCGTCCCCAGGGTGGTGGGGGGAGTGTTCTGGGGCAGTGACCGCCCCGGGGGTGGTTGGGGGAGTGTTCTGGGGCAGTGACCGCCCCGGGGGTGGTGGGGGAGTGGGGGGAGTGTTCTTGGGCAGTGACCGCCCCGAGGGTGGTGGGGTTAGTGTTCTGGGGCAGTGACCGCCCCGGGGGTGGAGAGGGAGTGTTCTGGTGCCGTGACCGCCCCGGGGGTAGTGGGGGAGTGTTTTGGGGCAGTGACCGCCCCGGGGGTGGTGGGGGAGTGTTTTGGGGCAGTGACCGCCCCGGGAGTGGTGGGGGAGTGGGGGGAGTGTTCTGGGGAAGTGACCGCCCCGGGGGTGGTGGGGGGAGTGTTCTGGGGCAGTGACCGCCCCGGGGGTGGTGGGGGGAGTGTTCTGGGGCAGTAACCGCACCGGGGGTGGTGGGGGAGTGTTCTGGGGCAGTGACCGCCCCAGGGGTGGTGGGGGGAGTGTTCTGGGGCAGTGACCGCCCCGAGGGTGGTGGGGGAGTGGGGGGAGTGTTCTGGGGCAGTGACCGCCCCGGGGGTGGTGGGGGGGGAGTGTTCTGGGGCAGTGACCGCCCCGTGGGTGGTGGGGTTAGTGTTCTGGGGCAGTGACCGCCCCGGGGGTGGTGGGGGGAGTGTTGTGGGGCAGTGACCACTCCGGGGGTGGTGGGGGAGTGTTCTGGGGCAGTGACCGCCCCGGGGGTGGTGGGGGGAGTGTTCTGGGGCAGTGACCGCTCCGGGGGTGGTGGGGGAGTGTTGTGGGGCAGTGACCCCCCCGGGGTTGTGGGGGAGTGTTCTGGGGCAGTGACCGCCCCGGGGGTGGTGGGGGAGTGTTGTGGGACAGTGACCGCCCCGGGGGTGGTGGGAGAGTGTTCTGGGGCAGTGACCGCCCCGGGGATGGTGGGGGAGTGTTCTGGGGCAGTGACCGCCCCGAGGGTGGTGGGGGAGTGTTCTGGGGCAGTGACCGCCCCGGGGATGGTGGGGGAGTGTTCTGGGGCAGTGACCGCCCCGAGGGTGGTGGGGGAGTGTTCTGGGGCAGTGACCGCCCCGGGGGTTGTGGGGGAGTGTTCTGGGGCAGTGACCGCCCCGGGGGTTGTGGGGGAGTGTTGTGGGACAGTGACCGCCCCGGGGGTGGTGGGGGGAGTGTTCTGGGGATGTGACCGCCCCGGGGGTGGTGGGGGAGTGTTGTGGGACAGTGACCGCCCCGGGGTTGGTGGGGGGGATGTTCTGGTGCAGTGACCGCCCCGGGGGTGGTGGGGGAGTGGGGGGGAGTGTTCTGGGGCAGTGACCGCCCAGGGGGTGGTTGGGGGAGTGTTCTGGGGCAGTGACCGCCCCGGGGGTGGTGGGGGAGTGTTCTGGGGCAGTGACCGCCCCGGGGTTGGTGGGGGGGATGTTCTGGTGCAGTGACCGCCCCGGGGGTGGTGGGGGAGTGGGGGAAGTGTTCTGGGGCAGTGACCGCCCCGGGGGTGGTTGGGGGAGTGTTCTGGAGCAGTGACCGGCCCGGGGGTGGTGGGGGAGTGGGGGGAGTGTTCTGGGGCAGTGACCGCCCCGGGGGTGGTGGGGGGAGTGTTCTGGGGCAGTGACCGCCCCGGGGGTGGTGGGGGAGTGGGCGGAGTGTTCTGGGGCAGTGACCGCCCCGGGGGTGGTTGGGGGAGTGTTCTGGGGCAGTGACCGCCCCGGGGGTGGTGGGGGAGTGTTCTGGGGCAGTGACCGCCCCGGGGGTGGTGGGGGGAGTGTTCTGGGGCAGTGACCGCCCCGGGGGTAGTGGGGGAGTGGGGGGAGTGTTCTGGAGCAGTGACCGCCCTGGGGGTGGTGACGTGAGTGTTTTGGGGCAGTGACCGCCCCGGGGGTGGTGGGGGAGTGGGGGGAGTGTTCTGGAGCAGTGACCGCCCCGGGGGTGGTGGGGGGAGTGTTCTGGGGCAGTGACCGCCCCGGGGGTGGTGGGTGGAGTGTTCTGGGGCAGTGACCGCCCCGGGGGTGGTGGTAGGAGTGGATCTTTCTGAGACAGACCAGCAACATCACCAACACGCCCCCCCCCCCTTCCCCAACAAGCACAGAGCACAACATAACAAAGGTGCATGAATGAACAGAACGTGTGCAGGTGTGGGAGATGTTGTCAGGGTTGTAGAAACCTCCATGAATTATAACTCTCAAAAGCAAAAAGTTATTTATATTAAAATAAGGAGAAATGGGTGTACAGTCGGTGAATCTCAATGGCTGAGATTCTAAAAATTTGCGTAAATGAGATACTTAGAACAACTCTATATATGGAAACGTTTTAGACGGAACTGAAATGAGTGAATGGTAAGTAGGAAGAATGTTTGGAATTGTTTGATTATTGCTTTCTCCCTCATATTATATTATGAAGCCAATATGGGAAACTTTCTCCCCAATATATCATGAGGCCAAGAGGGTAAAACAATATATTTGGTGTAGTGCTGGAAAAGTAAAAATAAGTTCTATCCATGACAACATATACATAGAACACTACTGAAGGCTGTTAGACTACACGGGACCACCGCCTCTTGGCTCCATCCACTCACACTCTCACACATTTGTCTAACCTAAACTTGAAACACTCCACCATCCCGCACTCGTGCCGACTATCCACATGGACAATTTTAGTTAATAAACTTGACAAAACTAAATTTCAATCGCAATATTGTTATGTAAAGCATTGAAAGTCTCACTAAATAAAAATTTTGCTGACGAAAATAAGTTTAAAAAAGAATTCAGACTTTTTCCTCGGCCATTGTGTGAGGAGAAGATGGCTGACGGTATTGAATGTTGCAGTGAAGTCATATCTTTCAGCGTGAGACTCTCGCTGCCTCTCGTGATGGTGAAGTGCCCTTCTCCTGTGGAGGTAGTGAGGTACCTCGGTCTAGTGTGTAGTGGGAGGGGGGGATAGGGATGTCTAGTGGTGAGTACTTACCTAGTTGTGCGTGCTGGAACTGAGCTTAGACTGTTTGGTCCCGCCTTTCAACTGTCAATCAACCGGTGTACTGGTACCTGAGCCTATTGGGGGTCTGCCATCTACATTTAAAACTGTGAATGTAATTTGCCTCCTCCACATCGCTGATTAATGCATTCCATTTGTTAACTACGCTGAGACTAAAAACTTCTTTCTAATATATCTATGGCATCTGAGTACTGTCACACGTTGCTCACCTTGGCCTTGTGTTACAGGGGTTACAGTTAAACAGCGCGGGATCATGCTACTGATAATGTAACCCCACGCCTCGGGTCTTTGCTCCCATTACTGGGTACCATCTACCACTCCCAGGGAGCTCTCCAAGTCATGCCTCAAGGCCGGTCGCCACTACTTGACCTTGGACCCAAGAGGGGGAGAGGAGAAAGCCCAACGCACACTGCTCGAGCTCGATCCTGCAATGTGTGACATCCCCCACCGGGCCTGCCCACCTACACGTGCAAAGTTTTGCCGGTCCTCCGGCCGTAACCTCAGTTTTCATCTTAGTTTACTGGTCGCCAGCTGGGTAATACTCTCTGTGTCCAATCAACGCTTTTATTTCAAACTAGCTGTACCCGGCCATGCTTTGCTGAGCCACAGCAATCTTTTCCTGTTTTCCAGTCGTCCTCACCATTTCCCCTCTCCCCCGTCCCCTCGTCCACCCAACCATTCCTCACTTCCCTGTCCCCTCGTCCTCCCAACCATTCCCGAATCTCCCGTCCCCTCGTCATCCCAACCTTTTCTCTCTCCCCCGGCCTTTTGTCCTCCCCACCATCCCCCACTCCACCATCCCCTCGTCCTCCTAACCATTCCCCCCCTCCCCCGTCCCATCGTCCACCCAACCATCTGCCCACCCTCCTGTCTCCTTGTCCTCCCCACAATTCTCCATCCCTAACTCCCCTATCCCCTCATCCTCCCCACCATTAAGTATACCTAGGTCATAAAAGTATTTGTGTAAGTCTTGTACCATACTACTTGTGTAAAGGTGGAAATGTAGATATTTATCTCTCAGAATGTTTGGTAATAAGTTTATTGTTAGTGATGTGTTTATATGTATGTATTAACACGATGTACTGAACGGGGTGAGAATAGCTTGAGCTACCTCATCCCTTTGTGTGTATTTTACCTCAATAAACTTATTTCAATTTCAATTTCCCCACCATTAGCCTCTCCAGTGTCCCCTCGGCCTCCCACCCCTTCAGGGTTCACCCCCTTCCACCCTGTGGTTGGGGTCGTCCCACAGGTCTTAGCCCCTCAGTACCGGGCGCCACTGCTCACCCTTGGGCTCCCCCAGTCAACTAAGGGCTGGCCTTATACACCCCTAGCGAGTGGGGAGATTCAAGCATCTTATAACTCGCTTAAACCTGCCTGTCCTGACACTGGAACGCTTCCTTCTTCTTTATCTGGTCTACTCAGGTCGCCAGCTGGGTGTTTATGCTCGTGTCCCAGCAACACGTCAGTGGTCTTAATGGTTATCTTAATCAAGGATGCAATATCGTGTGCAGTGCAAGGTGTCACTAATGGTCTCATAAATATACATAAATATAGCCCTAGAGAATGGAGGCTCACTTAAACTCCTCAGTTAGTTTAAAAGTTTACTGAAGAAAAACATATATACATATACAAAGGCATAAAGAAATGTCTATGTTGGAATCATCCGCAGGCGGCAGCATTTCTCGATGACACGTCGCTGGTAACACGGTCAGCTGACTGGATCCACTCCTCCCACGCGGGCACACACCTCGCGCCTCTGGCAGCACGATCAGCTGACGGCTCTAGCTGTCAGAACGTCGTAATTTCCCACACCTCTAGCAAGGCGATCAGCTGGACGTTTCAGAGTACGTTGGTGGCTCCTTGCACACCAACTACCCTTCTTGGATCACTAACATCACGTTAATGCTCACCAACATCAAGTCATGCCTGAATGAGATTTTGGCTCCTAGCCTAACGTCCTGTCACTTAGACAATAAAATGAGAAGAAATGTTCACAACATATCAAATACTCTAACTCGCCTAGCTGAAAAAGGAATAAGGGAGGGACAATATTCTACCTTATTTCACTCCAACCACGAAGCTGACTCGTTCTCTGTTGAGGGATGTTGAGGTTCCTGGTCTCCTGATGAACAGTTCCCACACACACAGGTTCCTCTGTCGCCTTCGTGGTAATGAGTCCTCGCCGTACGCACATCCAACAGGTACTGCCTTCCTTCTATTCTCTGGGGTACTGGAGACAGGTACCTCCGTCGTCGTCCTCCACACTCACTGACACTGTCGACTCTTCACAGTCAAGCACAGCTTCCCCTCGCCTTAATTGCCAGTAGATTTGGGCCCGGCCCTAGCTTCTCGTTTGATGGGTAAGACGGGTCCTCTAGTGGGCGTCCCAGACGTCACCAGCCCAACGTTCCTTCTGCTGCAGACTCTCGATACGGCGTTTGGCTCTTCAATCCGGTCCGTCCTTGCCTCCGGGCACTCCACGGAAGTTGGATGGCTTCCCAGACTGTCTGCAGAATTGAAGCGGAGCTTAAATCTATTGATAAGGGCTCTCTAGGTCCGGAGCTCGCTCGAGCGCATTTTCCCTCTCTGACGTCTCGTGACGTACTGTCTTCCCGCCCAGACGCCAGCCGCCCTGCGCCCCTCTGCCTCATGACGTCACACCGCCCGAGGGCTCTTGTCATTGGTCACTTCCGGCACATGACCTCACCTGGCCAATCAGTTACCGGGAAGCGTCATGACGTCTTGGCAGGAAACAGGATGGCTCGTCACCATCCTGTGCTTCAACAGGCGTAAGCCCCTTGCATTATCAAACTTAGCTGGCTACTTTTCAGCCAGCTACATCACGCTTCACGCTTTCCCATACATGAAAATGTTCCCTGAACATTAGAAAATGCCTAGGCTACGGAGATATGACTCTGACAGGCCAGACCTCAAGGGCAGGCAGCTCTTCAATCTAATGCAAAACCGGGACCTCTCCTTCCAAGGCCCCCACTTTAAGACGTTCTTTGCGGGCAACCATAGGGGCACCCCCGACATAGTGCTGACCAACAGAGATTGTGACCTGTTCCACTGCAGAGTAACCCCAGGCAAGAACGTGGGGTCGGATCACATCCCTGTGGTTACATCCCTCCAAGCAACCCCCTTCAGATATGTGGCACCATCCAGGCCCAGACTGGAAACCATACGTGCCCGTGATTATGACACCTTCCTTGCTGACGACCCCATCTTTGAGTTCGACAACCTCCCAACCCAAACAATCGACCAAGCAGTAAACACCATCCACAACCGGATCCAGCTTGCAACCACGGCCACTTGTGAAATATCCACCACAAGGACTTACCACCAATATAAGCCGACCCGAGAAATCAGAGGCAAAATGAATGAGTACCAGCGAGCCTGCCAAAGCCACTACCAAACAGGCCAGCCACCAGCGTTGACCCTACAAACACTCAGAAGGGAAACCATAGACCTTACGCTGACCCACAAGAGCCACATTTGGGGAACCCTAGTGAGACAGGCCAACCAGTACAAAAGGGAGCCGGGAACTTTCTGGCGCAAGATCAGACAGCTCCTGGGATCGGTTAACCCCAGCCTCACCCACCTTGTACACACATTCCTTGACGAAGATGAAGAGGAGCAACAAGAAAAAATAGAAGACCCGCAGGATCAGGCTGACCTCATGGGCGTAGTTTGGAAAAAGACACTCACAGCTTCAAACAGCAGAGCCTTCAACAACACTCACTTTGAACGTGTCAACCAATGGACAACAGAAAATGCCGCCTCCCTTAACAGCACCCCTCTGATTGACCTGACAACCCTAGAAGACGACCACCCTTTAACAAGACCCATAACTATGCTAGAGATGAGAGGAGTCATCAAAAACACCAGAGATAAGGCCCCAGGACCATCAGGGATCAAAGCGCTGCAGATCAAACTTCTACCAGGCAATCTTATGCAATCCATACTCAACCTATTCAACGCTATGCTGGCATCGGGTCACATTCCCGTAGCATTCAAGTCAGCCAAGATGATATTCATTCCCAAACCCAAGAAAGACCCCCACCAACCTGGCAACTACCGACCAATCTCCCTCTTAGACACAATAGGCAAGTGCTTTGAAAAAATCATGTCAAACCGCCTTAACTACTACATGGAGTACAACAACCTCTTCACAGAAAAGCAGTTTGGCTTTCGAGCAAATAGATCAACCCAGCACGCAATTAACATCATCTACGACGCCTTAAGCTCAATTCGCAAGCAAAAACAGGTAGCTTTGATTGCGACGAGGGACGTACACAAGGCCTTCGACAGCCTGTGGCACGATGGTCTGGTGTACAAATTAGCAGACTTACCAGCGCAAAACTGGACCCTCCTCAGGCTGATCAGTAATTTCCTTAAGAATAGGCAAGTTACCCCCAGCTTCAAGGCAAACGAGGCCGCAGCCTTCACCCCAACAGCTGGAGTCCCCCAAGGATCATGCTTGAGCCCGGTTCTCTTCAACATCTTTGTAAACGACCTGCCCCAACCAGAGTATAGGGACACCATTATCGTGCAATTTGCGGACGACGTAACACACGTAATAACATGTAACCCTAGCAGCCAAGCGGCCAAACATGCAACTGCAACCCGTAAGGCAAACGTAGAACTAGCAAGGACTGCTAACTGGGAAAGGAAATGGAGGATCACCACTAACCCAGAAAAGATTCAATTAAGCACTGTCGGCTGTATGGCCTTCTCAATTGAAAATGAGGGGGTAATAAGAATCAGGGGTGAACCCATAGCCATCTCAAACTCCAACACAGTGCTCGGTTACAACTTCAACAGGCTACTCAACTCCTCCCAGTACGTATCCCAGAAGACAGGGATGGCCTGGGGCTCACTAGCGAGGCTCTTCCGTTTCAAGCAAGCCCCATCCCACATCAAGCTCCACCTGTACAGAATGATCATAAGGCCTAGCTTGGAATACCCTTACGTTCCCCTGAACCTCACCAACAAATCCAACATGCTGAAGATCCAAAGAGTACAAAACAAAGCACTTCGCTTTGCAGAGTGCCTGACTCTGAGGGACAGGGTAAGAACTGACCAAATCCACGAGACGCTCAACATGAAGCCAATGAACATTAGGCTCAGCTACCTGGCCAGAAGACAGCTGTACCGTATGAAGAACATGTATGTCCCAGACCCCGAAGATCCCTTCGTAGCAGAAAACACCACCAGCGACTACGAGATCCACGAACCACCACACAGAACCAGAAGAATCACTCTCCAACAAAAAGTGATCAGACACATCCATGATGAGGCCTTCCCAAGCCCTCAAATACTAAGCGGCCTGCCAGACGACCCAGATGAGTGGCCCATCCCGGACCCAATCTACACCAAATGAAGAAAAAAAAAAAAAAAAAAAAAAAAAATCCTACAAAAAATATAAAACCAAAAACCATTTGTCGTGGCGTCAGAAGTGTAACTACCCTGATGTTTCTAAGATTAGCCTCCTTCAGCCAACTCCATCGGCTCTAGTGCTTTAGGACACCAACAAGGTCACAAACACTAGCCCCCCCCAGCCAATGTACTGACACCCCAACATAACACATACGCAAACAAACAACACATACAAAAATGTCAACCCATGGTGGACAGGCCACCGAACTTTCAAACCTCCTCTCTCTCTACACCCGCATCCTCTTCCAGAATTTCTTCTCCCCATCCCTCTAACTCCCCCATCCTTTCCATTCCCTATGGACATCAAAGCAAACTCTTCTAAGCTGGGAAGGAAGAAATACAGGGGTGGACTCCGTCACATATCCCTCCCCTTAAATTAAGAGTCATTTCGAATGAGCAGCATTGGAGAGGGCAACTATGCTCCTGCTCCCTCCATTCCTGAAGTGTTACTCTTCCCGTTTGTGTCATGGCTCGTACCACCTCGCCAGTCACTTGTCTTTATACACTTCCACCTCGCACCGGACCGGGTGGAGTGGGTGTTCCCTTAACACCTACCTATAAGGGAACGTCCTGCCGTGTCTACGAGTGCGTTCCAATGACTCGTTAGCACTGCAAGGTTCAGTGCATGTAGAGCCCCCACTGCGTCGTGCAATCTGAGGTACCCTTGCACTTCCCCAACGTCCTACAGGTATTCCATGCTTCCTCTCAGGATCTCCTCTTCGCCATTCTTCGCTCTTCTCGGTTCCTCTTCTCCCGTAAGTGCGCTATCTCCTCACAGTGACACCTGTTACCTGCCCTCACCCATCAACTTCATCTTTTCTACCCTAGGCTTTTGCGATGGCCCAATGCCCCTCTGGCTAGGCCAGTGCCTACCCTGGGTATACCTGTCCCCTGCTTTCTTCCAATCACGTTTCCTATACCATTCGTTCCTTCGTTCCCGACGAACATCTTCACTGCTCCATGAGATTCTCTTCCCTGCAGACGTCTTCTTCGGTTCGTGGTTGGGCTCGCCCACCTCCCTGTGGCTCACCTCACCACGGTGGTTCATCTTGCACCTACCACTATTCATCCGGCTGGCATAGGGTGCACTGTGTCGTGGCTCCTCCACTCTGCCCCTCACCGCCGTTCGCTCATGTACTAAGCTCACCCCCTTTTGGTGGAGGGAGTGTGGTCTGCAGCAACTTCACCGCCCCAGGCGCTTGTACAGCTACTCCTCGCCACTCCTCCACACGCATCATTAGGCTTAACCGCAGGTCCTCGTCAGGGTCATCCATGACCTCCGATGCCCTCCCTGTCTTTTCGCCTTCGTCATTGTCGTCCCTGACGACGTTATCATTGGTGCGGTTAGCAACCTCATCACTGTCTGGGTCAATCAACACCTCACCTGGCAGGGTCGCACCACTGCCTGACACATAGACACTCCTGGCCTAATCGGGTTGCATCCTTCCCGCACCGAGGTCGTTACCCAGCACCATCTGTACATGCTCTAGGGGTAACTTAGGGGGCTATAGCTACGATAGCCTTCTCAACTCCATAGTCGGCAATCAGCTGTACCTCGTGAAGTGGTAACCTGTACTCTTCTCCCACCACTCCCACAGGTAAATCATTATATTCGTTGAGAAGAATACTTCCTGGCTACCATGCTTATGTCAGCACTTCCCAAACTTCACTGTGGCCCCGAAAATGAAGGGGTGTTCACCCAACTTCATTTCCCAACCATTCACATTGGGTCCACTATGATGTGGGGTATGAACGAATACTCTCTCCTCTTCTAACATCAGTCCCATATTCCTCCGGTTCTCGTCGCACTCACGAGCGAAATGTCCGCGCCCGCCACAATTAAAACACCTGACTCTCCACCTGTCACTCGGGCAACGCCCCCGGAAACCGCCGTCCCCTGGGTCCTCGTCGCGCCCCCGGTCGTCGTCTCCCTGGCAGCGTTCCTCGCTCCAGCACCAGTCCCGGTGTTCCCTCCTTGGGGTCTCCTCACCGGTTCCCCTGAACTCTTGGACCGACTCACCTCACTGTGTGCACTATCTTTGGGAGAGTCTCCACCTGTCCTCGCCCCTCCTGAACTCTTCAAGTTCCCCCCAAACCTTGGGTAAGGCGAGTGCCTAGGCGGTCCCTCCTTCCCGAGATTTAGTGCCTCTTCCAGCAGGTCGGCTCTGTCTGCAGCAGCCTTAAGTTCTCTAATACCTGCCTCCTTGATCCTGATCCTTAGTTCTGGTGGGAGCATTGACATGAATCTTTCCATCACCATCAATTGCTTCAGCTCCTCCATCGTCTCCACCTCTTCAGAACTTGCGCTCCATGTCCCGAGCCGTTTCAGTATACGACCTTCCGGAAGCTCTTGTGCACTCACGGAAGCGTTTCATGTAAACCTCCAGGGTTAGTCGATACGATTGGAGCACAGCTTTCTTGATCATGTCGTAAACGGCGCATTCCTCAAGGTCCAACATGTTATAGGCTTCCCTGGCCTCGCCAGTCAACCTACTCTGCACTAACGCAACCCAATCCTCTTCCGGCCATTCCTTCAATGTCGCTATCCTCTCAAAGTGGTCGGAGAAAGCTTCGGCCTCTAGAGGGTCAAAGGTTGGTAGGTCGCGTTCCCAGACCTTGGGGTCATCCTACCGAGCCGACACTGAGGGCAGCCCACGCTCCACCCGATGCATCTCAACCTCTTTCTTCGCTTTTATTTCTTCCCGTCGCAGTTGCCTTTCTCCTTCTTCTCGTTGTAGTTGGGCTTCGTGCTCCTCACGCTTCAGCTGAGCCTCACGCTCAAGCTCCTCTCACTTCAGCTGGGCTTCGCGCTCCTCTCACTTTAGCTGGGCTTCGCGCTCACACTCCTCTCACTTCAGCTGGGCTTCGCGCTCCTCTCGCTTTAGCTGGGCTTCGCGCTCACACTCCTCTCGCTTCAGCTGGGCTTCGTGCTCACACTCCTCTTGCTTCAGTTGGGCTTCGCGCTCACACTCCTCTCGCTTCAGCTGGGCTTCGCACTCTCACTCCTCTCGCTTCTACTGGGCTTCGCGTTCCTCACGCTTTAGCTGAGCTTTGCGTTCCTTCCACTTCAGCTGAGCTTCCAGCTGCATTTTCATCATCTCTAGCTTCATGCTTCTCCTGCTACTACCACTGGATCCCCTACTGATACCTTCGTCGCTCCAGTTCCCACCAACTCTGGCACGTACCTGGGGCGGTCCTTCCTTGGAAGCCTCTTCTCGGGCCTTGAGCTGAGCCATGATCTGAATCTGACGCTCCGCCACCCTGGAGGACCTCAATCTCAACCCAAAATTTTCCGCCACTAGCTGCTGCTGAACCTTAGTGCACTCTTCCAACTCCTGCGCGTCCCTCGACTCAATAAACTTCTTTACTCCGTCATCCTCCATCCCTAGGCTATTGTGGGAACCGACCTGTGAGATTTATATTTATTTAATTTATATGAATTTATATTTACGTTAATTTATATACTTCGATAGCAATTTGTATAATGATAAGTGGAATGTATTTCTGCAATAATCTCATAATCTCACAAATCGATCCTCTACACATTAGGGGGATTTATTAAATTTATATATATGCAGCCAATCAAACTACAGTAATAGACTACATACATTGAAGAGGTTCCTTATCTTATAGTACAGCAGGCCTTAGTCCAAACAGGTATAACTAGGATGTAGACACCAAATTATCCTCTTTGAGGTAGCTTCCATCACCCAGTAACTGGTGCACAAAGTCTTGCTTCCTCGTCTTGACCTGTTAAAGGGCGCTAGCTGTAAAGCCAGAATCCTATATATGACAAGTATTTCAGAGAAAACACTGTACATGGAACAATGAAGACCTGGCTTAATTACCTTTAGTTTGAGGCTATATCGTGCTCTAACCGGCTAACCCTACCCAATGACATTAATGGCCACTAATGATAGATAATGGGTTTCGGAAAGAACACTTAACTTGATTTGATGACAGCGTGTTGATAATGGTACACCTTTGGTTTCCATAACACTACGTCCAAGTAAAATTAACAGGAGCCGAATTTGCTCCCGAGAGCCTCTGGTCTAGTCTCAACAATGGCTGCCCTCCTTCACCCCTGACGCCTAGCTTACATTGTCCAGATGTCAATAAGTGATAGAAGGGTCACATTTACTCTACTTTAATACTGATAATTAAGTTAATTTATATGAGATGTTTTTATGATGGTAAAGTCCAAAGACTAATGTATTTAAGAATAATTCCCAGCAGAATAGCTGGTGAATTATAATAGTATGTGGTGATGATATCCCGTTTTCTATAGACGGTAATTCCACTACAAGTTACGTTTTCTATGGGTAACTTGTTGGTAATACAACAGCAATTATTATCTGTCTGTATGATATATTAAATGGTGTCGGATTTTCCGACAGCTATTAAGTAACTGTATACAGGGAATATAGTAGCGAGCAGTGTAAACCGACACCAATATCAACCTTAATACACCTGCCCTGCACTTGCAATCCTTTGTCCACTGTCGTTCGATGAATCCTGGCAAGGACGGCACTGTCAGGGTTCACCCCCTTCCACCCTGTGGTTGGGGTCGTCCCACAGGTCTTAGCCCCTCAGTACCGGGCGCCACTGCTCACCCTTGGGCTCCCCCAGTCAACTAAGGGCTGGCCTTATACACCCCTAGCGAGTGGGGAGATTCAAGCATCTTATAACTCGCTTAAACCTGCCTGTTCTGACACTGGAACGCTTCCTTCTTCTTTATCTGGTCTACTCAGGTCGCCAGCTGGGTGTTTATGCTCGTGTCCCAGCAACACGTCAGTGGTCTTAATGGTTATCTTAATCAAGGATGCAATATCGTGTGCAGTGCAAGGTGTCACTAATGGTCTCATAAATATACATAAATATAGCCCTAGAGAATGGAGGCTCACTTAAACTCCTCAGTTAGTTTAAAAGTTTACTGAAGAAAAACATATATACATATACAAAGGCATAAAGAAATGTCTATGTTGGAATCATTCGCTGGCGGCAGCATTTCTCGATGACACGTCTCTGGTAACACGGTCAGCTGACTGGATCCACTCCTCCCACGCGGGCACACACCTCGCGCCTCTGGCAGCACGATCAGCTGACGGCTCTAGCTGTCGGAACGTCGTAATTTCCCACACCTCTAGCAAGGCGATCAGCTGGACGTTTCAGAGTACGTTGGTGGCTCCTTGCACACCAACTACCCTTCCAGGATCACTAAAATCACCACGTTAATGCTCACCCACATCAACTCATGCCAGAAAGAGTTTTTGGCTCCTAGCCTAACGTCCTGTCACTTAGACAATAAAATGAGAAGAAATGTTCACAACATATAAAATACTCTATCTTGCCTAGCTCAAAAGTAGGTAAGGGAAGGACAATATTCTACCTTATTTCACTCCAACCACGAAGCTGACTCGTTCTCTGTTGAGGGATGTTGAGGTTCCTGGTTCTGGCTCCTGGTCTCCTGATGAACAGTTCCCACACACACAGGTTCCTCTGTCGCCTTCGTGGTAACGCGTCCTCGCCGTGCTCACATCCAACAGGTACTGCCTTCCTCCTATTCTCTGGGGTACTGGAGACAGGTACCTCCGTAGTCTTCCTCCACACTCACTGACACTGTCGACTCTTCACAGTCAAGCACAGCTTCCCCTCGCCTTAACTGCCAGTAGATTTGGGCCCGGCCCTAGCTTCTCGCTTGATGTGTAAGACGTGATCCTCTAGTGGGCGTCCCAGACGTCACCAGCCCAACGTTCCTTCTGCTGCAGACTCTCGATACGGCTTTTGGCTCTTCAATCCGGTCCGTCCTTCCCTCCGGGCACTCCACGGAAGTTGGATGGCTTCCCAGACTGTCTGCAGAATTGAAGCGGAGCTTAAATCTATTGGTAAGGGCTCTCTAGGCCCGGAGCTCGCTCGAGCGCATCTTCCCTCTCTGACGGCTCGTGACGTACTGTCTTCCCGCCCAGACGCCAGCTGCCCCGCGCCTCTCTGCCTCATGACGTTACATCGCCCGAGGGCTCTCGCCATTGGTCACTTCAGGCACATGACCTCACCTGGCCAATCAGTTGCCGGGAAGCGTCATGACGTCTTGGCGGGAAACAGGATGGCTCATCACCATCCTGTGCTTCAACAGGCGTAAGCCCCTTGCATTATTAAACTTAGCTGGCTACTTTTCAGCC
Organism: Procambarus clarkii; assembly: GCF_040958095.1. Taxonomy (NCBI): domain Eukaryota; kingdom Metazoa; phylum Arthropoda; class Malacostraca; order Decapoda; family Cambaridae; genus Procambarus; species Procambarus clarkii. The sequence continues at coordinate 14,387,729 of NC_091201.1, forward strand.
AGCTACATCACGCTTCACGCTTTCCCATACATGAAAATGTTCCCAGAACATTAGAAAATACCTAGACTATGGAGATATGACTCTTCTAAGCTGGGAAGGAAGAAATACAGGGGTGGAAACCGTCACACTACCATCCCCCACTTTCGTCCACACATCCTCCCCTCCATTCCCCCACTCCCATGTCCAAAGCATTCTTAAATGATCTGATGTTCCCATCAGAAAATTTGGATCATCAAATGACCTGATGTTCCCATCACTGAAATAGAAGAAAAACAGTTAAAAAAATAAATGAAAAAAAAAGAAAAAAAATGAACTATACTCATGAAATGAACGGTATGGTAAACAACACATCAGTTCCAATGCAATGTCACAAAATAATTAAACCAAAATGAAAATAAATCGAAATCTATGAAAATTCAATTTATCGATACAATCGGTAACATTGAAATGGAAACGTAACATATTTAGTATCGCGTGTGTTGCTATTCCATGCAACAGATGGCGCTGGTTTTTTTTAAACATGCATTTACCATTCACAGGTGTGGCATCTATATAGTAGGTATATAAAAACACGTGCATATTCGAATGTAACTTTGTGTCAAAATTTCAAAGCAATCGGTGAAAAAACTTTCGGAGATTACAGCGTGTGTTGCTCTTACATCCATTAGATGATGCTGTTTTTCAAAAAAAGCATGTTTTTTCCTGTCACAGGTGAGACATGTATATAGTACATATATAAAAACAAGCACCTATTCAAATGCGATGTTGTGTCACAATTTCAAAGTAATCAATAAAGAAGTTTCGAAGATTCTTATCATATGAAAAATAAATATATCACCTAGTTTTGCTTGCATGAATTGAGCTTTGGCTGTTTGGTCCCGCCTTTCAACTGTCAATCAACCGGTGTACTGGTACCTGAGCCTATTGGGGGTCTGCCATCTACATTTAAAACTGTGAATGTAATTTGCCTCCTCCACATCGCTGATTAATGCATTCCATTTGTTAACTACGCTGAGACTAAAAACTTCTTTCTAATATATCTATGGCATCTGAGTACTGTCACACGTTGCTCACCTTGGCCTTGTGTTACAGGGGTTACAGTTAAACAGCCCGGGATCATGCTACTGATAATGTAACCCCACGCCTCGGGTCTTTGCTCCCATTACTGGGTACCATCTACCACTCCCAGGGAGCTCTCCAAGTCATGCCTCAAGGCCGGTCGCCACTACTTGACCTTGGACTCAAGGGGGAGAGGAGAAGGTCCAACACACACTGATCGAGCTGTGTGGGTAGGGTCTGTGTGCATAAAAAAAACATGTTTTTTCCCGTCACAGACATGACATCTATATTGTATCGTTAAAAACCGGCTTGGATGCAAATGAACATTGTGTGAAAATTTCAAAGCAATCGATGATGAACTTTCGGAGATTATCGATTTAGAAGAAATAAACATTTACATTTTTATTTATATCGATATATTACCGTGTTGCCAACCAAGGGTCCCTTTTCTATTTAATGCCAGTACTAGTGTGGTGCAAACTAATATAATTTATTCACAATGCTCAATGAGATGGAGGAAACCCTTAAAAGCACTAATAAAAGTTGATAGAATTTACTGAAGAGAAAACTACATAGACTTGAGTGAAGTATACATGTATTGACATGTAATATATTAATAATAATAGTAGAGAGCAGCGCTTCTCTAGCAACTCGTGTCAGCTGGGCGAATTTAAAGGTGTCCACAGCCCCCTCCTCCTCACAGGAGCCGCCTCACTTCTCGTAGTCACACAGTCCTCTAACGGGTCCGCCACTCACGCCGATCGCTGTCTTCGCCAGGCAGTAGATAACATATGCAATCTGCCCTACAGCCTACTCTACTCCTGACAATAGATTGACACTCTAGTAACATGTATATATTCCTAGGTCTATCTTGCCTAATACCAAGGGAAAATGGGAGGGAATAATGATGTACCTTTAACATATTCTGCCCTCCGATGGTCGTCGTGGTCCTCGGTCCCTCACGTCGCTCCTCGGCGTTCCAGTCGAGTTACAGGTCCCTATACGTCGTGAAGATGCACGTCGTCTCCATGATCACTCTCATATGTGCAATTCCTCCAGTTGTCACTGCTCACGTCGTCTCCCTCAATCGCCCCCTTCACCGAGACCAAATACTCATGGATACAGATGCGACTTCTCCCTTCTGAGTTCCCAGTGGGCATGATCCAATCATAGCAGCTCTGAGTATCTCGGAGTTCCTCTGATGGCGAGTCACTCACTACTCCTGCCGTCGCCACTCCCGACTCCTCCAAGACTATTAACTCACGATTTTCGGCGCCCTTACACAGCTGGAATTCGGCTTCCCCGCACTTCCCTGAAGTGTTATAATCTTCTGTATTCGCTGTGAATGTGTCGGGCTGCATTACTACACTGACTGAGACGCCTTGATCTCCGAACTCGAGAGCTCAACCAGTACATGTCCGCTCTCAACGAAGCGCCGTGTGGCGCTCTACAAGCTCTGAGCCTGGCCTCCTGGTGACGTCACAGCCCCCAGGGGCGGGCTCTGATTGGTCACTCTCGTCACGTCCCGTGGCCACAGCCAGCCAATCGCCAGCCTGCTGGCGTCGTCACGTTTTTGGCGCACTTTTGTCTGCGTGTTGCCATTTTGCATCCACTATGGGCATAAGCCCCCCCCCTTACAAGCCAAAATTAAAATAACAGTTTATACTCAAATAAGTACTCTTGTTAGCTATTACCTATGTCAAACTGATCACTGCATCTAAGGGAATCTGCAGGGTGTATAGCAATGATTCTTCTTGGTGGATAAGGGAAAATATAGAAGGCACCATAACAATACTCAGTTTCCACCTGTGTCATCTTGTGTGTGTACCCCCTGTGCTAAATAAATTATCTTTATCTAGTCTATCAATACCTCTAAGATTCTTGTATATGGTTACCTACCTTGAGGTGTTTTTGGGGCCTAGCATCCCTGCTGCCCAGTTGTCGACCAGGCCTCCTCGTTGCTGGACTCCTCAACCAGGCTGTTGGACGCAGCTGCTCGCAGCCCGACGATTGTGGAGGCGCAGTGGAGGAGCCTGGAGCCTGTGGTGGAGGCACAGCTTCGCAATCTGGCATGTGGTGATCATGTCTCACTTAACTCTTCTGTCTTCCCACAACGTGAGGTTCAGTTCCCGAATTCTCTTCTCGTAGCTCATACCCGTCAACTCGGGTACCAGTCTGGTGGCATTCATCTAAAACTTTTCCAAGTTAGTCTTGTGCTTTATAAGATCCAGACTCCATGTTGGAGCTGCATATCCAGGATTGGTCTGACATATGTGACGTTCAAGGTTCTGAATGACTCCTCACCCCTCACTCAAGTTTGAAGAGGGCGTTCTTATGTAGGCCAACCTGGAATATGCTGCTGATGACATCCTCTTGGTATGAGAAAGAGACAGGTTTGACATGATATCAACCCTCATCCTGGTCTTTCTCACTCTCGATTCTTCAAGAACTACAAATCCCAATTGGTACCGTGTACCTGGCCTGCTGCTCCCTACACATATTTTCATTACTTTATGTCTAATGGGAATAAACTCTAACAGCCATTTGTTAGACCATTCCTTCAGTTTGTCCAAGTCTTCTCGAAGTCTCATTCTGTCCTCCTATATCTTAATCCTCCTCATAATTTTGGCATCGTCAGCAAACATTAAGAGGAATGAGTCTATACCCTCGCAAAGATTTTCTATATAAATAAAAATGGAAATGTTTGTTTGTTCAAAACCGCCAATCTCCTAAAGTTCTTCACCGGGCCTGGTAGCCTGGTGGATAGCGCGCAGGACTCTAATTCTGTGGCGCGGGTTCGATTCCCGCACCAGGCAGAAACAAATGGGCAAATTTTCTTTCACCCTGAATGCCCCTGTTACCTAGCAGTAAATAGGTACCTTGGAGTTAGTCATATGTCACGGGCTGCTTCCTGGGATGTGTGTGTGTGGTGTGGAGGAAAAAAAAGCCGTTAGTAAACAGTTGATTGACAGTTGAGAGGTGGGCCGAAAGAGCAAAGCTCAACCCCAGCAAACACAACTAGGTGAATACACAACTAGGTGAATACCGATTGCTTTGAAATTTTCACACAACGTTCCATTCGCATTCGGCCAGGTTTTTATATACATACTACATAGATGGTATGTCTGTGACGGTAAAAAACATGCTTTTTCTTAAAAAAAAAACTGTGTTTTTCATGTGAAGGAAATCTTCGAAACCTCTTTACCAATTGTTTTGAAATTTTGACACAACATTGCATTCGAATAGGCACATCTTTTCATATATTTACTATATACAAGCCTCACCTGTGACAGGAAAAAACATGCTTTTTTTCTGAAAAACAGCGCTATCTGTTGGACGTAAGAGTAATGCACACTGTAATCTCCGAAAGTTATCCACCAATTGCACTAAAATTTTGACCCAACGTTGCATTCGAATAGGTGCATCTTTTTATGTATTGTTATGGAAAGGTATGTAGTTGAACTGAGAGGGCCAATGATACAAGATAAAAGAGTTCCTAAAATAGTGGAAATAGGAAGGCCCCGATCCCCAGGGAAGAATATTCCTAGTAATTCATAAGAGTTAGGTTAGGATATAGCATCTGCAGTCTAAGGTAATCCCCTATTCCACACTCAGCAGGATTAAAAGAAACCCGTGTAAAGAAAGGTGTAAATCTTACACCTTATTTATTAAACCCTCTAATAACCTCCATATACACTAATACAACTATTTTCTTTACCACTCTACGTTAAAAACCCTTGGTCCACATAGGCAGGATGCAAGGTTTAACAATTACAAAAATAGGGTAAAGTCTACTTAGATAGGCCACTAGCAAAGGCCATAGGTAGCCTGGAACAACTTGAGCACACGTGGTTTCACTAACACAAACTAGAGTAATCTAGGAATGTTAACACTGGCTCAGGCTACACAAACAACTACACACTTTTGCCAGAGACCGGTACACCTTATACAATACTTATCTTGTAGATCTGAGAATCAGGATATGGTAAGCAGAGAGAGAGAGAAGGTAAAGAAGTACAGAACCCACGAGGGGGAGTGTGAACCCAACCACAGCCAGCAGCAGAGAGAGTGACCCAGAGTCCTCCTGCCTCCTACTCTGATTGCTGCCGGATGGATACTCAGCTGATCGTACAGCAGACATCATCCCAAGTTTACTCAGACATTCATTACTGGTTACTTTATTCATTCTAAGAATAGCTGATAATTAGTTCAATAATATATTTAATAATCAACAAGCCCAGAGCCGTAATGCTCTGTGAGAAACAAGATTCGTCTTATGTCTGGCAAGGAAGATAGGAACAAAACCACATCAGCGGTGAGAAGGGCGAGAGTATAAATGTTTTTGTTAACTAACTATCCTTCTTACACGATCAAATCCTATCAATTAATGTAAAGTAATTATACAGAGGTCAATTTGACCTCTGGTTTGCAACTAAGGAACTTAGGGTCGTAACACTCCTCCCCACTTCAGAGAAAAGATAATGTGGCTACTAGAATAGTAGTCATATATTTTGTAAGAGTATACAAAGAATAAAAAGGAAAATCTATGCAATAAAAGAATATCAAACAAAAAAATTTATCTACAAGAAAAAGCATAAGGGAATTCTCTGAAAGAAAAAGCACAAAAAAAAGGGAAGTAAAGAAATTTGATATTATTATTATTAACATCTTTATTGACAAAATTAATTACAATTTTGCCTAATCTGAGGATTTCGATTAAGTCTTATTAAAGTGAGGATAATGCTGGTATTCACTGTCACGCAGGACAGAGGGTCATAAATAAGACAATAGGTCTAAACTGTAGGCGGAAGTACATATATATCATTGTTATAATCAATGTTTTAATGTATGGATATGTGAAAACAACTTTCTACTGTGCACTGCCACACAAGGGCAGGGATGGGTTCATAAGTGATGCAGCTTAGAAGTAATATAAATAAAAATTGTTCTTCATTCTTTAAAAGGGACAAGCAAATTTTGGATAAATTGTTAGTATGTCGTCCGGAACACCTGAGTCAATAAAATAGTTACACAGTTGGTGGTACAAGAGGCCAGGAGGTCTAAAGTCCTTTACGGTTTCACATTCAACAATATAGTGTTCTAGTGAATGTATTAAAGGTTTATCACAGAGTTTACAATCTGAGTATTATGGTAGTGGCTCAGCCTCACTAACCTTCCAGATGAGTCTATTGCCAAGGCGAATTCGCCCAATGACTACATCACATTGCCTGGTTCGGTTACTGTGCTGACCATACAAATACCTATTATTACAAAACTTGTCATAACTTTTAATACTGTAGCTTTCAGGTCTCTGGGCATTTCTTAGTTCTTCTAAATCTGAATTAATTTCTTTAATTTGTATGTTTCTAATAATTGCATTAGATAGTCCAAAGTCATAATCAATGTTTTCTTTCCTGAAAGCCTTATTGGCAATCGATCTACAAAGTCATGTTTTCCAACTCCAACATAGGAAGGGATCCACACAAATTTTATATAAGAGTTATTATCATTGGCAAATATTACATTCTATTTAATATTACTAGCTACTTCCGACATACATTGTGATGGGTTATTTATGGACTGCTGAGCACTTTTAGAGTCACAGAAAATAACTCCACCACCACTGAGGTATTCTGTGGCTAGTATTATAGAGTGGGTTGGTGGTGTTATCGTAGTTGATCCTTTCTTCAGGACAACCCAACCCACAACTTGGTAGAGTGCTTATACTTTACCAGGAGATCACACTGGGCACTTCTGGCTCTTGGAGAGGGGCACAACGTCACACGTTTAGGGGATGCGGCTCCAAAACTTAGCCTCGTTGTCACGTGCACACACCCACTCGAGCCGCTGTGACTCCCCACTCTCTCTTTATGTGAGATGATCTCAATCCCCTTTGACTTACTAGTTTTCCGTCTTACCCTGTCCACAGCAGTGGTTCTTGGTACTTTCTCTCTCTCTTTCTTTACTATTTCCTGGGAAGCCTCACAAGGACAAGGGCAAACACCAGCAAATTGGAATACATTTACTGGACAAAGCACATACACAATACATTTAATAATAATGAAGAGGTACATATAATAATATATACATATAATAATAATGAATCCTATACTCTATACTATTACAATCAGGTTGCACTCCAACACCATCAGAACGCTATCATCAGCTTATCAAGTGGTATCCTATCTCCTGGTTCACCACCTAATATTACCAACCTCCTCAAGTAGATCAAGTCTTATATTACAATGTTGTACTATCAGCAAGAGAATATATATATATCTATAAACATGTACAAGGAAAATCAGCATATGAATGCAATAACATAAATATATCAGTATAAATGTTCCTTGATACACAACAATGATCAGTCGATCACCCTATCAGTCCTAGAACACATATATCTGTAGGTAATCTAGCCTACGACTGTAACTCTAAACTTCAGTATAAAACACTCCTTGACATAAGGATGCAAACAATCACTCACCTCTCACTGCGTCTTGCACGCTAATGACAACCAAACACTCGATTACCTCCCTACAAGTAATCATTTAGAACCTCCCTTCCACATCTGGAAGTTCACTACCCTGATATCTTCAGGTTCTTCCGGGCTTAACTACCAGGATCCTCTGCAGCTCCTCCAGGCTGCTACACCATGAAGTTTTCCTTGGGCAACTATGGTGCTTCACTACCTCTACTAGGGTCCTCCACAGCTCTCCTGGCTGCTACACCATGAAGTTCCCTCGAGCAACTATGGTGCTTCACCACCTCTACAGAAGCACGTGACACTCCTCTTTACTGCTTCTCCTCACAGCTCGAGGTCCTCTCCTCCACAACCTTGGAGACTTACCAACTACTCCCTCTGTGCTGGCTTCGAAGTTCTCAGCAACTTCTTCCCCAAAGACAAACCTGCAACCCATTGTCACTCCAATAAAAATGTTTCCCCTTAAACACATAAACAAAAAATTACCACACAATATGTTTGCCTCCTACATCCATCTGCTCTCTACATACTGTGAGAGTGGACTCCCCCATTTTGGGTGGGTCCATGCTCCACCTCACCCAGCGGTCCTCACTCTCTCTGGGAGGGTCCTCCGCCGCCAGGAGCTGGGCTCCGTCAGTTGACTTCAGGCGGTCGATGGGAGAGGACATGCTGCTCGTCCCTCCAGCTGTCTCTCTCATCTCCGTCCTCTAATTTAGGCTTCCTGCCTTACCAAAACATTTCTAACTTATAAATAAACATTGCTACTGTCGCTGGGCACACGACCAACTACAAGCAATCACTAAGAACTGGCTTAAATCGTGCTTACCACAGATTGTCTAGTCAAGGGCGATATCCCTCTGACGGCGTCTGGTCAGGGCGCTCCACACAGCCCACGAAAATGTCTCTGGGCAGCTTAATAAACTCTCCTCGCCGTCCAGGACTTTAGACCACAACGTTCCCAGCTCGATTCTACAGCTGGCATGTCTGCACACTTCTCTTCTCTTGGAGATATATCACTAGGTTCCTTTCTGACGGGAGCTCAAACGGAGCGCGGCTTTCCCCTGCGATGTCTGGCGCTCAAGTGAGGTCAAAGCCCTCCAGAAGCGAGCCTCAAGCCTCCAGCAAAATATCTACATCTCCTAACCAGTCATTTATCTATTTCCTTATTTACTGCCCATAATCTCAAATTGTTCATTGAATCCAAGAAACTATTTTACATCTGTGTTATCGCCTCTATATTTCCTATACTTTCTAGTTAGGTCAGGCTTGTTGAATAACTCTCATGGGGGAGACTCGTTTCTCCTATAGGCTGAGATCATAACACTAGATAAATGCCCAATAGCTCAGTCTGTGTCGTGCTTGCCCAGTTGTTCAATCTCTGTGTACTAGACATGATCATTTCATTCCCTTTATATACTACACATGCACAACCTGTTCTACCAGTGCCTAACTGCACAGAGCCATCAGTAAAGGCATAGGATTCAGCCGGTTTGAGAATTTGAAGATGACTGTCAATAGCTTCAAATATTATACATCTCATAATATCAATGTTATACATTTGTTTTACACTGATGGGGGTATAATGCAGAGAGACCTCCACATCTTTCCAAGAGGGAATATAGTGAACAGTTTTATCAGGGTTAAGAGACATATTCAGTTTCAGAAGATTATAGGCACAACAACTGAGCCACACACTGTAAGGAGCTTTTTGCGGCGGATTTAGGGAACAGTCAGAAGTGTTTAGAATGGATCTCAATTTAATTTGAATAGAGCTGGGGGGACCATTATTTTTCAAAGTTTTGGCGCAAAACATAGTACTAAGTAGAACTTTTCTTTAGTAAATTGAAGGTAAGTTTAGTTCCTTTCTCATGTTAACAATTCTGACAGCTCTAGGACAACCCAGGATGATGCGCATGGCATCATTCTGTACTACATCTAGGCCTTGTAATTGTTTAGGAGAAAAATTAAGAAGATGCAAGGCATAATAATCAACAACAGATCGTATAAAGGCAATATAAAACTACGAGCATATTTTATGTTAATGCCAAATCCTTTGCCAACAAGAGTTTTGAGAGGTTAAAGATGCTCAACAAGTTTTTTGCGCAGATTGCTGACGAGATTTGTATCATTAACCTCGACTCCAAGATATTTATAAGACTCGCAAGTCTCCACGGGCACTCCATTAATAGTATAGTTAACATGAAGAGAATGGGGAATAAGAACCCTTGTTTTATCAACAGAGATTATGAGGCCACATTCTACTTCTTTCTTGGAGAATACATCAAGTAACACTTGTAGCCTTGGTTTACTGTGTGCCATAATACAAATACAATCTGCATAACAAATAACAGTTTCAGTAAGTTGTACAGGTATGTCATGGATAAGTTTGTACATAAGTATATTGAAGAGCATAGGGCTTAGGACACCACCTTGAGGTGTGCCTAGTTCAAATGCATCTGTTCTTGTACTTTTAACTCCTTTAAATAGGACACTAGCACGCCTGTTGGATAGGTAGCTCTTTATCCAACTCAGAAGATACTAACACATGACAGTTGGTATATGGCTTCCTGTGGCTTAGATGAATGTTACTCAGGTAACCGGGACAGCGCATCGGCTATCACGTTGAGCCGGCCCGGTAGGTGGATAATGCAAAGATTGAAGTCCTGTAGGTACAATGCCCACCTGAGTATGCGTTTATTTTTCTTCTTCATCTGGCGTATGAACACCAGTGGGTTATGGTCCATGTACACTTCCACTACATTAGCTGTTAGGTATACTTCAAACTCTTTACAGCTTAACACTAGCGCCAACACTTCTTTTTCTACCACTGAATAATTGCGTTGTGACTTGTCAAATTTCACAGAGTAATAGTATATTGGATGGTCCACTTGATCATCCTCAGTTTGCAACAACACTGCACCAGCACATGAGTCAGACGCGTCAATGTGAATTTTAAACGGTCGGTCGAACCTTGGACTAGCGAGCACTGGGGCGGAAGCTAAGATCAATTTCAATTTTTTTAATCGCCTCTGCACAGTCTGTTAACCAGTTAAATTTAACGGCCTTTCGCAACAAGTCCGTGCGAGGAGTGGCAACACTGGAAAAGTTCTGACAAAAGCGGCGGTAGTACGCACATATACTGATAAGCCTTTGAACGTCCTTTTTAGACCGGAGCACTGGATACTCCAGAATGGCACTGATTTTATCTTGCCGAGGTAACACTTTTCCTTGGCCTACTTCATAACCAAGGTACCTTGGTACCTCGTACGAGGTACGAGGTACACCGTGCCTTGGCCAAAATGACACTTTTTTGCATTTAAGGTTAGATTTGCACTTTTCAAAACTGTGAATAATTAGAATAACCTAGCTATGTGGTCATCCCAATTTCTATCAAAAAGCACAATGTCATCTAAATACGCTTGACAATTTGGCACATTAGCGAGCAGAGAATTCATTACTCTCTGGAACGTTGCAGGGGCATTACGCATGCCGAACGGTAACACTTGATACTCGAAGACACCATCGGGTGTTACTAACACAGTTAGTTGCTTAGCATGCTCATAGAGCGGGATCTGATAATATCCCCCTCGAGAGATCGAATTTCGAGATGTACGTGGCATTTCCGATCTCGTCGATACAGTCTTTTAGGAGGGGCAGCGGATAGGCATCCACAATGGTCACCTTGTTGAGCTGCCGATAGTCGATGCATAATCGCCAGGAGCCGTCTGGTTTGGGGACCAAAAGGCAGGGCGAGCACCAAGAGCCCTGGCTCGGCCAGATGAGGCCGTACTGGAGCAGAAAGTTGACTTCGTTCCTCACGATGGCCTTTTTTCTGAACTCATCCGATAGGGTTGAAGACGAATGGGGGTGTAGTCCGTCAACTTGACATGATGGTAGGTGGCATCAGTCTGGGTCGGGATCTTCCCGAACAGACTGGAGAATTCGTCAAGTAACAACTGCACCTCTTTACGTTGGGCCATCTGTCTGCAAATGGGACAGTCTCTCCTCCACAGCATTCACAGAACTAGAATTATTGAGAAATAGATTAGGTGGGTCCCAAGAACAATCATCCCCTCTCTCACTGCAAAAGGAAACACTGGTTAGAGCGATGGGCCTGGGGTCCTGGAACTTCTTCAGACGATTCAAGTGTATAAGCATCACCTGGTTATGCTTGTCAGAGTGCCTTACTTTGTACGTGAGGGTCCCCAAACTTTTCTGTCAGAATATGGGGCCTTTGTACTTGTGAGACATATTGTTCCCTAGTTGAGGCTTTAATACCAGGACAGGGTCACCAGGCTGAAATACCCACAACTTAGCCTTAGCGTCGTGTCGTTCTTTCATATTTTCTTGGGCATTCCCAAGATACTTTAGTGCAGCCACCTTGCAGTCACTGAGTCTCTGGTGGTGTTGCGCAAAGAAAGCCGAACGTTCGGTCAACGTTTGGTTCCCTAACAGATTCTCCTGTAACATTTGCAAGGATCCACGAACTTTATGACTAAAGACTAACTCAAATGGAGAACAACCCAGTGAACTTTGTACCCCCTCTCGAGCAGCAAAACAAAACATAAGGCAGGTTCTCATCCCAGAATCTATGGGAATTCTCGTACGATGTCTTCAATATCTGCTTAAATGTTTGATAGAACCGCTCAATTACCACCGACTCTGTGGATGGTATGGGCTAGAAACCCTATGAGTTATTCCATGGTCCTTACAGAATTGTTAAAAAATGTCAGACTTAAAATTAGTACCATTGTCGGTTTGCACGACCTGAGGCAGTCCAAAAGTTGAAAAAAATTGCAACATACGAGCAACAACAGTCTTTGCTCGGATGTTCCTTACAGCAAAAGCCTCAGGGTAACTGGCCGTGATACACATCATTGTGATTAGGTAAATATTACCAGACTTAGTTCTAGGTAATGGACCAACACAGTCCATTACCACATAAGAAAATGGTTCCTCCGGCATGACAATAGGCCTTAGAGGAGCTTAGGTGGTGTCTGGTTAGGTTTCACAACAAGCTAACTTCCCCTGAGTCTTGCCTGCCAGACAAAAAGGTTGCAGGAATTCCTTTCCCGCCTGCCTTCCCTATCTTCTTTTAACAAGGTCGCCAGCTGGGTTAGTATATCTGCACCCCAGCGATGCAGTTCAGTGGGTGTATTCTATGTTTTTTGTTGCCAGAGTGTTGCTACTCCTGTAGATCTGCCACTGGACTGTTAGCCCAAGGTACTCTCCCATAAAAGTCTGTGTGGCTTTACCTCTCTCCAGCCACTACGTTGCTTGATACCACAATGTTGCCACCATTCCGGCTCCGATACTGGTCGGATGGCCTAGGGTACACTTTCATATAAGTATGTGCTGTTTTACCATTCTCCAGACGATAAGATCTTCTATACAAAACGTGATGTTCCCTAGGTGGTACTATGATAACCCTCGTGTATGCTCATAGAGATTATTATGGAGGCACACTTAAACACAATGATAAAATGTGTGAACTTACTGACATAAACTACATAAACTTACTGACATAAACTTCGAGGGTTATCATCGAATACAGAGTCTTCAGTAGCAGACAAAAACCAATTGTATGTTGCCGTTATGTAGATGACATATTCGTCATAGTAAAAGACTCAGATGAACTAATTGATCTAAAACGCCATCTAGAGAGAGAGTCAGTACTCCGATTTACACATGAAAATAACAGTCTGCCATTCTTGGATGTACTAATAACAAAAACAGGAACCTCTTTAAGCACCAACGTACCTACTAAGCCCACTAACATAGGATTACGCCTGAACGGTAGAAGTGAGTGCCCCCAAAGATACAAAGCCAGTGTTCTCAATGCTTATATTCGTCGAGCGCTTACTCACTGCTCCGAATGGAGCAACGTGAGTAGAGAGTTTGAAAGAGTAACTCAGGTATTGGTGAACAACGAATATAGCAACGCGGAAATAAACGCTGCTATAAGAAGACACTTGGACCGATGGTATAATCCTGAACCTAGAACAGAAACCACAATACCTCCAATAAAATTATATTACAAATCAACCATGCACAGTGAACATATAAAAGAGGAAAGAATAATGAAAGAAATAATCCGTAAAGGAATAAAAAGCATTACTCCTAACAAAAACATAAACCTGATCATATTCTACAAAACGAAGAAGCCTCCGAACTCCTTATCAAAAACAGCCCGAAGCCGACGGAGAACCCTCTACAGCAGTCAAGCGTTGTATACATGTACACTTGCCCCAACGAAGGATGTAACCTTCAATCTAAGTACATAGGTATGACGTCGACCAAGCTGACGAGGCGTTTGACCTGTCATCTTCAATCCGGTGCCCCCAGGAATCACATGAGACAAGCCCATGACATCAGTCCAAGTCCAATCAGTGGGAGTCCAAGTCCCCTATTCTCTCTTCCATCCTCTTTAGGTTGTTAAACTTTTCATCAAGGACTGCAGCAATGGCATTGTGGCCCAGAGGTGCTCCAAGTAGTGTGCTGTCGGTGGTTTTAATGACTGTTCAGGCTCAGTAGTGAACACTCCATGGAAGCTGACATTGAGCTCCTCACAAATTTCTTTATCATTTTCTGTACTCTGGCCTTCCTTTTTTCGTACCCTGGTTACTTGGTCATTCACTGTCATTTTCCTTCTAATATGGCTATGAAGAAGTTTCGGTTGGTTCTTTGCTTTGGAAGTACTATAATTTCCATAGTTTCTTTCTGCCAATCTTTTTTTTATTTATGTAGTCATTCCTGGCCCTATTCCATCTATTCCGGTTTACCTCTGTCCTTTGCCTTCTGTATTTTCACCACTCCCTCCTGCTGTTTCTTTGCTTCCTGGCACTGTCTAGTGCCCCACGGGTTATTATATGATCCCCTACCTTTTACCCATAATGGCGGTATGAATATCTTTTCTGCCTCTTAGCAACTTAGTTTCACTTGGTCCATCATTTCCTGGACCGTCTTCCCACTAAGTTCCTCCTCCAATTGCACACTTTCCAGATACTCTCTCTCTTACATTCTTGTAGTCTCATTTTTTTAGTCTGCTCTCCCTTCCCTGACTCACTCACTCCTTGGTCACTTGCTCCTAGTGGTATTTCACGCTCTAAGTTCTCAATGTCTTCTTCTTTCTGGGTGAATATCGAGTCCAGTAGGCTTGGTGTATCTCCTTCCCTTTCTCTTGTGTCCTCCTTTACATGTTGTGTTAAGACGTTTCTTAATACAATTTCCACTAATTTCGCTCCCCACGTTTCTTCACTAAAAGTATTTCTGGTGTCCCAGTCAATCTCTTCATGATTTAGGTCTCCCAATAACTAGAATTTTAGCTCTCATTCTGTGTGCCACAGTTGCTGCTCTCTGCAATGTCTCTATGCATACTTTGTTGTTGTCATCATATTCCTGCCTTCTGTTGTTTGGTGGGGGGTTGTAAATTACCAGGACCACAATTATTCTTCCATCCACTGTCAATGTCCCAATGATGGAGTTTGTGTATACGTTTTTAATCTGAATCTTGAGTTCTTCAAATTTCCACTCCAGTTTTACTAGGAGTGCAACTCCTCCTCCTTGCATTTGCTGTCTTTCTTTCCTTATCACTTGGAATCCCCCGGGGAATATCACAGCAGAGATCATATCATTTATTTACGTTTCCACTATTGCAATCAAATTTGGGTCACTTTCAATCACACCTTGTTTAATTTCCTGTGCTTTGTTTGTAACTCCGTCGGCGTTCATGTACCAAATCTTCAGGCTCTTCCTGGACAGGGAGTGAATGGAGATCAGAGATTGAGTAGGGGTCAGGGGACTGGGTAGGGGTCATGGACTGGGTTGGGGGTGAGTGGGGGTCAGAGAGTGGGTAGGGGTCATGGACTGGATGGGGGTCAGGGGGTGAGTGGAGGTCAGGGAATGGGTGGGGGGATCAGGGACTGGGTAGGGGGTCATGGACTTTTGGGGGGTCTGGGGGTGAGTGGGGGTCAGAGAGTGGGAGGGGTCTTGGACTGGGTGGGGGTCAGGGAGTGAGTGGGGGTCAGGGAGTGAGTGGGGGTCAGGGAATGGGTGGGGGTCAGGGAGTGAGTGGGGGTCAGGGAGTGAGTGGGGGTCAGGGAATGAGTGGGGGTCAGGGAGTGGGTGGGGGTCAGGGAGTGAGTGGGGGTCAGGGAGTGAGTGGGGGTCAGGGAGTGGGTGGGGGTCAGGGAGTGAGTGGGGGTACGGGAATGGGTGGGGGGGGTCAGGGAGACTCAAGAATATTTTAAATAATGAACTAAAAAACGTCCACTTGTGGATGCCAACCAACAAACTCACACTAAACATAGGAAAGACCTACTACATATTATTTGGAAGCAAATTAACAAATGCAATTCAGCTTCAGATAGACGATGTTAACATCAGCAATAAAAAAGATGGAACGTTCCTTGGTCTATATTGAGACAAGAAACTCAACTTCAGTACCCACATATAACACATAACCAAAAAAGTCTCTAAACCGGTTGGTATACTCTCTAAAATTAAATATTATGTTCCTAACTTTGCTCTCCTCTCACTATACTATCTTGCGGTTATCTTGAGATGATTTCGGGGCTTTAGTGTCCCCGCGGCCCGGTCCTCGACCAGACCTCCACCCCCAGGAAGCAGCCCGTGACAGCTGACTAACACCCAGGTACCTATTTTACTGCTAGGCAACAGAAGCATTGGGTGAAAGAAACTCTGCCCCTTGTTTCTCGCCGGCGCCCGGGATCGAACCCGGGACCACAGGATCACAAGTCCGCTGTCCGCTCGGCCGACCGGCTCCCCGGTCGCACTAATCTATCCCTATCTTACATATGGTATATGTGCATGGATTTCAACCACTGCAAACTACCTCAAGCCCATCATCACCCAGAAAAATCTGCTATCAGAACAATAACAAACTCTGCTTTCAGACTCAGACCCCCCCCCCCCGGTTTAAATGCCCCAAACATGCTAAACATAAACTCACTCCACACATTCTCATGTGCCATTTATATTTACAAAACTCTTGTTCTTAAATGCGAACCCGGTTCTGAAACTCTTCCTGGACAGCCATAATAAAAAACATAATCACCACACCAGAAATAAATATCTCTTTGATATCCCCAGAGTTAAACGTAATCTGTTTAAACACTCTATGCAAATAAAGGGACCAAGTCTATGGAACTCACACCTAACGAATTGAAAAGCTGTTCAGCTTTTGCCTTATTCAAAACCAAAACCAAAAAGTCAATTTCATCTTCAAAGTTTCCTACCTGAAGCTTTAACTCGCACTGTATCTTGTTCTACCCAGTTCCCCCAATATATGTACCAAAGCCATACAACTTTATCATTGTAATTACTGCTATCATCTTATATCATGGTGGTTACACTGAACGCATATTTTATTGCATTATACCATTATACCTTATAATTTTTTTTTAATTTGGTAGAAAATACTTACTTAAAAGTATATGTAAGATTACTGACCAGCCCGAAACGCTATGCGTTCTAGTGGCTTTACAAGAATGCATAAACATCAATGCTATGTACTCTCATAAGCCAAATGTACCTTTTTGTATATAAATAAATAAATAAATAAATAAATAAATTTGCTACCAGCCATTTTCTCACGAACTTTTCCATTACCTTGCATGATATACAAGTTAAGGATCCCGGTCTGGGGCCAGATTCACGAAGCAGTTACGCAAGCACTTACGAACCTGTACATCTTTTCTCAATCTTTGGCGGCTTTGTTTACAATTATTAAACAGTTAATGAGCTCCGAAGCACCAGGAGGCTGATTATAACAATAACAGCAGTTGATTGGGAAGTTTTCATGCTTTGGCTCTTTGGTCCCGCCTCTCAACTGTCAATCAACTGGTGTTCAGATTCTTGAGCCTACTGGGCTCTATCATATCTACATTTGAAACTGTGTATGGAGTCAGCCTCCACCACATCACTTCCTAATGCATTCCACCTGTTAACTACTCTGACACTAAAAAAGTTCTTTCTAATGTCCCTGTGGCTCACGTGGGTACTCAGTTTCCACCTGTTTTTCCTTGTTCGCGTACCAACAGTGTTGAATAGTTTATCCTTGTCTACCCTGTCCATTCTCCTGAGGATTTTGTAGGTAGTAATCAAGTCTTTCCTTTCTCTTCTGTCTTCCAGTGTCGTAAGGTGCATTTCCCGCAGCCTTTCCTCGTAACTAATGCCACTTAGTTCTGGGACTAGTCTAGTGGCATACCTCTGAACTTTTTCCAGCTTCGTCTTGTGCTTGACAAGGTACGGGCTCCGTGCTTGGGCCGCATACTCCAGGATTGGTCTTACATATGTGGTATATAAGATTCTGAATGATTCCTTACACAGGTTCCTGAAGGTTGTTCTGATGTTAGCCAGCCTCGCACATGCCGCAGACGTAATTCTTTTTATGTGGGTTTCAGGAGACAGGTTTGGTGTGATATCAACTCCTAGATCTTTCTCTCTGTTCGTTTCATGAAGTACTTCATCTCCTATTCTGTATCCGGTGCCTGGCCTCCTGTTTCACCGCCTAGTTTCATTACTTTGCATTTACTCGGGTTGAACTTAAGCAGCCATTTGTTAGACCATTCATTTAGTCTGTCTAGGTCATCTTGTAGTTTCCTACTATCATCCTCTGTTTCAATCCTCCTCATAATTTTTGCATCATCAGCAAACATTGAGAGAAACAAGTCTATACCCTCTGAGAGAGCATTTACATATATCAGAAACAGTATAGGTCCAAGGACTGACCCTTGCGGGACTCCACTTGTAACGTCTCGCCAATCTGAGACCTCACCCCTCTCAGTGACTCGTTGTCTTCCGTTGCTTAGGTACTCCTTTATCCAATGGAGTACATTACCTTTCACTCCAGACTGCATCTCCATCTTTTTCTCTACCCTCTTGTGTGATACTGTATCAAAGTGAAGTGGCAGGCAAAGTTCTTCTGCTCCTTCCTTTAGTATCCAAGGGGAGATTTCATCTGGGTCTATAGCCTTTGTCACATCCAACTCTTGTAAACACTTCCTTACTTCCCCACTGGTAATCTCAAACTCTTCTAGTGGTTCCTGTTTAACTATTTCCTCTCTAATCTCAGGAATTTCTCCTTGGTCTAAGGTGAGACCTCCTGGAATTTCTCATTCAGTTCCTCACACACTTTCTTGTCGTTTGTAGTGAATCCTTCTGCCCCTATCCATAATTTCTTTACCTGTTCCTTTACTGTTGTTTTTCTCCTGATATGGCAGTGCAGCAATTTAGGTTCAGTCTTTGCCTTGCTCGCGATGTCATTTTCGTACTGTCTTTCTGCCTCTCTTTTCATCCTGACATATTTATTCCTGGCACTCTGGTTTCTTTCTCTGCCCTCAAGTGTCCTGTTATTCCTATATTTTCTCCACGCCCTTTTACTTTGCTGCTTAGCTAGCCTACATCTCTGATTATACCTTGGGTTTCTTATCTTCATTTCGTTGCCTTTCTTTTGGACTGGGACAAACTTGTTTGCTGCCTCCTTGCATTTCAGTGTAATGTAGTCCATCATGTCTTGGGCCGTGTTTCCCCTGAGCTCTGTTTCCCATGTTATATCTGTTAGAAATTGTCTTATCTCCTCATAGTTTCCCTTTCGGAATGCCAGCCTTTTGTTTTCAGTACCCGTCCTCGAGTTCAAAAACCCTTCTTCAACCAGGTACGCAAAAACCAGTGTACTATGGTCGCTCATTCCTACTGGGGCCTCAAAACCGATTTCTCTTATGTCGGAGTCGTTCAGAGTGAAGACTAGGTCGAGTCTCACTGGGTCATCGTTTTCTCTCATCCTAGTGGGATCCCTGACACGCTAGGTTAAAAAATTCTAGTCACCACCTACAATAGTTTGGCTCTGCACGTATCCTCACCTCCATGCGGTTCCTTGTTCTCCCAGTATATCCTTCCGTGATTGAAGACCCCCGTCATGAGCAGATGGGATCTATTTCTACAGGCAGCAGAGGCTGCCCTCTCAATTATTATGTTAAATGCCATGTTGTTGTTGTTATACTCTTGACTGGGTCTTCTGTCATTTGGTGGAGGGTTATATATCATTGCTACTAGTGCGTGTTTTGTAGTCTCTGAATCCCTCACAACCCGGGATAACCATCTCCTCGAGACTCCATTCCTTTCTCATTAGTAGGGCCACTCTGCCTCCTCCCCTGCCTTCCCTCCATTTCCTTATTACTGTGTACTGCTGGGGAAACACGGCATTCGTTATGATTCCTGAGAGTTTTGTTTCAGTGAGTCCGATTACATCTGGGTTCCCTTCTTGTGCTCTTTCCCTTAGTTCACTTGCCTTGCTTGCGATCCCATCTATGTACGAGTGCATCACCCTGAAACTGACTCTCTTCTGTTTTTCCTCTGGGAGGGACCTGTGGGATCTGAGGTGTGTGGGGGCTGGGAGGATCTGGTACGGAGAGACTGGTGGAGGAGGAAGGGCTTGGGGGGGGGTGAGAGGGGTGAGGTTTGGGGGGAGAGTGAGAGGAGGAGGGTTGGGGGATGAGAGGGGAAGGGTTGGGGGAGTGTGGAAGACGGTGAGGCTTTGGGGGGCATGGGGGGGAGGAAGGGCATGGGGGGATGGGGGAGAATCAGAAGTGGAGGGAGAGCTTGGTTTGGGTGGGGGGGAAAGGGAGGGCTGAGGGGGGTGAGGAAGAGGGGAGGGCTTAGGAGAGGGGTGAAGGGAAGGCTTAGGGGTTGGGGGAGAGTGGGGGGCTTATGAGGGTGGGGGAGAACGGGGGCTTGGGGGTGGGGGAAACGGGAGGGCACATGGGAAAAAGGAGGGCTTTGGGGATGGAGGAGAAGGGAGGTCCTTGGCAGAGAGGTGAGTGGAAGGAGGGAGTGAATGGGGGAGGGTGCCCTAGGTGGGTACTTAGTGGGGGGCTGTCAGGAGATGGGGCAGGTAAGGTGTCTATAGGGTACGGTATTGGGTATTGGGTAGGGTAGGTTGTGTGTGTGTGTGTGTACTCACCTAATTAAACTTACCTAATTGTGCTTGCGGGGGTTGAGCTCTGGCTCTTTGGTCCCGCCTCTCAACCGTCAATCAACAGGTGTACAGGTACCTGAGCCTATTGGGCTCAATCATATCTACACTTGAAACTGTGTATGGAGTCAGCCTCCACCACATCACTTCCTAATGCATTCCATTTGTCAACTACTTTGACACTAAAAAAGTTCTTTCTATTATCTCTATGGCTCATTTGGGCACTCAGTTTCCACCTGTGTCCCCTAGTGCGTGTGCCCCTTGTATTAAATAGCCTGTCTTTATCTACCCTATCGATTCCCATGAGAATCTTGAATGTGGTGATCATGTTCCCCCTAACGCTTCTGTCTTCTAACGAAATGAGGGATTAATTCCCGTAGTCTCTCCTCGTAGCTCATACCTCTCAGCTCGGGTACTAGTCTGGTGGCAAACCTTTGAACCTTTTCCAGTTTAGTCTTATGCTTGACTAGATATGGACTCTATGCTGCAGCCGCATACTCCAGGATTGGTCTGTCATATGTGGTATATAATTTTCTGAAAGAATCTTTACTCAAGTTTTTCTATTGGCCGTTCTTATGTTAGCCAACCTGGCATATGCCGCTGACGTTATCCTCTTGATATTAGCTTCAGGGGACAGGTCTGGCGTGATATCAACCCCTAGGTGTTTCTCTCTCTCTCTCTCTGACTCTTGAAGTATTTCATCTCCCAAATGATACCTTGTATCTGGTCTCCTGCTCCCTACACCTATCTTCATTACATTAAATTTGCTGGGGTTAAACTCTAACAACAGTTTGTTCGACCATTCCTGCAGCTTGTCCAGGTTTCCTTCAAGCCTCAAGCTGTCCTCCTCTGTCTTAATCCTTCTCATAATTTTGGCGTCGTCAGCAAACATTGAGAGGAATGAGATTATACCCTCTGGGAGATCATTTACGTATATCATAAACAGGATAGGTCCGAGTACAGAGCCCTGTGGGACTCCACTGGTGACTTCACGCCAATCGGAGGTCTCAGCCTCACTGTAACTCTCTGCTTCCTATTGCTTAGGTACTCCCTTATCCACTGGATCGCCTTACCAGTTACTCCTGCCTGTTTCTCCAGCTTATGCATTAGCCTTTTATGGGGTACTGTGTCAAAGGCTTTCCGTCAGACCAAAAAAATGCAGTCCGCCCATCCTTCTCTTTCTTGCTTAATCTTTGTCACCTGATCGTAGAATTCAATTAAGCCTTTAAGGCAAAATTTACCCTCCCTGAAATCATATTGATGGTCACGAAGTCCCTTCTCTCTAGATGTGTTACTAGGTTTTTTCTCACGATCTTCTCCATCACCTTGCATGGTATACACGTTAAGAACACTGGCCTGTAGTTCAGTGCCTCTTGTCTGTCACCCTTTTGGTATTTTGGGACTACATTAGCCGTCTTCCATATTTCTGGTAGATCTTCCGTTTCCAGTGACCTACTATACACTATGGAGAGTGGCAAACAAAGTGCTCCTGCACACTCTTTCAATACCCATGGTGAGATTCCGTCCCCCGGAATCACACACACTCACACACAAAGTGTGTGTGTGTGTGTGTGTGTGTGTGTGTGTGTGTGTGTGTGTGTGTGTGTGTGTGTGTGTGTGTACTCACCTATTTGTGCTTGCAGGATCGAGCATTGGCTCTTGGATCCCGCCTTTCCAGCCATCGGTTGTTTACGGCAATGACTTCTGTCCCATTTCCCTATCATACCTAATTTTAAAAGTATGAATAGAGTTTGCTTCCACAACCTGTTCCCCAAGTGCATTCCATTTTTCCACTACTCTCACGCTAAAAGAAAACTTCCTAACATATCTGTGACTCATCTGAGTTTCCAGTTTCCACCCATGTCCCCTCGTTCTGTTATTATTACGTGTGAACATTTCATCTATTTCCAGTTTGTCAATTCCCCTGAGTATTTTATATGTTCCTATCATATCTCCTCTCTCCCTTCTTTTCTCTATTGTCGTAAGGTTCAGTTCCCTCAGATGTTCTTCATGTCCCATCCCTCGTAACTCTGGGACAAGCCTCGTCGCCAGCCTCTGAACATTCTCCAGTTTCCTTATGTGTTTCTTCAGGTGGGGGCTCCTTGGTGGTGCGGCATACTCTAAGACGGGTCTCACGTAGGCAGTGTAAAGCGCCCTAAATGCCTCCTCACTTAGGTTTCTGAATGAAGTTCTAATTTTCGCCAGTGTAGAGTACGCTGCTGCCGTTATCCAATTTATATGTGCCTCAGGATTAAATTAGGTGTCACATCCACTCCGAGGTCTCTTTCTCGAATCGTTACAGGTTGGCAGTTCCCCTTCATTGTATATTGTCCCTTTGGTCGTCTATCACCTGATCCCATTTCCACAACTTTACATTTACTGGTGTTGAACTCCAGTAGCCATTTCCCTGACCATCTCTGCAACCTGTTTAAGTCCTCTTGGAGGATCCTACAATCCTCATCTGACACAACTCTTCTCATTAATTTTGCGTCATCCGCAAACATTGACATGTATGATTCCTCTCCTGTAAACATATCATTTACGTAAATTAAAAAGAGGATTGGGCCCAGCACCGATCATTGAGGTACTCCACTCGTTACTGTTCGCCAGTCCGACTTCTCGCCCCTTACCATTACCCTCTGGCTCCTTCCTGTTAGGTAGTTCCTCACCCATGCTAAAGCCTTTCCGCTTACTCCTGCCTGCCTCTCAAGTTTGTAAAGCAGTCTCATGTGCGGAACTGTATCAAAAGCCTTTTGGCAGTTAAGAAATATGCAGTCTGCCCAGCCTTCTCTGTCCTGCCTTATCCTTGTTATTTGTCATAGAATTCTAAAAGGTTTGTTAGGCATGATTTCCCTGTCCAGAACCCATGTTAATACTGGCTTGTTTACAAACCCAGTGCTCTCCAGGTGCTCAACAAGTCTTAGCCTAATTATTCTTTCCAGTATTTTGCAGGGGGATGCTTGTCAGTGATACGGGTCTGTAGTTAAGTGCCTCCTCCCTATCACCTTTCTTGGAAATCGGTACGACATTTGCCTCCATCCAGCAACTGGGCAATTCGCCCGAGATAAGTGACTCATTAAAGATCATTGCCAGAGGCACGCTAAGAGCCTGCGCTGCCTCTTTTAATATCCACGGTGATACTTTGTCTGGTCCAACCGCTTTAGTTGCATCCAGTGTTGTCAACTGTTTCATTACCTCCTCTGCTGTCACCTCTATATCTGATAGTCTTTCATCTAGGGTAATATCTTCTCCGGGTAAAGGTAATCTCCGGATAATCTAATCTGTGTGTGTGTGTGTGTGTGTACTCACCTAGTTGTACTCACCTAGTTGTGTTTTCGGGGTTGAGCTCTGGCTCTTTGGTCCCGCCTCTCAACCGTCAATCAACAGGTGTACAGATTCCTGAGCCTATTGGGCTCTATCATATCTACACTTCAATCTGTGTATGGAGTCAGCCTCCACCACATCACTTCCTAATGCATTCCATTTGTCAACCACTCTGACACTAAAAAAGTTCTTTCTAATATCTCTGTGGCTCATTTGGGCGCTCAGTTTCCACCTATGTCCCCTTGTGCGTGTGCCCCTTGTGTTAAATAGCCTGTCTTTATCTACCCTATCAATTCCCTTGAGAATCTTGAATGTGGTGATCATGTCCCCCCTAACTCTTCTGTCTTCCAGCGAAGTGAGGTTTAATTCCCGTAGTCTCTCCTCGTAGCTTATACCTCTCAGCTCGGGTACTAGTCTGGTGGCAAACCTTTGAACTTTTTCCAGTTTAGTCTTATCCTTGACTAGATATGGACTCCATGCTGGGGCTGCATACTCCAGGATTGGCCTGACATATGTGGTATACAAAGTTCTGAATGATTCTTTACACAAGTTTCTGAATGCCGTTCGTATGTTGGCCAGCCTGGCATATGCCGCTGATGTTATCATCTTGATATGTGCTGCAGGAGACAGGTCTGGCGTGATATCAACTCCCAAGTCTTTTTCTTTCTCTGACTCCTGAAGAATTTCCTCTCCCAGATAATACCTCGTATTTGGCCTCCTGCTCCCTGCACCTATCTTCATTATATTACATTTGGTTGGGTTAAACTCTAACAACCACTTTTTCGACCATTCCTGCAGTTTGTCTAGGTCTTCTTGAAGCCTCAAACAGTCCCCTTCTGTCTTAATCCTTCTCATAATTTTGGCATCGTCCGCAAACATTGAGAGAAATGAATCTATACCCTCCGGGAGATCATTTACATATATCAGAAACAAGATAGGACCGAGTACAGAGCCCTGTGGGACTCCACTGGTGACTTCACGCCAATCGGAGGTCTCACCTCTCACCGTAACTCTCTGCTTCCTATTGCTTAGGTACTCCCTTATCCACTGGAGCACCTTACCAGCTACACCTGCCTGTCTCTCCAGCTTATGTATCAGCCTCTTTTGCGGTACTGTGTCAAAGTCTTTCCGACAATCCAAGAAAATGCAGTCCGCCCAGCCCTCTCTTTCTTGCTTAATGTGTGTTACCGGGTCATAGAATTCTATTAAGCCAGTCAGGCAAGATTTACCCTCCCTGAACCCATGTTGTCGATTTGTCACGAAGTCCCATCTCTCCAGATGTGCTACCAGGTTTTTTCTCACGATCTTCTCCATCACCTTGCATGGTATATAAGTTAAGGACACTGGCCTGTAGTTCAGTGCCTCTTGCCTGTCGCTCTTTTTGTATATTGAGACCACATTCGTCGTCTTCCATATTTCTGGTAGGTCTCCCGTCTCCAGTGACCTACTATACACTATAGAGAGTGGCAAGCAAAGTGCCTCTGCACACTCTTTCAGTACCCATGGCGAGATCCCGTCTGGACCAACAGCCTTTCTAACATCCAGGTCCAGCAGGTGTCTCTTGACCTCCTCTCTCGTAATTTCAAACTCTTCCAAGGCCGCCTGGTTTACTTCCCTTTCTCCTAGCACAGTGACCTCACCTTGTTCGGTTGTGAAGACCTCTTGGAACCTCTTGTTGAGTTCATCACACACCTCTTTGTCATTCTCTGTATACCTGTCCTCGCCTGTTCTAAGTTTCACTACCTGTTCTTTCACTGTTGTTTTCCTTCTGATGTGACTGTGGAGTAGCTTTGGTTCGGTCTTGGCTTTGTTTGCTATATCATTTTCATAACTTTTCTCTGCCTCTCTTCGCACCCTGACATACTCATTCCTGGTTCTCTAGTATCTCTCTCTGCTTTCTGGTGTTCTGTTATTCCGGAAATTCCTCCACGCCCTTTTGTTCAGTACCTTTGCTTCCATACATGCCCTATTATACCATGGAATCTTCTTTTGCTTCTCGGATTTTTCCTTTTGGACGGGATGTATCTGCTTACTGCCTCCTGACACTTTTGAGTGACATAGTCCATCATATCTTGTACAGACTTACCAGCAGAGCTACACCACCCACACCTCTTCCTTCTCTCTCTTTCCTCATTACATAATAGTCCTGTGGGAACACTGCATTTGTTATTGTTTTCGTCAGCTTTGTTTCTGTGAGAGCTATTATGTCTGGGTTTTCCTCTAGTACCCATTCTCCAAGTTCACTTGCTATATTTGTAATACCATCTATGTTAGTGTACATTGCCTTGAGGCTCACTTTCTTCTGACCCTTCTCAAATCTCCTCCTTGGTGAATGTTCTGCTAGTGGAGGAAGCTGTGCCATGGGTGTGAGGATTTGTGAGGTGGATACCAGGGTTGCAGAGGATACTGGGATGAGGGGTGGGGGATCAAGTGAAGGGGGAAGGACAGGGAGGGTATGGGGTGAAAGGGGCGGGAGGACAGGAAGGAAAGGGGGGTTTTCTATGCAGAGGAGGGTGGTGGGGTTGCCCTCTCCGCTGGTGTTACTGTGTGTGTGTGTACTGACTTATTTGTGTTTGCAGGGGTTGAGCTTTGGCTCTTTGGTCCTGCCTCTCAACTGTCAATCAACTGGTGTACAGATTCCTAAGCCTACTGGGCTCTATCATATCTACATTTGAAACTGTGTATGGAGTCAGCCTCCACCACATCACTGCTTAATGCATTCCTTCCATTAACTACCCTGACACTCTAGGTTCAGGGATAGCAGGACCTGCCATCCCTGAACCCTTGTTGATGCTGTGTTACAAAGTTCTTTCGCTCCAGATGTTCCACTAGCTTTCTTTGCACAATCTTCTTCATCAGTTTACATGGTATGCAGGTTAAGGACACTGGCAAGTAGTTCAGTGCCGCCTGTCTATCCCCTTTCTTGAATATCGGGACTACGTTAGCTGCTTTCCAAATTTCTGGGAGTTCCCCTGTTGCCAGTGATTTGTTATACACTATGGAGAGTGGCAGGCACAGTTCTTCTGCTCCTTCCTTTAGTATCCAAGGGGAGATTCCATATGGGTCTATAGCCTTTGTCACATCTGTCATGTTCACAGAAAATGGTACCATCCGTTTTCTATGTGCGGCGGCTGAGACGCCAGAGAGAGATTGAAGGTAAACAATGGAGAGCGTACAGGACGCCCGCCAAGCTTGGTAGCTACTAGTCATGTAATCATGTTAAGTATTAAAGTCAGTAACCAGGTCATGACTTTACATCAACCCTACAACCAAGACTTCCTCAGTAACACACAAACACCACATTGGCGACGAGGATGAACTGTGACCGCAGGTATTTGTTCAGTTTCAAACACAAGGGAGAAGCATGCTGCCTGGAGGAGGAAGAGAAGCTGTGAGCGCCATACCCGATGCTGTATGCTAACCGATGCTGTGTGCTAACCAATGCTGTGTGCTAAACGATGCTGTGTGCTAACCAATGCTGTGTGCTACCCAAGCTGTGTGCTACCCAAGCTATGCTGAAGAAACTGTGTACTGAGGAATCTGCCGACGTTGTGTACGAAACGACGCTTTGATGTGTACAAAACCTGATGTTTTGGTTACGAAACGACGCTTCGTGCTACAAAATTCATCACACTGAACTGACTGCTGTAACAACTGCTGTACCAACTGCTGCACCAGCTGCTGTACCAACTGCTGCTGTACCAACTGCTGTGCCAACTGCTGTGCTGCTGCTGTGAGTAGGAACAACACATGTACACAAGGGCTAGGTAAGAAGTCAGTTGCTGCTATATTGTGCACTGTTGTGAACTTTTGCATTAAAATGCTTGTGTGCTTTGCAAAATTAAAGTAATTACAGTGAATTCTTGACTAACATATACAGTGCAGTAAGTGTTTAATATTCTGAGGAACATTTAAGTGATAAGTTTACATTTATTCAGTAAAAAATGGCAAATATACCTCAGTTTCCTGCATTTGATCCTGACTGTGACCAGACAAACCTGTCACAGAGGTGGGTCAAATGGCTTAAAAGGTTTGAAAATTTGTTGATAGTTTCTGACATCAAAAGTGCTGAAAGAAAGCGTGCCTTTCTACTTCATTATGCAGGTGATAGAGTTTGTGACATCTTTGACACACTGAAAGACACTGGTGGTGCCAAAGATTATGACACTGCCAAAGCCAAACTAACAGAGCATTTCAAACCAAGGCAAAATACTGCAATGGAAATTATGCATTTCAGGAGAGCAAAACAACTCTCTAATGAAACTGTGGATCAATACCACACACGTCTGCAGGGTTTAGCAGCCCATTGTGAGTTTGCTGATGTTGACAAAGAAATCAAACAGCAAATAATTGAAACATGCACATCTACACGTCTCCGTCGAAGAGCTCTAGAACTTGTTGATGATGAAAGTTCTCTTACCAAGATACTGTATATTGCTCGTCGAATGGAAGATGCTGCACGTGATGCTCGTGTCATGGAGTGCAGTGCCAATAACGGTTCTGCCACTGTTACTAACAGTGATGAGGTACGTAAGGTTCAGGGAGGACACCGTGATCAAAGAAGATATCATGGCAAACCTAACAGTAAATTTAGCCGAGAACCACGTCACAACTGGGGTCAAGGAACAAGGCTCAAGCAGTCACAACGACCCACATCAGAGGGTGTCAACAATAAATGTTACAATTGTGGAGGAGACTACCCACACCAAGATAATGTTTGTCCTGCTCAAGGTAAGAAGTGCTATGAGTGTGGAAAACTAGGTCATTTTGGTGCTATGTGTCGTTCTGCACTTAAGAAACCACAGTTAAACCCATAAAAGCACTGTACGAGGATCAGGTCATAGGGGTCGAGGTGGTAAACACAATATTGCACCTCATATCCAGAATGTTAATAATATACAAGACAACATTTCATTACAACCAGTCTCAGATGACAGTGAATGTGATTATACTTATGGAGTACAAGCAATCACAGAATGGAATGATCTTCCGAACAACCCAGAGACATGTGTATACATTGCTGGTATTTGTCTCAAGGTTCTCATTGACACTGGATCAAACATTGATACCATTGCTGAGTGCCACTATGAAAAATTTAGAAAACAGTTCCCAAAGCTAGAAAAATACAATGGTAAAGCCACTGCCTATGCTTCGAAGTTAGCCTTGCCAGTGATTGGAACTTTAACTGCAGAGATTAAGTCAAAGAATGCAATGCTCATTACTACATTCCATGTTGTTAGGAATGCAAAGGAGTCTTTACTCAGTTACAAGACTTCAACCAAATTGGGGCTACTTCAGCTTTCTAATGCTGTAGCAGTGGAATCTGCAAACAATGTTGATGGTATTGTTGCTGAATTCTCTGATCGATTTAAATCCATAGGTTGTTATACTGATAGCAAAGTACATCTGCATATCAACCCAGATGTAATTCCAGTTGCCCAACCACATCGCCGACAACCATTCCATACTCGCAAGAAAGTCGATGCCGAACTGGATAGGCTGATAGAACTAGATATCATTGAACCAGTAACAGGCCCAACACCATGGGTAAGCCCAATTGTCACTCCACCAAAGCCGAAGAATCCAGATGAGATACGCATTTGTGTGGACATGCGTGTTCCCAACAAGGCAATAATGCGTGAACGCCATCCTACACCGACTGTAGATGATATGATCTACCGCTTGAATGGTGCAACCGTATTCAGCAAGTTAGATTTAAACAAGGGCTATCATCAGCTTGAACTTGATGATGAGAGTCGCTTCATCACAACGTTTACGACACATCGAGGTCTGTATAGGTACAAGCGCCTGAGTTTTGGTATTAACAGTGCTGCCGAGGTATTCCAGCACACCATCAGCCAGGTATTACAAGATATACCTAATGCTGACAACATGTCTGATGACATCATTGTTTATGGCCGTACCCAAGCTGAACACGACAAAGCTCTTCGTGCAACATTGCAACGCTTACGAGAAAAGAATTTGACGCTAAGCCGAGCAAAGTGTGAGTTCAATCAACATAAAATTGAATTCTTTGGACATGTACTTAGTGACAAAGGTCTGTCTCCAGATCCTAAGAAAGTTGCAGATATCAAGAATGCTGCACCTCCTTCAACGTCCACTGAAGTACATAGTTTTCTGGGAATGGCAAACTACTGTTCTCGCTTCATTCCAGATTTTGCTACCATTACAAAGCCTCTACGTGAGCTCCTGAAGAAAAATGCATCATGGTACTGGAGCGATATCGAGCAAAATGCATTTGATGCTGTGAAAGATGCACTAGTAGAGAATGCGACTGCTGCATACTTTGATCCATCAATGGACACTGAGTTAACGGTGGATGCTAGTCCTGTTGGATTAGGTGCTGTTTTAGCCCAACACAAACCTGGTCAACCAGATTCCAGAGTAGTAATTGCCTACGCCAGCCGTTCTCTCACAGATGTTGAGCAACGATACAGTCAGACAGAGAAGGAAGCTCTTGCTCTTGTATGGGGCTGTGAACACTTCAATGTGTATCTGCTTGGTGCACCCTTCACCACGATAGTCACTGACCACAAACCGTTGGAGACCATCTTCAATAATCCAAAGTCCAAACCACCAGCTCGCATTGAGAGATGGGCTCTTCGTCTGCAACCATACAACTTTACGGTGAAATACAAGCCGGGTGCAGGCAATCCCGCTGATTACATCAGTCGACATCCTGCAAACAGTTTCACCATCACCAAGCATCAGCAAGTTGCCGAGGAATATGTACACTCTGTAACCTGTGATGCAGTCCCTAAGGCTCTCACTCTTGATGAAATACGTACTGCAACCCTAGAGGACCCAACTCTGCAAGCAACAGTGGATGCATTGACTAAGAAAAAGTTTCCACACATCCCACCCTCAGGAGTTGACCAAGATGCATTCAAAGCACTTGAACGCATCCAGACAGAATTAAGTGTTACGCAACAACGCGACACTGTGCTGCGAGGTACTCGTATCGTGATTCCAGCTGTTCTCCAGCAACGTGCTCTGAAGCTTGCACATCAAGGACACCAAGGTCTTGTTAGGACGAAACAGCTGCTAAGAGAAAAGGTGTGGTTTCCTGGCATTGATCGTCAAGCAAAGGATATGCATGATGCCTGTGTCCCTTGCCAAGCTGCAGTGGATACTTCAAGACCAACACCTCTACAACCTTCACCACTACCTGCTGCACCATGGACGGAAGTATCGATGGACTTCTGCGGACCACTACCGACTGGAGAGTATTTGATGGTAGTCATTGATGACCACTCACGTTATCCAGAAGTAGAAATCATCAATTCCACATCTGCAAAGGCTGTCATCCCGAAACTCGACAAGATCTTTTCAAACTTTGGCATTCCTGAAGTTGTCAAGACAGACAATGGACCGCCATTCAATGGACAAGACTTTGTCAACTTTGCTGAGCATATTGGATTCAAACATCGCCGTGTGATGCCACTACATCCCCAAGCAAATGGAGAAGTTGAGAGATTCATGCAACCTCTCATGAAAGCGGTACGCTGTGCTCATGCCGAAGGACGATCCTGGAAACAAGCTATGTATGCTTTTCTCAGGAACTACCGTGCAACACCACATGGAACACTGGGCAAGTCGCCTGGCGAACTTTTATTTGGACGTCCTATGAGAATCGCACTACCCGTCATGCCAGCCGAGGTAACGGATAAACGTCTCGCTCAGAAGGATGCACTAGCCAAGGGCAAAATGAAAATTGCTCATGATCAACGTGCAAAGGAACAGTTCATAAAGGTTGGTGACACTGTTCTCGTTAAAAAGAAAAAAGAGGGAAAGTTAGATATGCCGTATGATACAAAACCATATAAAGTGATTAGTGTAAAAGGAACTATGGTAACAGCTAGTAATAGAGATCATAGTATAACACGTAATATGGCTTATTTCAAAGTGATTCCAACTAGTGTAGAAAATGATGAAGTGCAAAGTCGTGCAAAAGAAAAAGAAAAAAATAGTTATAACCCGACAAACAATTCATCAAGGGATGTTATTGCATTTAAGGACTCTCGTCCTAAACGTCATGTTAAACGCCCTACACGATTTGATGATTAATTGTGTTCCTATGTAATGAAAAGTATTTACTTATTATGCTAAACTAAATTTAATATTGTTTGAATAATGCAGATATCTCATTCAATATTTTGTAACTTTGTATTACAGTTTCTTTCATGTTTGTTTAACATTGCATATGTATTTTTAACATTGAAATCCTTTGTGGAAAAGATTAAGTTGTTTAAATTCTTTGTGTGCTTAATTAATGTTAAATGTATGCAGTATCTCTTGATATGTTAATAACTTACTTTGTGTCAATAACTTTGCTTTGTGCTACAAGCATGGTAGACATCCTGTATTCATTCTTTTTAAAGAAAAGGAGGGATGTCATGTTCACAGAAAATGGTACCATCCGTTTTCTATGTGCGGCGGCTGAGACGCCAGAGAGAGATTGAAGGTAAACAATGGAGAGCGTACAGGACGCCCGCCAAGCTTGGTAGCTACTAGTCATGTAATCATGTTAAGTATTAAAGTCAGTAACCAAGTCATGACTTTACATCAACCCTACAACCAAGACTTCCTCAGTAACACACAAACACCACAACATCCAACTCTAGTAAACACTTCCTTACTTCCCCGCTGGTAATCTCAAACTCTTCCAGTGGTTCTTGATTAACTATTCCCTCTCTTATCTTTGGAATTTTTCCTTGCTCTAAGGTGAAGACCTACTGGAATTTGCTATTAAGTTCCTCACACACTTCCTTGTCGTTTGTAGTGAATCCTTCTGCCCCTATCCTTAATTTCATAACCAGTTCCTTTACTGTAGTTTTTCACCTGATGTGGCTATGCAGCAATTTAGGCTGCGTCTTTGCCTTGCTTGCGATGTCATTCTCGTATTGCCTTTCTGCCTCTCGTCTCATCCTGATATATTCATTCCAGGAATTCTGATATCTTTCTCTGCTCTCCAGTGTCCTGTTATTCCTATAGTTTCCCCATGCCCTTTTAATTTGCTGCTTAGCTAGCCTACATCTCTGATTAAACCAAGGGTTTCTCATCTTCATTTCACTGTTTTCCTTTTGGACTGAGACAAACTTGTTTACTGCGTCCTTGCACTTCTGCGTGATGTAGTCCATCATGTCTTGGGCCGTCTTTCCCCTGAGCTCTGTTTCCCATGCTATATCTGTTAGGAGATTTCTTATCTCCTCATAGTTTCCCTTTCGGTATGCTAACCTTTTGTATTCGGTATCCCTCCTCGAGTTCAATAACCCTTCTTCAATCAGGTACTCAAACACCAGTACACTGTGGTCGCTCAATCCTACTGGGGCCTCAAAACCGATTTATCTTATGTCGGAATCGTTCAGAGTGAAGACTAGGTTGATTCTCGCTGGTTCGTCATTTCCTCTCATCCTTGTGGGTTCTCTGACATGCTGGGTTAAAAAGTTTCTAGTCACCACCTCCAATAGTTTGGCTCTCCACGTATCCTCGCCTCCATGCACTTCCTTGTTCTCCCAGTCAATTCTTCCGTGATTGAATTCGCCCATGATGAGCAGGTGGGATCAATTTCTACAGGCAGCAGAGGCTGCCCTCTCAATTATAGTGTTAACTGCCATGGTGTTGTTTTCATACTCTTGACTGGGTTTTCTGTCATTTGGTGGAGAGTTATATATTTATGCTACTACTATTCTTGGTCCTCCCATTGTCATGGTGCCTGCTATGTAGTTTCTGAAAACCTCACAGCCCAGGATAGCCATCTTCCTAAAACTCCATTCCTTTCTCATGAGTAGGGCCACTCCACCTTCTCCCCTACCTTCCCTCTCTTTCCTTATTACTGTGTACTCTTGGGGAAACACGGCATTCGTTATGATTCCAGAGAGTTTTGTTTCAGTGAGTCCGATTACATCTAGGTTCACTTCTTGTGCTCTTTCCCTTAGTTCACTTACCTTGCTTGTGATCCCATCTATGTTCGAGTACATTGCCCTGAAACTGACTCTCTTCTGCTTCTGCTCTCGGGGTGGGACCTGTGGGATCTGGGGTGAGTGGTAGCTGGGATGATCTAGTACGGGGAGGCTGGTGGAGGAGAAAGGGCTTGGGGGGGAAGAGGGGGAGTGGAGGGGGGTGGGTGACAGGGGGATGGTAGGGGGGGTGGATGAGAGGGGGAGGGTAGGGGGGGAGAGTGAGAGGGCGAGGGTTGGGGGGGGGAGAGTGAGAGGGGGAGGGTTGGGGGGGGAGAGTGAGAGGGGGAGGGTTGGGGGGGAGAGTGAGAGGGGGAGGGTTGGTGGAGCATAGGGGAGGAGAGGCTTGGGGGGATGGGGGAGAAGAGGGGGCTTGCGGGGCAGAAAAGGGGGAAGGGCATTGTGGAAATGGGAAGGCTGAGGTGGGCGAGGAAGAGGGGAGGATTTAGGGGAGTAATGGAGAGGGGAAGACTTAGGTGGGATGGGGGAGAGTGGGGGGCGGGGGGAACGGAGGGCTTGGGGGTTGGAGAGACGGGAGGGCATGTGGGAGAGGGGAAGGCATGGGGGTTGGGGGAGAAGGGAGGTCCTGGGGAAAGGGGTGAGTGGGAGGAGGGGGGTGGGCGGGGGGTGGGTGCCCTAGGTGGGTACTTAGTGGGGGGTTGACAGGGGATGGGGCAGGTAGGGGTGTCTGTTGGATAGAATGTGGGGGTGGTGCTCCACTCCCTGTGTCTGTTGCACTGTTTGAGGAGGGTTCTCCACTCCCCTCTGGGATTGTAGGATTCGGGGTTGTGGTTCTCTGATTCCTTTCACTCTCCCTGCGCTCCTTCCTCGCATCTGCTGCCTGCTTTCATTCTTCCCTTGTCATATCCTCTGCAGGAATACATTTTTGAACTTCTGTACATGTGCTAGCCTGCTTTTCCTTGCTAACAGTTCCTCATTCATGATTTCGCTCATGAATACCACCTTTATCATTCGGTCTCTGTCCTTGTTGTACTTTCCAAGCCTGAAAACCTTTTCAACATTTTGGTCCATTCCCTCCATCCTTACCTCTTTAAGGATCTCGGTAACTATGTTTTTGTCCTTGTCTCTCCGCTCCTTTGGACTGGTCCTTATTTGCTCTTTAAGGCCTGCTACTACTACTGCTCTTTTTCTCTCTATCAGCTGGCTAGTACATCTAGCTGCTTCCTGAGAGGAAGCCACTTCCATGACAACTTCCCTAACTACAGACCTAGCTTCAGGGCTCTTTTTAAGCATTTCAACAATGCTGAAATGCGTTTCTCAGCAGCATTTCTCCCTGTGTGTGTGTGTGTGTGTGTGTGTGTGTGTGTGTGTGTGTGTATGTGTGTGTGTGTGTGTGTGTGTGCTCACTTAGTTGTACTCACCTAGTTGTGTTTGCGGGGGTTGAGCTCTGGCTCTTTGGTCCCGCCTCTCAACCGTCAATCAACAGGTGTACAGATTCCTGAGCCTATTGGGCTCTATCATATCTACACTTGAAGCTGTGTATGGAGTCAGCCTCCACCACATCACTTCCTAATGCATTCCATTTGTCAACCACTCTGACACTAAAAAAGTTCTTTCTAATATCTCTGTGGCTCATTTGGGCACTCAGTTTCCACCTGTGTCCCTTTGTGCGTGTGCCCCTTGTGTTAAATAGCCTGTCTTTATCTACCCTATCAATTCCCTTGAGAATCTTGAATGTGGTGATCATGTCCCCCCTAACTCTTCTGTCTTCCAGCGAAGTGAGGTTTAATTTCCGTAGTCTCTCCTCGTAGCTCATACCTCTCAGCTCAGGTACTAGTCTGGTGGGAAAACTTTGAACCTTTTCCAGTTTAGTCTTATCCTTGACTAGATATGGACTCCATGCTGGGGCTGCATGCTCCAGGATTGGCCTGACATATGTGGTATACAAAGTTCTGAATGATTCTTTACACAAGTTTCTGAATGCCGTTCGTATGTTAGCCAGCCTGGCATATGCTGCTGATGTTATCCACTTGATATGTGCTGCAGGAGACAGGTCTGGCGTGATATCAACCCCCAAGTCTTTTTCCTTCTCTGACTCCTGAAGAATTTCCTCTCCCAGATGATACCTTGTATCTGGCCTCCTGCTCCCTACACCTATCTTCATTACATTACATTTGGTTGGGTTAAACTCTAACAACTATTTGTTCGACCATTCCTTCATCTTGTCTAGGTCTTTTCGAAGCCTCAAACAGTCCTCTTCTGTTTTAATCCTTCTCATAATTTTATCATCGTCCGCAAACATTGAGAGAAATGAATTGATACCCTCCGGGAGATCATTTACATATATCAGAAACAAGATAGGACCGAGTACAGAGCCTTGTGGGACTCCACTGGTGACTTCACGCCAATCGGAGGTCTCACCACTCACCGTACCTCTCTGCTTCCTATTGCTTAGGTACTCCCTTATCCACTGGAGCACTTTACCAGCTACACCTGCCTGTCTCTCCAGCTTATGTACCAGCCTCTTATGCGGTACTGTGTCAAAGGCTTTCCGACAATCCCAGAAAATGCAGTCCGCCCAGCCCTCTCTTTCTTGCTTAATCTTTGTCACCTGATCGTAGAATGCTATCAAGCCTGTAAGGCAAGATTTACCCTCCCTGAACCCATGTTGGCGATTTGTCACGAAGTCCCTTCTCTCCAGATGTGTTACCAGGTTTTTTCTCACGATCTTCTCCATCACCTTGCATGGTATATAAGTCAAGGACACTGGCCTGTAGTTCAGTGCCTCTTGCCAGTCGCCCTTTTTGCATATTGCGACCACATTCGCCGTCTTCCATATTTCTGGTAGGTCTCCCGTCTCCAGTGACTTACTATACACTATGGAGAGTGGCAAGCAAAGTGCCTCTGCACACTCTTTCAGTATCCATGGTGAGATCCTCTCTGGACCAACAGCCTTTCTAACATCCAGATCCAGCAAGTGTCTCTTGACCTCCTCTCTCGAAATTTCGAACTCTTCCAAGACCGCCTGGTTTACCTCCCTTTCTCCTAGCACAGTGACCTCACCTTGTTCTATTGTGAAGACCTCCTGGAACCTCTTTTTGAGTTCTTCACACACCTCTCTGTCATTCTTTGTATACCTGTCCTCGCCTGTTCGAAGTTTCAATACCTGTTCTTTCACTGTCGTTTTCCTTCTGATGTGACTGTGGAGTAGCTTTGGTTCGGTCTTGGCTATGTTTGCTATATCATTTTCAAAACTTTTCTCTGCTTCTCTTCTCACCCTGACGTACTCATTCATGGTTCTCTGGTATCTCTCTCTGCTTTCTGGTGTTCTGTTATTCCGGAAGTTCCTCCACGCCCTTTTGTTCAGTTTTTTCGCTGCCATACATGCCCTATTATACCATGGATTCTTCACAAACACACACACCTGTGTGTGTGTGTGTGTGTGTGTGTGTGTGTGTGTGTGTGTGTGTGTGTGTGTGTGTGTGTGTGTGTGTGTGTGTACTCACCTAGTTGTGCTTGCGGGGGTTGAGCTCTGGCTCTTTGGTCCCGCCTCTCAACCGTCAATCAACAGGTGTACAGGTTCCAGAGCCTATTGGGATCTATCATATCTACACTTGAAACTGTGTATGGAGTCAGCCTCTACTACATCGCTTCCTAATGCATTCCATTTGTCAACCACTCTGACACTAAAAAAGTTCTTTCTAATATCTCTGTGGCTCAATTGGACACTTAGTTTCCACTTGTGTCCCCTAGTGCGTGTGCCCCTTGTGTTAAACAGCCTGTCTTTATCTACCCTGTCGATTCCCTTGAGAATCTTGAATGTGGGGATCATGTCCCCCCTAACTCTTCTGTCTTCGAACGAAGTGAGGTGTAATTCCCGTAGTCTCTCCTCGTAGCTCATACCTCTCAGCTCGGGTACTAGTCTGGTGGCAAACCTTTGAACCTTTTCCATTTTAGTCTTATGCTTGACTAGATATGGACTCCATGCTGGAGCCGCATATTCCAGGATTGGTCTGACATATGTGGTATATAATTTTCTGAAAGATTCCTTTCACAAGTTTCTAAAGGCCGTTCTTATGTTAGCCAACCTGGCATATGCTGCTGCTGTTATCCTCTTGATATGAGCTTCAGAGGACAGGTCTGGCGTGATATCAACCCCCAGGTTTTTCTCTGTCTCTGACTCTTGAAGTATTTCATCTCCCAAGTGATACTTTGTATCTGGTCTCCTGCTTCCTACCCCTATCTTCATTACATTACATTTGCTTGGGTTAAACTCTAACAGCCATTTGTTCGACCATTCCTGCAGCTTGTCTAGGTCTTCTTGAAGCCTCAATCTGGCCTCCTCTGTCTTAATCCTTCTCATAATTTTGGCGTCGTCAGCAAACATTGAGAGGAATGAGTCTATACCCTCTGGGAGATCATTTACGTATATCAGAAACAGGATAGGTCCAAGTACAGAGCCCTGTGGGACTCCACTGGTGACTTCACGCCAAGTCTCACCCCTCCCTGTAACTCTCTGCTTCCTATTGTTTAGGTACTCCCTTATCCACTGGAGCGCCCAACCAGTTACTCCTGCCTGTTTCTCCAGCTTATGCATGAACCTTTTATGGGGTATTGTGTCAAAGGCTTTCCGACAGTCCAAAAAAATGCAGTCCGCCCACCCTTCTCTTTCTTGTTTAATCTTTGTCACCTGATCGTAGAATTCTATCAAGCCTGTAAGGCAAGATTTACCCTCCCTGAACCCATGTTGATGGGTTGTCACGAAGTCTCTTTTCTCCAGATGTGTTACTAGTTTTTTCTCACAATCTTCTCCATCACCTTGCATGGTATACAAGTTAAGGACACTGGCCTGTAGTTCAGTGCCTCTTGTCTGTCACCCTTTTTGTATATTGGTACTACATTAGCAGTCTTCCATATTTCTGGTAGGTCCCCCGTTTCCAGTGACCTACTATACACTATGGAGAGTGGTAAGCAAAGTGCTCCTGCACACTCTTTGAATACTCATGGCGAGATTCCATCCGGCCTAACAGCTTTTCTCACATCCAGCTCCAGTAGGTGCTTCTTGACCTCATCTCTTGTAATTTCGAACCTATCGAAGGTCACCTGGTTTGCTGCGACCTCTTCTAGCGCCGTGACATCGCCCTGTTCTATTGTAATGACCTCCTGAAACCTTTTTTTGAGTTCTTCACACACCTCTTTGTCATTCTCTGTGTACCTGTCCTCGCCCACCCTAAGTTTCATCACCTCTTCCTTCACTGTTGTCTTCCTCCTGATGTGACTGTGTAGTAGCTTTGGTTCGGTCTTGGCTTTATTAGCTATATAATTTTCATACCTTTTCTCAGCTGCTCTTCTCATACTGACATACTCGTTCCTGGTTCTCTGGTATCTCTCTCTACTTTCTGGTGTTCTGTTAATACGGAAGTTCCTCCATGCCCTTTTGTTCAGCTCCTTTGCTTTCATACATTCCCTATTAAACCACGGATTCTTCCTTTGCTTTTCTGTTTTTTCCTGTCGGGCTGGGACAAACCTGCTTACAGCCTCCTGACATTTTTGGGTGACATAGTCCATCATGTCTTGTACGGACTTGGTTCCAAGTTCTGTGTCCCAATGTATATCCCATAGGAATTTATTCATTTCCTCATAGTTTCCCTTTCGGTACACCAGCCCTTTGTTTCCCAGTTCTTTTTTGGGGGTGATAATTCCCAGCTCAACCAGGTACTCAAAGCTCAATACACTATGATCACTCATTCCCAAGCGGGCTTCCAACTTAACTTCCCTTATATCCGACTCATTTAGGGTAAATATCAGATCAAGCAAGGCTGGTTCATCCCCTCCTCTCAGACTGAGTGTGTGTGTGTGTGTGTGTGTGTGTGTGTGTGTGTGTGTGTGTGTGTGTGTGTGTGTGTGTGTGTGTGTGTGTGTGTGTGTGTGTGTGTGTGTGTGTGTGTGTGTGTGAGTACTCACCTATTTGTACTCACCTATTTGTGCTTGCGGGGGTTGAGCTTTGGCTCTTTGGTCCCGCCTCTCAATTGTCAATCAACTGGTGTACAGATTCCTGAGCCTACTGTGCTCTATCATATCTACATTTAAAACTGTGTATGGAGTCTGCCTCCACCACATCACTGCCTAATGCATTCCATCTGTTAACTACTCTGACACTGAAAAAGTTCCTTCTAACGTCTCTGTGGCTCATGTGGGTACTCAGTTTCCACCTGTGTCCCCTTGTTCGCGTCCCACCAGTGTTGAATAGTTTATCCTTGTTTACCCGGTCGATTCCTCTGAGGATTTTGTAGGTTGTGATCATGTCTCCCCTTACTCTTCTGTCTTCCAGTGTCGTAAGATGCATTTCCCGCAGCCTTTCCTCGTAACTCATGCCTCTTAGTTCTGGGACTAGTCTAGTAGCATACCTTTGGACTTTTTCCAGCTTTGTCTTGTGCTTGACAAGGTACGGGCTCCATGCTGGGGCCGCATACTCCAGGATTGGTCTTACATATGTGGTGTACAAGATTCTGAATGATTCCTTACACAGGTTCCTGAACGCTGTTCTGATGTTTGCCAGCCTCGCATATGCCGCAGACGTTATTCTTTTTATGTGGGCTTCAAGAGACAGTGTGTGTGTGTGTGTGTGTGTGTGTGTGTGTGTGTGTGTGTGTGTGTGTGTGTGTGTGTGTGTGTGTGTGTGAATGAGTGTTTCAGGAGTGCCTGAGGACCTCCGTAACGTGCCTTGGTTGTCTTTATCCTTGTCACTGCCTCTCAGCCTACTCCCTGCGTCTGGCCTGCTCATGTTATGTTTAATTCCTTTGTTTCTGTTCCTCTTCCTAAGGCATCTCAGTTCCTTTGCATCTCTGCTTTTATCATGTCATCTACTATAAGTCACCATCTCGAATATTCACGTATTCTCCTTTCCTTAGGTTTCCATAATGTCCGACTCTTCCCCTCACTCTTCTAATAGACTTATTCTTCTCTGGAAGTAAATAGGGGGTGGGTGCATAACACAAGGGGTAGATGGCAGGGGCAGCTGTGGATGTTCGAGTTTTTCTCCATCAAGAGGTTACCCTTTTCATTCTTATCAATTCTACAAGGTATCTTATGTGTTGCAATCATGTCTCCTCTGTTGGAATGAATTCCTAAGTGGCTGAGAATAATTACATGGTCATAATCAGATTCAAATTTAAATGAGCCAAAACCTGGTAATCCTAATAGTAAACCGATTTGGAGGTTATTAAAACAGAAATACGTTTATTTTATACATTTATATTAATATTTAACTCATTAATGTGGACAACATTCACACAAGGGGGTCTGGTAGCTGAATGGACAGCGCGCAGGATTCGTAATCCTGTGGCCCGAATTACTTGGGCCACAGAACCAGGCAGAAAAAAAAATGGGCAAAGTTTCTTTCACCCTGATGCCCCTGTTACCTAGCAGTAAATAAGTACCTGGGAGAATTTGCAGTCTCCGTGGTGTAGTGGTAAGACACTCGCCTGGCGTTCCGGGAGCGCTATGTCATGGGTTCGTATCCTGGCCGGGGAGGATTTACTGGGCGCAATTCCTTAACTGTAGCCTCTGTTTAACGCAACAGTAAAATGTGTACTTGGATGAAAAAACGATTCTTCGCGGCGGGGATCGTATTCCAGGGACCATAGGATTAAGGACTTGCCCGAAACGCTACGCGTACTAGTGGCTGTACAAGAATGTAACAACTCTTGTATATATCTCAAAAAAAAAAAAAAAAAAAAAAAAAAAGTTACAGCTGTT
The DNA here is from genome assembly GCF_040958095.1 of Procambarus clarkii. Classification (NCBI taxonomy): domain Eukaryota; kingdom Metazoa; phylum Arthropoda; class Malacostraca; order Decapoda; family Cambaridae; genus Procambarus; species Procambarus clarkii. The sequence goes on from NC_091201.1 coordinate 14,429,286, forward strand.
ACGGGCTGCTTCCTGGGGGTGTGTATATGTGTGAAGAGAGAGATAAAAAATAGTTAGTAGGTAGTAACAGTTGATTGATTGACAGTTGAGAGGCGGGCCGAAAGAACCAAGCTCAATCCCCGCAAGCACAACTAGGTGAATACAAGAAATTGGACGTGATGAACTTAACAAAATAGTTACTCTCGAAATAGTAAGAGAAAACGACTTTGCAACAGTATTAGAAAATGGAAAATACATGAATATGGTAAACACTTATAAAAAAATTCGTTAGTTGGTTAATCAAAGTTTCTTTCTAAGACTATTAATCGAACACCCCCAACACCAAGAGCTAGAGCCTCTAAGACTTGAATAGACAGTGATCGCATGGTGAGCAGGGGAATACTAGTGTTCGGGTCGTGAGTGAGTGAAATACATTTCACTCAGCGTTCAGATAGTGAGTGAGTGAAATAAATACTCTGTGTACGGGTAGTAAGGGGTGGAATACAGTGATTAGGAAGTGGACGGTGGAATACTCATTGCGCAGTGAAATACTAAGTCCACAGGTAGGGGGCTGTGGAATACTAAGTCCACAGGTAGGGGGCAGTGGAATACTAAGTCCACAGGTAGGGGGCAGTGGAATACTAAGTCCACAGGTAGGGGGCAGTGGAATACTAAGTCCACAGGTAGGGGGCAGTGGAATACTAAGTCCACAGGTAGGGGGCAGTGGAATACTAAGTCCACAGGTAGGGGGCAGTGGAATACTAAGTGTACAGGTAGTAGGCCGTGGAATACTAAGTGTGCGGGTAGTGGGCAGTGGAATACTAAGTGTGAGGATAGTAGGCTGGAATATACGCAGTTTTCGGGTAGGGGCGGGGGGGGGGGGGTGGAAGACTAAGTGTGTAGGTTGTGGGCGGTGGAATACTAGGTGTGCGGATACTGTTTAGTGAAGTACAAAGTGTTCGGGTAATTTGCGGTGCAATAGTAAGTATACATATATATATATATATATATATATATATATATATATATATATATATATATATATATATATATATATATATATATATATATATATATATATTAGTATATTTTGGTAGCAGTCTTTCCTGTAGACATATATTATTAAATATGACCGAAAAAGTAAGATTAATAATTCTAACACGAATTTTCTCAATCTTTCGTACATTTCTTTTCACTGTTGGAGGTAAATCAAAAATCAATTCTCCAAAATTCATTTTTATTTCTAGTCTGACGCGACACGAGCGCGTTTCGTAAAACTTATTACATTTTCAAAGACTTTAGTTCACAAATACACAACTGAATAGAACTTACGCATCTCCGATTTTATATCTACATTTGAGTGAGGTGGAAGGGGTGATGTGGCATTAACACAAGACAGAACAAGAGGTGGCATTAATAGGGTATTAATTTCATCAACACAAGACAGAACAAGAGGTGGCATTAATAGGGTATTAATTTCATCAACACAAGACAGAACACGAAACAATGGATATTGAATAGAAGTGTTTGTAGAAAGCCTATTGGTCCATATTTCTTGATGCTTCTATATTGGAGCGGAGTCTTGAGGTGGGTTGAATATAGTTGTGCAATAATTGGCTGTTGATTGCTGGTGTTGACTTCTTGATGTGTAGTGCCTCGCAAACGTCAAGCCGCCTGCTATCGCTGTATCTATCGATGATTTCTGTGTTGTTTACTAGGATTTCTCTGGCGATGGTTTGATTGTGGGAAGAGATTATATGTTCCTTAATGGAGCCCTGTTGCTTATGCATCGTTAAACGCCTAGAAAGAGATGTTGTTGTCTTGCCTATATACTGGGTTTTTTGGAGCTTACACTCCCCAAGAGGGCATTTGAAGGCATAGACGACGTTAGTCTCTTTTAAAGCGTTCAGTTTTGTGTCTGGAGAGTTTCTCATGAGTAGGCTGGCCGTTTTTCTGGTTTTATAGTAAATCGTCAGTTGTATCCTCTGATTTTTGTCTGTAGGGATAACGTTTCTATTAACAATATCTTTCAGGACCCTTTCCTCCGTTTTATGAGCTGTGGAAAAGAAGTTCCTGTAAAATAGTCTAATAGGGGGTATAGGTGTTGTGTTAGTTGTCTCTTCAGTGGTTGCATGACTTTTCACTTTCCTTCTTATGATGTCTTCGACGAAACCATTGGAGAAGCCGTTATTGACTAGGACCTGCCTTACCCTACAGAGTTCTTCGTCGACTTGCTTCCATTCTGAGCTGTGGCTGAGAGCACGGTCGACATATGCGTTAACAACACTCCTCTTGTACTTGTCTGGGCAGTCGCTGTTGGCATTTAGGCACATTCCTATGTTCGTTTCCTTAGTGTAGACTGCAGTGTGGAAACCTCCGCCCTTTTCCATGACTGTTACATCTAGAAAGGGCAGCTTCCCATCCTTTTCCATCTCGTAAGTGAAACGCAGCACGGAACTCTGCTCAAATGCCTCCTTCAGCTCCTGCAGATGTGACGATTTACTAATCAACTGACGATTTACTATAAAACCAGAAAAACGGCCAGCCTACTCATGAGAAACTCTCCAGACACAAAACAGAACGCATTAAAAGAGACTAACGTCGTCTATGCCTTCAAATGCCCTCTTGGGGACTGTAAGCTCCAAAAAACCCAGTATATAGGCAAGACAACAACATCTCTTTCTAGGCATTTAACGATGCATAAGCAACAGGGCTCCATTAAGGAACATATAATCTCTTCCCACAACCAAACCATCGCCAGAGAAATCCTATTAAACAACACAGAAATCATCGATAGATACAGCGATAGCAGGCGGCTTGACGTTTGCGAGGCACTACACATCAAGAAGTCAACACCAGCAATCAACAGCCAATTATTGCACAACTATATTCTACCCACCTCAAGACTCCGCTCCAATATAGAAGCATCAAGAAATATGGACCAATAGGCTTTCTACAAACACTTCTATTCAATACCCATTGTTTCGTGTTCTGCCTTGTGTTGATGAAATTAATACCCTATTAATGCCACCTCTTGTTCTGTCTTGAGTTGATGAAATTAATACCCTATTAATGCCACCTCTTGTTCTGTCTTGTGTTAATGCCACATCACCCCTTCCACCTCGCTCAAATGTAGATATAAAATCGGAGATGCGTAAGTTCTATTCAGTTGTGTATTTGTGAACTAAAGTCTTTGAAAATGTAATAAGTTTTACGAAACGCGCTCGTGTCGCGTCAGACTAGAAATAAAAATGAATTTTGGAGAATTGATTTTTGATTTACCTCCAACAGTGAAAAGAAATGTACGAAAGATTGAGAAAATTCGTGTTAGAATTATTAATCTTACTTTTTCGGTCATATTTAATATATATATATATATATATATATATATATATATATATATATATATATATATATATATATATATATATATATATATATATATATATATATATATATGTTTCATTGAATATGACCGCATATTCTGTATTTATTATTTTCTGGTTTAGGGCTTCTATCCCTCTAACTATTTTCTTAGCATCAGGGCTTAATTGAAATAGGAGTTCTCCAAAACTCATTTTCGTACTTTTAAGGTGAAGAAAAGAAGTGATTTACTATAGAGTGTATTACACTTATCTGTATAATTTGCACGACGTTTCGAACCTCCATGGTTCATTCTCAAGTGAACAGATGTTACAATACTAGTTGATTTTATACCCGCATTAGGTCAGGTGATAATACAATGAAGGTGAAAACATGGGGGGATACATAAGGGATAAACATAGGGGCTGCAGAAGGCTTATTGGCCCATACGAGGCATCTCCTATCTAAACACAAAGATTAATCCAGTGTAATTGGCCTGTTATGTTGGACATTGTCTTCTGTGTTGGCATCGATATGTTCTTGTCTTGTCCTTACTCTCATGGTGGGTAGAGTAAATAGTTCCGTGATTTGGGTGTTCATGGTAGGTCGCTCTATTCTTATGTGAATTGCCTCAAGAATTTGTAATCTTCTTGAATCTTGGGTTTTGTCTATTATGCAAGTATTCTTGTTCAACATTTCTCTTGTTAGAGTAATGTCATGGGCTTGTCTCATTACTCTAACAAGAGAAATGTTGAACAAGAATACTTGCATAATAGACAAAACCCAAGATTCAAAAAGATTACAAATTCTTGAGGCAATTCACATAAGAATAGAGCGACCTACCATGAACACCCAAATCACGGAACTATTTACTCTACCCACCATGAGAGTAAGGACAAGACAAGAACATATCGATGCCAACACAGAAGACAATGTCCAACATAACAGGCCAATTACACTGGATTAATCTTTGTGTTTAGATAGGAGATGCCTCGTATGGGCCAATAAGCCTTCTGCAGCCCCTATGTTTATCCCTTATGTATCCCCCCATGTTTTCACCTTCATTGTATTATCACCTGACCTAATGCGGGTATAAAATCAACTAGTATTGTAAGATCTGTTCACTTGAGAATGAACCATGGAGGTTCGAAACGTCGTGCAAATTATACAAATAAGTGTAATACACTCTATAGTAAATCACTTCTTTTCTTCACCTTAAAAGTACGAAAATGAGTTTTGGAGAACTCCTATTTCAATTAAGCCCTGATGCTAAGAAAATAGTTAGAGGGATAGAAGCCCTAAACCAGAAAATAATAAATACAGAATATGCGGTCATATTCAATGAAACATATATATATATATATATATATATATATATATATATATATATATATATATATATATATATATATATATATATATATATATATATATATATATATATATATATATATATATATATATATATATGTCGTACCTAGTAGCCAGAGCTCACTTCTCAGCCTACTATGCAAGGCCCGATTTGCCTAATAAGCCAAGTTTTCCTGAATTAATATATTTTCTCTATTTTTTGTCTTATGAAATGATAAAGCAACCCATTTCATTATGTATGAGGTCAATTTTTTTTATTGGAGTTAAAATTAACGTAGATATATGACCGAACCTAACCAACCCTTCCTAACCTAACCTAACCTAACCTATCTTTATAGGTTAGGTTAGGTTAGGTAGCAGAAAAAGTTAGGTTAGGTTAGGTAGGTTAGGTAGTCGAAAAACAATTAATTCATGAAAACTTGGCTTATTTCGCAAATCGGGCCTTGCATAGTAGGCTGAAAAGTGCGTTCTGGCTACTAGGTACGACATATTTATATATATATACGGGCTACCGGGGAGGGAGGACGTGTGGAGGAGGCTCTGTTGTTTACTGAGCCATTACCTAGGGACATTCTGACGTCACCGTGCCTAGCCTTCACAGAGTGCTGTGTGAATGTCCTGGGAAGGTGCAGGAGTGACGGAAGGTGCCTAGAGTGGACCATCTCAACAAAAACGGATGAAAACAGGTGGGTGTGTAGTGTATGGAATACAACGGCAGTGAGGGCCACGCTGGCGCCCTCTAGGCCTCCCACGGCTATGGTGTGGGGTAGGAGGGGGTGTTGTTGTTCGTTCGGGCGAGGGGGGGGGGTCACCCATGTGCCACCCAGTGTTTATAGAAATACGTTTGGGAAAGAAAAATGAAAATAAAAATCAGTAATCATGGTCAGAGCTAATAGAGCTCACAGTGTGTCGGATTACAAGTGTGTGATTCATTCACCATTGTGCAGTGATATACAAGAAAATTATACAAGTGTTTAAGTGTCACCCAGACCCCCCTCAAGCTGAGCGAGGCCCGGTCAACCCCCACCTCCTCCCCGCCCGCCGGCCTGACCGCACCACAGTACCTCCTGCCATCCCACCACCCAGCCCACCCTGCACCTGGGTGTCTCCCACCCACCTATTCACCGCCCACACAGTGCTTGTGGCAGGGATGTGTTACCCTCCATGCACCCAGATATGGCACAGGTCACAGCAGGCATTCAGGTTCCTCCCAAAAGGGAGGGAGACACAAGTACTCATTGGAGTGGTGAGTGTGAGGGACAGCTTGCCACCACCCGTGTCCACCCCTGCCGCCATCACCCCTGTCATCCCTCCCACGCCGGCCAATGTCTCAGCCCGCACGGGGGATGGAGGGGACTCCACCAACTAACCAGGAACCCTTCAGCCAAGAACACGGTCCTGGGAACAGTGCACCCAGACGTGCAACCAGAGGACCCAGACTCAGAGGAACGTGTCGGGTGTGTGACGAATCTCACAGCCTTAGAAACGATGGAACTGTACGTCAACACAACGGCTGTGAGGGTTCATGGACGGAACCTGTAGAGAGAGAAGGCCCACAGGTCCCCCCGGCACCACCACACATCCCAGCAAACTTCATGTCATCAGATGACCTCCTGGGGGCCATCAAAGCATTCACCACCAGAACTCTTCCCCACATTCCTAAAGCAGCGCGCCCATTTGCAGCAGGGAAATATACAGACCTTTTAAGGAAAGTAAATGAACGGTCTGAAAATCTTAATGCTGCAGTCACCATCAAAGCATGGCATAATTTGCTCCTGTTTGGCAATATTTGCTTAGGCGTACCTGCAAGAGGAGGCAAGTCGCTAGCCTCATCAGTCACTAGGGCAATAAATAATTTCCCCAGAGCTGACAACTCCATCCCTCCTCAACGCAAAAACCGTCGTGGCAGACCCAAGAGTTCCAATGACAATTTTAAACTAGGAACACAAGTGACCAAAAAAAATTGAAGAGGGCAACACAGTAGGGGCAATTAGGTTACTTACCAGCGAAGACACAATCGCTCCTAGAAATACCGCTACCGCCAACTCGCTGAGAGAGAAGCACCCTCCTAGAGTACCATGGGAACCCACTGCTCAGGACACAAATGTCCCAGACATGGGACCTCTATTCCTCCAAGCGTCAGAGGTATACAAAGCCATCATGTCATTTCCGCCAGGCTCGGCAGGGGGATACACTGGAGTAAGACCTCAGCACCTCAAGGAGATGGTAAACCCAGTTCTCGGAGAAGTTGCCGAGACACTATTGTCAGAGGTCACGAAGTTTGTCAACGACTGCCTCTCTGGGTTGATCCCAGATACAATTAAACCCTTTTTCTTTGGAGCATCCCTTTGTGCCCTCAAGAAGAAAGATGGTGGAGTCAGATCCATTGCCGTGGGTAACACACTTCGGCGCCTTGTTGCTAGGGCAGCTGTCAGAAAAATTAGCATAGACGCTGCGACGATGATTCGACCCCATCAACTAGGTTTTGGTGTCCCCCATGGATGTGCAGACCTGACAGCAGTCAAAAACGCCCAGATGGAGTCACCCTGCAGCCGTGGAGGGAAGGTAAACAGGTCGTGTGGGACTACATGTGTGCATCCACATTGGCTGATACCTATCTACCCTACAGCGCAGCTGAGGGAGGCGGGGCGGCCACCTTCAGGGAGACCCAGAAAACTAACAAGTACAGGGACCTAGAACGTTGTTACAGGTTCGTGCCAATAGGCTCTGAGACTCTGGGCGCCTGGGGTAAATGTGCACTTAAGTTACTGAAGGAGCTGGGCGAGGAACTCATTGGGAAGACTAGAGACCCAAGAGCGGCCAATTTTATGTTCCAGCGCCTCAGTGTCGCTGTTCAGAGGGGAAATGCGTGCTGTATCTTGGGTACGCACCAGACCCCCGAGGAGCTGGACGAGGTCTTCGAACACTGATTGGTATATTGTTATATAAGTGTGTGTTTTCTGTAAACTGTAGCATTGCAATAAAATCAAATAAAAAAAAAAATAATAATAGGGGTGGTAGGAGAGGAGTATTCAGTGAGAATCCACAAGGTCTTCTCTGAACACTATTTATTTTTTTCTTCGAGGATGTGGGTCCCTTTAATTAAACCAGTGGTGGTACCCCTAAATAAATATATATATATATATATATATATATATATATATATATATATATATATATATATATATATATATATATATTTATTTAGGGGTACCACCAATATATATATATATATATATATATATATATATATATATATATATATATATATATATATATATATATATATATATATATATATATATATATATATATATATATTTATATGTCGTACCTAGTAGCCAGAACGCCCTTCTCAGCCTACCATGCAAGGTAGGTAAACTTGGCTTATTAGGCAAATTAGGCCATGCATAGTAGGCCGAGTACGACGTTCTGGCTACTAGGTACAACATATATATATATAATATATATATATATATATATATATATATATATATATATATATATATATATATATATATATATATATATATATATATTAAATATTTAATATTTATTAAATTTATATCGCAGTGCTATTTATATTGTTATAAATATAAATGTTTATTGATGTGGCTCAGCAACCTTTCCTGTCCCTTTGACCTCGCCACCATTCTCCATTCCCCTTGTCCCCTCGTCCTCCCCACCATCTCTCACTTCCGTCCAATCATCCTTCCTCCCATTCTCCACTCCACCATCCCCTCTTCCTTCCCACGATGCCTCACACCCTTGTCACTATGTCCACCCCAACCATTCTCCATTACCACTTCCCCTCGTCCCCACCGTCCCAAACTCCCCCATCTCCTCGTCCTTCCCCACCATTATCCCCTCCCTTGTCCCCTCGTCATACCCACCATTCCCCACTCCCTCGTCCGATGACTTCCCAAATGGTCTGATGTTCCCATCAGAAAATTGGGAACATCAAGTGATCTGATATTCCCATCACTGAAATATATGAAAAACAGTTAAAAAATGAAATGAAAATATGAAAAAATATAAAAATAAAATACACTCACGAAATGACCGGTCTGGTAAAGAACACAGCTCAATTCCAATGCAATTCACACAAAATAATTAAGTGAAAATGAAAATAAATCAAAATCTTTAAAAATTCAATTTATGAATGCAATCAGAAACAATGAAATTAAATTGTAACATATTTAATATAGCATGTGTGTTGCTCTTACATGTAACACATGGCGCTGTTTTTCAAGAGAAGTACAGTTTTACCTGTCACAGGTGTGGCTTCTATACTTATACTTAAAAATGAACGTTATGGTAAAAAACACAACTCAATTCCAACACAATGTCACACAAAATAATTCACTAAAAAATAAAATAAATCGATCAAAGATCATTGGGGAATATAAACCTGGATATGCATATGGAAATGTCAAGACACACGAGCCTGGAAACCCACTTCGGCCAATCATTAGCCAGATACCCACACCCACGTACAGACTGGCGAAGCGACTCAACGGCCTGCTGACTCCTTATGTTCCTTGCGCCTTCAGCCTGAAGTCTCCAAAGGAATTTGTTGACTTACTGCGGGGCACACGGGCCACAGGGATAAGAGCCTCGTTGGACATAGAATCCCTGTTTACCAACGTACCTGTGGACGAGACAATCGGGATGATAGCCGACAGAGTGTATCTTGATCCAGCCTGTACTCCTCTTGACATACCCGAAAATATTCTAAGGAAACTACTCCAAGCTTGTACTAAAGAGGCACCCTTCTTGAGCCCGGATGGGCACATGTATAAGCAAGTAGATGGGGTCGCCATGGGTTCTCCCCTAGGTGTCCTGTTTGCAAACTTCTACATGGGTACCATCGAGCAAAAAGTCTTAGTCGACATGAACTCGAAACCGGCCATATACTGCAGGTATGTTGACGACATTTTTACACACGTACCTGATGTCAGACATCTGCAGGAGCTGAAGGAGGCATTTGAGCAAAGTTCCGTGCTGCGTTTCACTTACGAGATGGAAAAGGATGGGAAGCTGCCCTTTCTAGATGTAACAGTCATGGAAAAGAGCAGAGGTTTCCACACTGCAGTCTACACTAAGGAAACGAACATAGGAATGTGCCTAAATGCCAACAGCGACTGCCCAGACAGGTACAAGAGGAGTGTTGTTAACGCATATGTCGACCGTGCTCTAAGCCACAGCTCAGAATGGAAGCAAGTCGACGAAGAACTCTGTAGGGTAAGGCAGGTCCTAGTCAACAACGGCTTCTCCAATGGTTTCGTCGAAGACATCATAAGAAGGAAAGTGAAACGCCATGCAACCTCTGAAGAGACAACTAACACAACACCTATACCCCCTATTAGACTATTTTACAGGAACTTGTTTTCCACAGCTCATAAAACAGAGGAAAGGGTCCTGAAAGATATTGTTAATAGAAACGTTATCCCTACAGACAAAAATCAGAGGATACAACTGACGATTTACTATAAAACCAGAAAAACGGCCAGCCTACTCATGAGAAACTCTCCAGACACAAAGCAGAACGCTTTAAAAGAGACCAACGTCGTCTATGCCTTCAAATGCCCACTTGGGGACTGTAAGCTCCAAAATACCCAGTATATAGGCAAGACAACAAAATCTCTTTCTAGGCGTTTAACGATGCATAAACAACAGGGCTCCATTAAGGAACATATAATCTCTTCCCACAACCAAACCATCGCCAGAGAAATCCTAGTAAACAACACAGAAATCATCGATAGATACAGCGATAGCAGGCGGCTTGACGTTTGCGAGGCACTACACATTAAGAAGTCAACACCAGCAATCAACAGCCAATTAATGCACAACTATATTCTACCCACCTCAAGACTCCGCTCCAATATAGAAGCATCAAGAAATATGGACCAATAGGCTTTCTACAATCACTTCCATTTCAATACCCATTGTTTCGTGTTCTGTCTTGTGTTGATGAAATTAATACCTTATTAATGCCACCTCTTGTTCTGTCTTGTGTTGATGAAATTAATACCCTATTAATGCCACCTCACCCCATCAACCTCACTCAAATGTAGATATAAACAGAACCGGAGATGTGTAAGTTCTATTCAGTTGTGTATTTATAAACTAAAGTCTTTGAATATGTAATAAGTTTTACGATACGCGCTCGTGTCGCGTCAGACTAGAAATACCAATTAATTTTGGAGAATTGATTTTTGAATACCTCCAACAGTGAAAAGAAATGTACGAAAGATTGGGAAAATTCGTGTTAGAATTATTAATCTTACTCTTACGGTCATATAATATATATATATATATATATATATGTCGTACCTAGTAGCCAGAACGCACTTCTCAGCCTACTATGCAAGGCCCGATTTGCCTAATAAGCCACGTTTTCATGAATTAATTGTTTTTCGACTACCTAACCTACCTAACCTAACCTAACCTAACTTTTTCTGCTACCTAACCGAACCTAACCTATAAAGATAAGTTAGGTTAGGTTAGGTAGGGTTGGTTAGGTTTGGTCATATATCTAAGTTAATTTTAACTCTAATAAAAAAAGATTGACCTCATACATAATGAAATGGGTAGCTTTATCATTTCATAAGAATTTTTTTTTAGAAAATATAATAATTCAGGAAAACTTGGCTTATTAGGCAATCGGGCCTTGCATAGTAGGCTGAGAAGTGCGTTCTGGCTACTAGGTACGACATATATATATATATATATATATATATATATATATATATATATATATATATATATATATATATATATATATATATATATATATGTCGTACCTAGTTGCCAGAACGCATTTCTCAGGCTACTATGCACGGCCCAATATGCCTAATAAGCCAAGTTTTCCTGAATTAATATATTTTCTCAATTTTTTTTCTTATGAAATGATAAAGCTACCCATTTCATTATGTATGAGGACATTTTTTTCTTATTGGAGTTAAAATTAACGTAGATGTATGACCGAACCTAACCAACCCTACCTAACCTAACCTAACCTATATTTATAGGTTTAGGTTAGGTAGCTGAAAAAGTTATGTTAGGTTAGGTTAGGTAGTCGAAAAACAATTAATTCATGAAAACTTGGCTTATTAGGCAAATCCGGCCTTGCATAGTAGGCTGAGAAGTGCGTTCTGGCTACTAGGTACGACATATATATATATATATATATATATATATATATATATATATATATATATATATATATATATATATATATATATATATATATATATATATATATATATATATATTGTGACGGTGTTCCCCCCCCTTATATTTCTCCCACGCCTGCAGTAAGAGTCATGTCCACTTTACCCAAGCGTTCTCTACGTCGCAGGCATCAATTTGGTATATGTGGGAGAGTGGAGTGTTCTCGGAGTGCCGAGAAATTTGTGAAACAATAATATTTTGGCCTGTAGTTTAGGCCCTTTTGGAAGCCAAGATGGCGCTGGCTCTCCTGTTTCCCTGCCAAAACTGTGTGACGTCAGTGACACCGGATTGGTCACCGACAGCAATGTGGCACAGGGAGCCAATGAAAACCTCCCGTGGCGAATGTGACGTCACGAAGGAAGGGGGGTCCGGGCTATGTGCCCAGTAACTATTTTATTGCCATTTATTGATGTCTGATCTATCTATATATATTATATATGTCTATGTTCGTGCATTGGATAATCATTCATGTGTGCAGTGATTAATTGTGTTATCGCCCATGAAAGGAAATACTGAGAACTCCAGTGTTAAATACTTCATAAGTTATCAATAAATGAAGGGCAGTGTGAAATACCATCACAGTGAATTATTGTCGCATTTATTATAGAAACGATTGTTTGAGCCTGAGAACAGTGTAGCGAAGTAATACGTGCTATTGTCGCAAATATCGAGTGTTCGAACTTCTAGTGATCTTTGAGAACTTAAAGAAACAGCGCGCGTGACGCCAGAGAAACAAGCAATAAACATTCACGCGAGGGGAAGTCGCCCAGCTGATTATGACATTGACGAGAGGGGGAGTGTTGCCACCTTAGCGAGTGCATATTATACGTGGGAACGAACGACTCCCGCCTGGATCAGCTGATTGTTTATTGATATGACCTTGTGATGTTTCTGAATGAGTTTTAAGTAAAATACAAAATACATTTGTGTTTATATCATCCCCTCCATTTATCTTGTGGCTATATAATACTTGAAAGCAGAGAGTGATAGAAGTAAATACCTGCCTGATATCCTGATCTGTGGAGTGTGTCCTTGCCACGGTTACCACAACTCAACAAATCCACTGACGTGTTACTGGACACCGATAACACCAGTTGGCGACCTTGTGGTTAATAGTTGAGCCCTATTGTTGGGGCGGGCACATAACAGTTAAGTGAACGAGTTGTGTTCCCACTCCTTCTCAATCAGAGGCCGGTTGGGATTGACTGGGATACTCTCCTGGCGTACAGTGGCGCCGAGAGGATTAGAGTGAAGACCCGCAGGGCTACGGTGAGTGACCTTGAGTATAACTGTTGCTTGCACACCCACCGGAGAGTATAAACCCCAACATTGGCGACCTTGCCAGGATCACGATCGAAATAAAGGTTGCAGTTGTGGTAGTTGGATGTGGTATTAGATATCAGGTGCAGGTTATCACTCATAGCACAAGATGGAGGATGATAAAGTGGCAAGGTTCATTGACACTAGAGATGAGCAGGTGCTGGAGGAGTGCACCAAGGCACAGTTACAGGCAATAGCAGACCATTTTGGGATAAAGCTGAGATCTCCCAGAGTGGGAGAAAGAAGACTGGAGATAATGGCACAGCTCAGGGCACGAGACGAAGCTTTGGGGGAGGAATGGCCACAGACACCTGCCAGTGTGGGAGAACACCTGAGCATTGGTGGAAGCAGCAGGGGATCCAGCGGCAGCAGGCACAGCGTTAAACTGGAGATAATGAAGCTGCAGCTGGAAGCACAGCTGAAGCGTGAAGAGCGAGAAGCACAGCTGAAGCGTGAGGAGCGAGAAGCACAGCAGCGCAAAGAAGAGCGAGAAGCTGAAGCACAGCTGAAGCGTGAGGAGCGAGAAGCACAGCTGTGCAGGGAAGAACAAGAGCGAGAAGCACAGCTGCGCAGGGAAGGACAAGAGCGAGAAGCACAGCGGCGCAGGGAAGAACACGAGCGAGAAGCTAGGATGAGACAGCAGGAAATAGAAGCTAACAAGGAGGTGGAGCTGAAGCGAGCTGAACTAGGACTAGGTGCACCTGCTCCGCCGCAACAGGAAGACCGACGGGTGAGGGAGCGAGATCTGCCTCCTACAAGCTACTACATCTGGAAGGGCAACAGAGCGCGGACCTGACGAACCTACTGAGGGAGAATGCCTCCCTCTTTACCGACGTGCCCCGACGACACAAGAGTGTAACGCACGAAGTAGAGGTGAGGGACGCCAGGCCCGTCAAGCAGAGCGCGTATAGGGTGAGCCCGGAGAAGCGAGAGCTGATGAGAAAGGAGGTGGAGTATCTCCTTGAGAACGACCTTGCGGAGCCCAGTAAAAGTGAGTGGAGTTCCCCACGCTTGTTGGTGAGGAAAAGCGACGGTACCTACCGCTTTTGTACAGATTACAGGAGGGTGAACTCCATCACAGTGGCAGATTCTCACCCCATGCCAAGAGTGAGCGATTGCATTGACCAGGTGGGCAGTGCAAGGTACGTATCCAAGGTCGATCTGCTCAAGGGGTACTACCAGATCTCTTTGACTCCTGAGGCCAGGAAGATATCAGCTTTCGCAACTCCTGACGGGCTGTACCAATACAAGGTGTTGCCCTTTGGAATGAAAAACAGCGGTAGCTGTTTCCAGCGCATGATGAATGAGTTGCTAAGGGGGGCCGAAGGCTGCACAGTATACATCGATGACATCGTCGTGTACGCCGACGATTGGAAGACGCACCTGGAGAGACTCAGGGAATTGTTCAGGAGGCTAGAGGAGGTTAACTTGACTGTAAATTTGGCCAAGAGCGAGTTTGGGAAGGCTCACTTAGAGTACTTTGGTTTTGTCATCGGCCAAGGAGAAGTCACCCCTGTTGATCACAAAGTATCAGCCATTAAGGAATACCCCGTGCCCAGAACGCGTAAAGAGTTGCTAAGATACCTCGGGATGATAGGGTACTATCGTGGGTTATGCAGGAATTTCTCCACGGTAGCTCATCCCCTGACCGAGCTACTCTCCAAGAAAGTACGATGGAGATGGTGAGAGGCCTGCCAAGAGTCTTTTGAAAAGACCAAGAAATTGTTGACGGAGGCCCCGGTATTAATATCCCCAGATTTCTCAGCCGGATTCATCCTGTACGTAGACGCCAGCGACGTTGGGATAGGGGCCATGTTGGCGCAAGAAAGGAGTGAGGTACATAGGCCAGTAGCGTTCTACTCGAAGAAGTTTGTAAAATACCAGCGGGCCTATAGTACCGTTGAGAAAGAGGCATTGGCGCTAGTTATGGCCCTGAAGCACTTTGATGTGTACGTGGGAGGAGGGGCGAGACCTGTTCTGGTGTTCACAGATCACAACCCTCTCACATTTTTGTACAAAATGAAGAACTCCAACCATCGTCTGACGAGGTGGGCGTTGTTACTGCAAGAGTACCGGCTGGACATCAAGCACATCAAGGGGAAGGACAACGTAGTAGCAGATGCCCTGTCCCGTATACACTAACCAGACATGACTCTTATTTTAAGGGGAGGGGTATGTGACGGTGTTCCCCCCCTTATATTTCTCCCACGCCTACAGTAAGAGTCATGTCCACTTTACTCAAGCGTTCTCTACGTCGCAGGCATCAATTTGGTATATGTGGGAGAGTGGAGTGTTCTCGGAGTGCCGAGAAATTTGTGAAACAATAATATTTTGGCCTGTGGTTTAGGCCCTTTAGGAAGCCAAGATGGCGCTGGCTCTCCTGTTTCCCCGCCAAAACTGTGTGACGTCAGTTTCACCGGATTGGTCACCGACAGCAATGTGGCACAGGGAACCAATGAAAACCTCCCGTGGCGAATGTGACGTCACGAAGGAAGGGGGGTCCGGGCAGCGCGCCGCGTTGGCGCCATCAGTCAGACACGACACGTCAAGGAGGTTGGACGTGCGAAGATTGGTCCTGTCAGTTTGACAGTTGTTTCCCGCTCCCGTGGATTTTATGCGTCACCTGAAGTCTGCCAGTACTCTGTGAGGTCTTCCTTCGTTCATGTGTTGAACCAGAGAGGGAATCGACGGATATTGAGCAACAAGTGCTCCAGGACAGGTACTGTGCAAGAAGAAGTGAAGTCTGTGCAGTGACGTAGACGACGTCTGAGGCAGTTCACCCATTCGTGACGGCGTAGTGGCTGAACAGAGCCACTGGGTAGCAGAGGAAGAAGAGAACTATTTGGGAATCCGAACGACTGCAGCCGAGAAGTAGGCGGGCAGCCGTAGCTGGGAGAAGTCGACGGCCGGGAGACCGACTCCAACCCTACAAGAAGTCGAGGAGGAGCACGGACCTGCAGGGATAAGGCACGGAGATGACACGCTTACGGTGGGACATTGATTGAGTTCCTGGAGGACACGACAGCGTGTGTGTGGGGGCATTCCCGACACGAGGCAGGGGCCAGGACCAGGAGCTACAACTCAACTCTCATCGGAGGATAGGTGGAAGTAGGTGGTTCTAGTTTCCCTCCCAAATTCCCCTTTAGTCAGCTATATTATTCAGCTATATTATTTAGCCTGAAGATTTTGTATGTCGTGAGCAAGGCTCACCTATGTCACAGTAAGGCACCAGTGTGCAGAGTAGTACTATCAAGAGTACTTATGATATTAATGTTTATTATTGGTGTGTACAGGCACCCGGAGTAATTGATGAATTTACTGTGTTGAGAATGTCTTTCATGAGACTTTAATGTAATCATATAGTGAGAAAATATATATAATATTATGCCAGTATTTGGAAGTTAGGCTATGTGCCCAGTAACTATTTTATTGCCATTTATTGATGTCTGATCTATCTATATATATTATATATGTCTATGTTCGTGCATTGGATAATCATTCATGTGTGCAGTGATTAATTGTGTTATCGCCCACGAAAGGAAATACTGAGAACTCCAGTGTTAAATACTTCATAAGTTATCATTAAATGAAGGGCAGTGTGAAATACCATTACAGTGAATTATTGTCGCATTTATTATAGAAACGATTGTTTGAGCCCGAGAACAGTGTAGCGAAGTAATACATGCTATTGTCGCAAATATCGAGTGTTCGAACTTCTAGTGATCTTTGAGAACTAAAAGAAACAGCGCGCGTGACGCCAGAGAAACAAGCAATAAACATTCGCGCGAGGGGAAGTCGCCCAGCTGATTATGACATTGACGAGAGGGGGAGTGTTGCCACCTTAGCGAGTGCATATTATACGTGGGAACGAACGACTCCCGCCTGGATCAGCTGATTGTTTATTGATATGACCTTGTGATGTTTCTGAATGAGTTTTAAGTAAAATACAAAATACATTTGTGTTTATATCATCCCCTCCATTTATCTTGTGGCTATATAATACTTGAAAGCAGAGAGTGATAGAAGTAAATACCTGCCTGATATCCTGATCTGTGGAGTGTGTCCATGCCACGGTTACCACAACTCAACAAATCCACTGACGAGTTACTGGACACCGATAACACCAGTTGGCGACCTTGTGGTTAATAATAGGTGCCCGCCCTATTTTTGGGGCGGGCACATAACAGTTAAGTGAACGAGTTGTATTCCCACTCCTTCTCAATCAGAGGCCGGTTGGGATTGACTGGGATACTCTCCTGGCGTACAGTGGCGCCGAGAGGATTAGAGTGAAGACCCGCAGGGCTACGGTGAGTGACCTTGAGTATAACTGTTGCTTGCACACCCACCGGAGAGTATAAACCCCAACAATATATATATATATATATATATATATATATATATATATATATATACTCTATATTTTCTTCTCCGAGGCTATGGGTCCCTACACTTGCACCAGAGGTGGTACCCCTTCTAGGTTATAAAAAAAAAAATTATATATATATATATATATATATATATATATATATATATATATATATATATATATATATATATATATATATATATATATATATATATATATATATATATATATAATTTTTTTTTTTATAACCTAGAAGGGGTACCACCTCTGGTGCAAGTGTAGGGACCCATAGCCTCGGAGAAGAAAATATAGAGTACTCGGAGAAGACCTTGTGGATCCTCACTGAATACCTTGTTATTTTCTTCTCCTACCACCCCTATTCTTTTGGTATGTGTGTATATTTATCTATCTTTATTTGAAAATGTCATTACACAAAAAAAGTTACAATATTGATTACATGCAGGGTACAAGGCTGCTTGTCACAAGTTGAACAGCTCCTCCAGCTCCTCAGATGGCAGGCAGGAACCCATTCATACCCATTTATATTTATACCCATTCATCCACTTGTAAACCTCTATCATGTCACCCCTCACTCTTTGCCTTTCCAGTGAATGCAACTTAAGCTTTGTTAATTTTTCTTCATATGAAAGATTTCTAATTTGGGGAATTAACTTAGTCATCCTACGTTGGACACGTTCAAGTGAATTTATATACATTCTATAATACAGCGACCAAAACTGAACTGCATAATCTAAATGGGGCCTAACCAGAGCAAGATATAGCTTAAGAACAACACCAGGTGTCTTGTTACTAACGCTTCGATTAATAAATCCCAGTGTCCTATTCGCCTTATTATGAACATTCATGCATTGATCCTTTTGTTTTAAATTCTTACTAATCATAACTCCCAGATCCCTTTCGAAATCCGACTTCGCAATCTCAACACCATCTAGCTCGTATCTTGTAACTCTATCATCATTACCTAACCTCAGAACTTTACATTTATCAGCATTAAACTGCATTTGCCAATCCTTTGACCATTTCAAAACCCTATCTAGATCAACTTGAAGTGATAGTGAGTCCTCCTCCGAATTAATTTCTCTACCGATTTTCGTATCATCGGCAAATTTGCAAATGTTGCTACTCAAACCTGAATCTAAATCATTTATATATATTATAAACAACAGAGGTCCCAGGACAGAGCCCTGAGGTACTCCACTAACAACATTATCCCACTCTGACTTAACCCCATTTATACTAACTCTCTGTTTCCTTTGGAATAGCCATGCCCTAATCCAAGTTAATATAGCACCCCCAATACCATGAGCTTCTATTTTTTTAATTAGTCTTTCATGTGGCACTGTATCAAAAGCTTTGCTAAAGTCAAGGTACACAACATCACAATCCTTACCACTATCAACTGCCTCAACTATGCTAGAATAAAAAGTTAGCAAATTTGTTAAACATGAACGGCCATTTGTAAAACCATGTTGCGACTCATTTATTAATTTATGTTTTTCAAGATGGAGACAAATTGTATTTGCAATTATTGATTCAAGTAACTTTCCCACAATAGACGTTAGGCTAATTGGCCGATAGTTTGACGCAAGTGATCTATCTCCTTTCTTAAAAATTGGTACCACATTAGCTACCTTCCATGACTCTGGCACTCTGCCTGACTCTATTGATTTATTAAATATGGTTGACAGTGGGTCACAAAGCTCCTCTTTGCATTCTTTAAGCACCCTGGCAAACACTTCATCCGGCCCTAGGGATTTGTTTGGTTTGAGTTTTACTATTTGTTTAAGAACATCCTCCCTGGTAACTGCTAAACTCGTCAACCTGTCCTCGTCCCCACCCACATAGACTTGTTCGGCTGAAGGCATATTGTTAAGTTCCTCTTTAGTAAATACAGATACAAAATATTTATTAAAAATACTACTCATCTCTTCATCACTATCTGTTATTTGACCTGTCTCAGTTTTTAATCGACCTATCCTTTCCCTAGTCTTAGTACGATATAACTGAAAAAACCCTTTAGGATTTGTCTTTGCTTGCCCTGCTATGTGAACTTCATAGTTTCTTTTTGCTTTCCTTATCTCTTTTTTAACATTTCTAACCAGTTGTACGAATTCCTGTTCTAAAGTGACCTCCCCATTTTTAATCCTTTTGTACCAAGCTCTCTTTTTACCTATAAGGTTCTTCAAATTCTTTGTTATCCACTTTGGGTCATTAGTATTCGATCTATTCAATTTGTATGGTATACTACGTTCCTGTGTTTTGTTTAGAATATTCTTAAATAAGTTATATATTGAATCCACATCGAAATCCCCATTTAAGTCACCTATCGCTGGGTTCATGTCTCGCTCCAAGACCGGCCCACACCACATACCCAAGACTTTCCAGTCAATTTGAGCCAAAAAATTTCTTAGGCTATTAAAATCAGCTTTTCGAAAATCTGGCACTTTAGCAGAATTTTCTCCTACAGGTCTATCCATTCTATGCTAAATCTGATTTCTTTGTGATCACTGTTCCCTAGCTCACTCCCTATTTCGATGTCATTAATTTGTGTTTCCCTGTTAGTTAACACTAAATCTAAAATATTATTTTCCCGTGTTGGTTCCTTAATGTGTTGCGTAAGAAAGCAATCGTCGATTAATTCTAGAAAATCTTCTGCTTCACTATTCCCTGTTTTGTTCAGCCAGTTTATTCCACTAAAATTAAACTCACCCATGACATAAATACTGTTAGATATAGATGTTCTAGATATTTCATCCCATAGATACTTTGCTTCCATTCTGTCTAAATTTGGTGGCCTATATATAACTCCTATTATAATATTATTAGCTTTTTCGTTTAATTCTATCCAAATAGTTTCTGTGTGTGGCTCAGTTTTGATTCCCTCTTTGAGACTACATTTCAAATTGTCCCTAACATATATGGCTACTCCACCTTCTCGTCTAATATATCTATCTGTGTGAAATAGTTTAAATCCATTTATTTGATATTCAGCCAATAGTTCTCTATTTTCTACCTCCATCCACGTAGTTTGCCTTATTACGAACATTTATGCATTGATCCTTTTGTTTTAAATTCTTACTAATCATAACTCCCAGATCCCTTTCGCAATCCGACTTCGCAATCTCAACACCATCTAGCTCGTATCTTGTAACTCTATCATCATTACCTAACCTCAGAACTTTACATTTATCAGCATTAAACTGCATCAGCCAATCCTTTGACCATTTCAAAACCCTATCTAGATCAACTTGAAGTCATAGTGAGTCCTCCTCCGAATTAATTTCCCTACCGATTTTCGTATCATCGGCAAATTTGCAAATGTTGCTACTCAAACTTGAATCTAAATCATTTATATATATTATAAACAACAGAGGTCCAAGGACAGAGCCTTGAGGCGCTCCACTTACAACATTTTCCCACTCTGACTTGATTCCATTTATACTAACTCCCTGTTTCCTTTGGTATAGCCATGCCCTAATCCAGCTTAATATAGCACCCCCAATACCATGAGACTCTATCTTTTTAATCAGTCTTTCATGTGGCACTGTATCAAAAGCTT
The DNA here is from genome assembly GCF_040958095.1 of Procambarus clarkii. Lineage (NCBI taxonomy): Eukaryota > Metazoa > Arthropoda > Malacostraca > Decapoda > Cambaridae > Procambarus > Procambarus clarkii. Next base: position 14,450,501 of record NC_091201.1, read on the forward strand.
TGCTGAAGTCAAGGTACACAACATCACAATCCTTACCACTATCAACTGCCTCAACTATGCTAGAATAAAAAGATAACAAATTTGTTAAACATGAACGGCCATTTATAAAACCATGTTGCGACTCAATTATTAATTTATGTTTTTCGAGATGAAGACGAATTTTATTTGCTATTATAGATTCGAGTAACTATCCCCCAATAGACGTTAGGCTAATTGGTCGATAGTTAGACGCAAGTGATCTATCTCCTTTCTTAAAAACTGGTATCACATTAGCAACTTTCCAAAACTCTGGCACTCTGCCTGACTCTATTGATTTATTAAATATGGTTGACAGTGGGTCACAAAGCTCCTCTTTACATTCTTTAAGCACCCTGGCAAACACTTCATCCGGCCCTGGGGATTTGTTTGCGTTGAGTTTTATTATTTGTTTAAGAACATCCTCCCTGGTAACTGCTAAACTCGTTAACCTGTCCTCGTCCCCACCCACATAGACTTGTTCGGCTGAAGGCATATTGTTAAGTTCCTTTTTAGTAAATACAGATACAAAATATTTATTAAAAATACTACTCATCTCTTCATCCCTATCTGTTATTTGACCTGTCTCAGTTTTTAATGGACCAATCCTTTCCCTAGTCTTAGTACGATATAACTGAAAAAACCCTTTAGGATTTGTCTTTGCTTGCCCTGCTATGTGAACTTCATAGTTTCTTTTTGCTTTCCTTATCTCTTTTTTAACATTTCTAACCAGTTGTACGAATTCCTGTTCTAAAGTGACCTCCCCATTTTTAATCCTTTTGTACCAAGCTCTCTTTTTACCTATAAGGTTCTTCAAATTCTTTGTTATCCACTTTGGGTCATTAGTATTCGATCTATTCAATTTGTATGGTATACTACGTTCCTGTGGTTTGTTTAGAATATTCTTAAATAAGTTATATATTGAATCCACATCGAAATCCCAATTTAGGTCACCTATCGCTGGGTTCATGTCTCACCCACACCCCATACCCAAGACTCTCCAATCAATTTGAGCCAAAAAAATTCTTAGGCTATTAAAATCAGCTTTTCGAAAATCTGGCACTTTAACAGAATTTTCTCCTACAATTCTATTCCATTCTATGCTAAATCTGATTTCTTTGTGATCACTGCTCCCTAGCTCACTCCCTATTTCGATGTCATTAATTTGTGTTTCCCTGTTAGTTAACACTAAATCTAAAATATTATTTTCCCGTGTTGGTTCCTTAATGTGTTGAGTAAGAAAGCAATCGTCAATTAATTCTAGAAAATCTTCTGCTTCACTATTCCCTGTTTTGTTCAACCAGTTTATTCCACTAAAATTAAAGTCACCCATGACGTAAATACTGTTAGATCTAGATGCCCTAGATATTTCATCCCATAGATGCTTTGCTTCCATTCTGTCTATATTTGGTGGCCTATATATAACTCCTATTATAATATTATTTGCTTTTTCGTATAATTCTATCCAAATAGTTTCTGTGTGTGGCTCAGTTTTGATTCCCTCTTTGAGACTACATTTCAAACTGTCCCTAACATATATGGCTACTCCCCCTCCTCGTCTAATATATCTATCTGTGTGAAATAGTTTAAATCCATTTATTTGATATTCAGCTAATAGTTCTCTATTTTCTACATTCATCCACGTTTCAGTAAGTGCAGTAATATCTATTATTTTCTGTGCAGACAAGAGCATTTAATTCGTTAATTTTATTTCTTAGACTTCTACTGTTAGTGTAATATACCCTAAGTGAATTGTTATTTTGAGGCCCTTCTCTTTCCCTGATCATTTTGCCAATTCCTTTCTCCCACAAACACATACTTTTATTATCTCCTTCTTCCAAATCAATTCCCATACATCTATCTACTAACAGTTTAAACCCAAACAAACACCTCTAACCACTTCTTCCAACGAGTTCGCAACAGCAACAACCCCAGCTCTCGATAGATGCACCCCATCACGAGCATACATTTCATTTCTTCCATAGAAGTGTTCCCAGTTGTCTATGAAAGATATTGCATTTGATTTGCAATATCTTTCCAGCCGGCAATTGACACCAAGTGCCCTTGACATCCATTCATTTCCCACTCCCTTTCTTGGAAGAATGCCACATATGATCGGGATTCCTCCCTTGCTCCTAACTAATTCAATGGCTGTCCTGAATCTCTGTATTAGTTCCTCACTCCTAACTCGTCCAACATCATTACCCCCTGCACTAATACAAATAATGGGTTTGTTTCCATTTCCCGTCATAATATCATTCATGTTTCCAACAATATCACCAATTCCAGCTCCCGGATAGCAAACCCTTAATCTGTTCCCCCTGTCTCTGGCACAAAACGTTCTGTCTAAATACCTCACCTGGGAATCTCCCACAACCAAAATTCGCTTCGATTCTCCCTTTTCCTTTCGAGCAGTTTGAGGGACCTGCGCTTCAATGCTCCTCGTTACTTTGTCTTTGCCACCTTGTTGAACAACAGGTTCAACACAACACTCGTCCTCTAATACGTCAAATGCGTTAAAAGTCCTTAGGTGTAGGCTATTAGTTGTCGGTTTTGCCAAGGTCTTCTTAAGACCCCTGTCTTTCACAACTTGCCAAGACGAGGTCTTCTTATTATTGGTCCCGTCAGTCCTTCTTAATGAGGTCCCATCAACACTGGAATCCTCCTTCGTTTCCTCCCGAAGTCTCAGCCGTCGTACCTCCTCCCACAGGGAATCCATCTCTGCTCTCAGAGCTCCAACCAGACTCACCAAATCCTTGCCTAACCAGAGCAAGATATAGCTGAAGAACAACACCAGGTGTCCTTTTACTAACACTTCGATTAATAAATCCCAGTGTCCTATTTGCTTTATTACGAACATTCATGCATTGCTCCCTTGGTTTTAAATTCTTATTAATCTTAACTCCCAGATCCCTTTCGCAATCCGACTTCGCAGTCTCAACACCATCTAGCTTGTATCTTGTAACTCTATCATCATTACCTAGCCTCAAAATTTTACATTTATCAGCATTAAGCTGCATCTGCCAATCATTTGACCATTTCAAAACCCTGTTTAGATCAATTTGAAGTGATAGTGAGTCTTCTTCTGTGTTAATTTTCCTACCGATTTTTGTATCATCGGCAAATTTGCAAATGTTGCTACTCAAACCTGAATCTAAATCATTTATATATATTATAAACAACAGAGGACCCAGGACAGAGCCTTGAGGCACTCCACATACAACATTATCCCACTCTGACTTAACCCCATTTATACTAACTCTCTGTTTCCTTTGGAATAGCCAAACCCTAATCCAACTTAATATAGCACCCCCAATACCATGAGCCTCTATTTTTTTAATCAGTCTTTCATGTGGCACTGTATCAAAAGCTTTGCAAAGTCATGGTACACAACATCCCAATCCTTACCACTATCAACTGCCTCAACTATGCTGGAATAAAAAGATAGCAAATTTGTTAAACATGAACGGCCATTTGTAAAACCATGTTGCGACTCATTTATTAATTTATGTTTTTCAAGATGAAGATGAATTGTATTTGCAATTATCGATTCAAGTAACTTTCCCACAATAGACGTTACGCTAATTGACCGATAGTTTGACGCAAGTGATCTATTTCCTTTCTTAAAAATTGGTACCACATTAGCTACCTTCCATGACTCTGGCACTCTGCCTAACTCTATTGATTTATTAAATATGGTAGACAGTGGCTCGGAAAGCTCCTCGGATTTGTTTGGTTTTAGTTTTACTATTTGTTTAATTACATCCTCCTTGGCAACTGCTAAACTATTCAATCTGTCCTAGTCCCCATCCATACAGACGTGTTCGGCTGAAGGCATATTGTTAAGTTCCTTTTGAGTAAATACAGTTATAAAATATTTATTAAGAATACTACTCATCTCCTTGTCATTACCCGTTATTTGACCTGTCCGTTTTTAACGAACCTACCCTTTCCTTAATCTTAGTGCGATATAACTGAAAAAAACATACATTTCATTTCTTCCATAGAAATGTTCCCATTTATCTACGAAATTTATAATTACCCTATACTATAATTTCTAGGTAATGAGGGGGGTCTAAGTCCCTGACTTTTTGGGTAGTTGGTTAAACTCAGCATATTATAAATGATGGCCTAAACATACCAAGAAAAATATTATGCAAATTGTGTATTGTTTGACGAAGTTGGGTGTGATTGGATTTGTTCAAATAGCACAATGATTATAATTTTGCAAGTTGTGTATTATTTGTGCATGTTATGTACTCACCTCACCTAATTGTGCTTGCGAGGGTTGAGCTTTGTCTCTTAGGTCCGGACTCTCAACTGTCAATCAACTGGTGTACAGATTCCTGAGCCTACTGGGCTCTATCATATCTACATTTGAAACTGTATGGAGTCAGCCTCCACCACATCACTTCCTAGTGCATTCCATTTATAAACTACTCTGACACTGAAAAAATTCTTTCTAACGTCTCTGTGACTCATCTGGGTACTAAGTTTCCACCTGTGTCCCTTTGTTCCTGTCCCACCCGTGCTGAAGAGTTTGTCTTTGTCCACCCTGCCAATTCCCCCGAGAATTTTGTAGGTGGTTATCATGTCTCCCCTTACTCTTCTGTTTTCCAGGGATGTGAGGTTCAGCTCCTTTAGCCTTTCCTCGTAATTCATTCCTCTCAGTTCCGGGACGAGCCTAGTGGCATACCGCTGAATCTTCTCTAACTTTGTCTTGTGTTTAACTAGGTATGGACTCCAGGCTGGAGCTGCATACTCCAGGATTGGTCTTACATAAGTGGTATACAGGGTCCTGAACGATTCCTTACACAAGTTTCTAAAGGCAGTTCTTATGTTGGCCAGTCTAGCATATGCCGCTGATGATATTCTTTTGATGTGGGCCTCTGGGGACAGGTTCGGTGTGATATCAACCCCCAGATCTATCTCTCTATTTGACTCTTGCAGGATTTCACTTCCCAGATGATACCTTGTGTTTAGCCTCCTGCTCCCTTCGCCTAATTTCATTACCTTACACTTTCCTGAGTTGAACTTAAGCAGCCATTTTCTAGACCATTCCTCCAGTTTGTCCAGGTCATCCTGTAGTCTCTGTCTATCTTCATCCATCTTGATTCTTCTCATAATTTTTGCATCATCAGCAAACATTGAGAGGAACGAGTCTATATCCTCCTTAAAATCGTTTACATATATTAGAAACAGGATGGGCCCAAGAACTGAGCCCTGTTGGACTCCGCTGGTGACATCTCGCCACTCTGATGTCTCCCCCCTCACCGTTACTCGCTGTTTCCTGTTGCTTAAGTATTCCCTTATCCACTGGAGCACCTTTCCTTTTACTCCTGTCTGTTGCTCCAACTTTTTTAACAGCCTTTTATGGGGTACTGTATCAAAGGCTTTCTGGCAGTCCGGGAAAATGTAGTCGGCCCATCCTTCTCTTTCCTGCCTAATTTTGTTGCCTGGTCATAGAATTCTATTAAACCCGTGAGGCACGATTTACCATCCCTGAACCTATGTTGGTGGTGCGTTACAAAGTTATTTCCCTCCAGGTGCTCTACGAGCCTTTTCCTCACGATCTTCTCCATCACCTTGCATGGTATTGCAAGTTATCATGTTAGGGAAACTGGGCTGTAGTTCAGTGCCTCCTGCCTGTCACCCTTCTTGTATATTGAGACTATGTTGGCTGTCTTCCAACTTTCTGGTAAGTGTCCTGTTTCCAGTGACCTGTTATACACCATAGAGAGTGGCACACTTAGTGCTTCTGCATCATCCTTTAGTATCCATGGTGAGATTCTGTCAGGTCCAACAGCCTTTGTCACATCCAGCTCCAGCAGGCACCTTTTGACCTCATCACTGGTGAGCTCAAATTCCTCCAAGGTTGCTTGGTTTGCCTCCTCCTCATTTAGTGCAGGGACCTCTCCTTGTTCTATTGTGAAGACCTCCTGGAATCTCTTGTTGAGTTCTTCACTCACCTCCTTGTCATTCTCTGTCTATCTGTTCTCCCATTTTTGCAGTTTCATCACTTGTTCCTTCACTGCTGTTTTCCTCCTGATGTGGCTGTGGAGCAGCTTTGGTTGGGTCTTGGCTTTACTCGCTATGTCATTTTCAAACTGTCTCTCTGCTTCCTTCCTCACTCTGAGGTACTCATTTCTGGCCCTCTGGTATCTCTCCCTGCTCTCCGGTGTTCTGTTATTTCTATAGTTTCTCCATGTTCTTTTACTCAGTTGCTTCGCTACCTTGCATTCCTGGTTGAACCATGGGTTTTTCTGTTGTTTTTTGTTTTTCTCCTTTTGGACGAGGATAAACCTGTCTGCAGCTTCCTGGCACTCTGGGTGACAAAATCCATCATGTCCTGCACATTCTTGTCTCTAAGTTCTGTTTCCCATGGTATTCCTCTGAGGAAGTTCCTCATCTCGTCATATTTTCCTCTTCAGTAATTTTGTCTTTTTCCCTCCGATCCCATCCTTGGATAGGTTATTCCTACCTCCACCAAGTACTCAAAAGTCAGTGCACTGTGGTCACTCATTCCTATGGGGGCTTCAACTTTGACTTCCCTTATTTCTGACTCATTCGGGGTGAATATCAAGTCGAGTTTAGCTGGTTCATCATTGCCTCCCACTCTTGTGGGTTCCTTGACATGCTGGCTCAGAAAGTTCCTTGTTGCCACTTCTAAGAGTTTAGCTCTCCACGTATCTGCACCGCTATGTGAGTCCCCATTTTTCCAGTCTATTTTTCCATGGTTGAAATCACCCATGATTAAGACTCTTGAGCCATTCCTGCAGTCAACTGAAGCTGCTCTCTCTATTATATAAATGGTTGCCATGTTGTTCCTATCAAACTCCTGTCTAGGTCTTCTGTCATTTAGGGGAGGGTTGTAAATGACTGCCACTATTATCTTAGGTCCACCCATTGTTATAGTTCCTGTTATGTAATCTCTGAATCCGTCACAGTCCAGAATTTCAATCTCATCAAAACTCCAGTCCTTCGTTATCAGCAGGGCCACTCCTCCACCTCCTCTCCTTTCCCTCACTTTCCTTACTATACAGTAGTCCTTTGGAAACACAGCATCTGTTATGACTCCTGACAATTTTGTTTCCATGAGTCTTATTACATCAGGGTTTTCTTCTTGCGCCCTTTTTGCCAGTTCACTTGCTTTATTCGTAATCCCATCAATGTTTGCGAACATTACCTTCAAGCTCACTTTCTTGTATCCAATTTCACCCTCACTCCCCACAAGTGCAGGAAGTTGTTCCATGGTCATTGCTACTTGGGCCGGCTCATCCTCCTGGTAGGTAGTTGCCAGGGGTTCAGGGGGAGTTGTAGTGGGGGATGGAGGGCTTAGGTCTTGCTCAGGCCTACTTGGGGGCAGGATTAAGTCCTGGGGGTGAGGGGGCAGGGATTGCTTAGGGAGAGGGCACGCCCTTCTGCGGTGTAATTGACAGGGGTTTGGGGGGAGGTGTAGTGGGGGATGGAGGGCTTAGGTCTTGCTCAGGCCTGCTTGGGGCAGGAAGAAGTCCAGGGGCTAGGAAAGCAGGGGATACTTGGGGTATGGGGAGAGGGAGGATTTGGGTTTTATGATGGGCATTGTGCAGGGGCACGGAAGGGTTCGTGCTGGGGGATAGGGGGGGGCCCTATTGGGTGGTGGGTCGGGGTGTTGCATTCCCCCCTGGGGTTCCTGAGTTGCTGGATTGGCGTTCTCCACTCCCCTCTGGGATTGCTGAGGTTCCCTGGCTCCCTTCCCTCTCCCTGTGCCTTTTCCTTGCATCTGCTGCCCTTACTATCTCGTCCCTGGTCATGTCCCTCTGAACATATACCTCTTTATAGTTCCTTGCATACCTCAGTTTGCTCTTCTTTACAAGGATGTCCTCTTTGATGACCTCACTCTTGAACACTACCTTGATCAATCTCTTCTTGTCTCTGTTATACTAGCCAATCTGGAAAAAACTGTTCTATGTCTCGTTCAGCCCCTTCCATTCCTATCTCCTTTAATATCCCTGCCATTGCAGCTTTGTCTTTAGTCCTCGATTCCTCCCTTGTGGAACCCTCTTGTTCCTTCACACCTACCACTACTACAGCTCTTTTCCTTTCCATTAGCTGGCGTGTGCATCTAGCTGCCTCCTGTGAGGTTACTGCTTTCATTACAACTTCCTTGACTGTGGACATTTCTCCTGGGCTCTTCAGCATTTCAGCAAAGGTTGGACCAATTGTAGGAGTCCCTGCCATTGCTACATCTCCTCGTCCCTGGGGGTTGGTCCGCTGGGCCAGAGTCTGATGTGGACCTGTTTTTAGGCTTTTTATCTTCACTTGTGCTGCACTTAGTTCTATCTGCAGCTTACATATAGTTTCCCTCAGGTCCTTCAATTCCCCACTGATTTCTTTCCATGCCTTAGCAATCATCTCCATGTGTGATTCGTCCAGTCCCTCTCCTCCAGCTTCATTCTGTTGTTCTGCTGTTCTTCATTCCATCCCACTTGACCTGTGTGTGTGCATATGTGTGTGTGTGTGTGTGCGTGTGTGTGTTTATTGTGGGGGTGGCACGGCGGGGGGGGGGGGGGGAGGAGTTAACTGGTGGGGGGATGGAGGGAGAGGAAGAGAGGGAGAGAAAGGGAGAGAGGGTGTGAAAGGGAGTGAGGGAGAGCGAGGGAGAGAGGGAGATAGGCAGAGCGGGGGAGAGAGGAAGAAGGGTAATCAGGTGGGTGAGGGATGGAAGGTCAGTCCCAGGGGTGAGGGGTGAGGTTGGCGGTATATATGGATGATATTTTGCACATGTTGTATGATGATTGCAATGATGTATAGATTATATCCCCGCAAATTGTGAACTGTTTGTGGAAGTTTTGTAATAATTGTATATGTTTTGTAAGTATATTTGTGGAATTGCAAGTTATGTATCGATAGTATTTTGCACATGTATGGTGATTACAATTGTGTATTGATTATATCCTCGCAAATTGTGTATTGTTTGTGCAAGTTGTGTAATAGTTTCATATGTTTTATAAGTGTATTTGTGGAATTGTGTAGTTGTGTATTTAATGAATATATGCTAGTTGTTTATTGTTCATATTTGTGCTAGTTGTGTGTTTTATATATTTGAGTTAGATATGTAGTGTATGTATTTGTGCTGGATATGTATTTGATTGTATTTATGCAAGTTGTGTAATAATTATGAAAGATGTATAATAATTGTGCAGGTTGTGTATTAATTTTGCATGTTTAGTAATTGAATATAGAGGTACTGTGTATTTGCACCTGTTGTGCATTGATTGTCATTGTGCAAGTTGTGGAATTATATAGCAAGTTTGGATGCATTAAAGATATGTACTAATTGCACAAGTTGTGTAATAATTGTCCTTGCTTTATAATAATTTTTGTGCGAAATGTGTATATATGTAAGTTGTATTTTAATTGTTGAAGTGGAACTGATGGTTATGTATAGAAAGTATTTTACATAAGTCATATGATGATTGCAATTATGCGTTGATTATATTCTCACAAATTGTGTATTGTTAGTGCAAGTTTTATAATAATAATTGTATATGTTTTGTAAGTGTATTTCCGGGAATTGTGTAGGTGTGTATTTACCGTATATGTGCCAGTTGTGTATTGTTCATATTTGTGCTAGTTAGACTATTTTTACGACTACAAATTTAACGTATTTGAGCTAGTTATGTATTGTATGTATTTGTGCTGGATATGTATATATGAAAGGTGTGAAATAATTATGAAAGATGTGAAATAATTGAGCAAGTTGTGTAATAACTGGGCAAGTTGTGTATTAATTGCGCATGTCGAGTAATTGTATGTGGATGAATTGTATATTTGAGCAAGTTGTGTATTATCTGTCATTGTGCAAGAGGTGAAATTAATTATCAAGTGTTGTTGTATTAATTGTGCAAATGTGTATTAATTACACAAGTTGCGTATTAATTGTCCATATTTTATAATAATTTTTGTGCGAATAGTGTGTTTATGCAAGGTGTGTTTTAATTGCTGAAGTGGTACTGATTCAACAGTGTTTTTGCGCAAATTGTGCATTTGTGTATGTTCTGTATATGTTATCTGAAAAATAGATCTTCATGAGCAAGTATGAAAGTGTATTTGGTTTAAGTGTTAGTGTGTGGGTATTTTGTGAAAATTATGTTTACGAAATTGTGTAATTTTATTGAAAGTGAGCTTTTGATTGTATGAGCATATATGCAATTTGCTATATATATATATGCAAATATCATACTAAGTATGACAATAAATGTCATACTTTGACGGTTATCTTGAGGTTATCTTGAGATGATTTCGGGGCTTTTTTAGTGTCAACGCGGCCCGGTTCTCGACCAGGACTCCACCCCCAGGAAGCAGCCCGTGACAGCTGGCTAACACCCAGGTACCTATTTTACTGCTAGGTAACAGGGGCATAGGGTGAAAGAAACTCTGCCCATTGTTTCTCGCCGGCGCCTGGGATCGAACACAGGACCACAGGATCACAAGTCCAGCGTGCTGTCCGCTCGGCCGACCGGCTCCCCGGTACATGCAATATTTGTTTAAATGGAATATTTTTGTGTGTAACTTGCTTATTTTGTGTGTAAATGGCATATTTTGTGTGTAAATGGTATATTTTGTGTGTAAATGGCATATTTTGTGTGTAAATGGCATATTTTGTGTGTAAATGGTATATTTTGTGTGTAAATGGCATATTTTGTGTGTAAATGGCATATTTTGTGTGTAAATGGCATATTTTGTGTGTAAATGGCATATTTTGTGTGTAAATGGTATATTTTGTGTGTAAATGGCATATTTTGTGTGTAAATGGCATATTTTGTCTGTAAATGGTATATTTTGTGTGTAAATGGTATATTTTGTGTGTAAATGGTATATTTTGTGTGTAAATGGCATATTTTGTGTGTAAATGGTATATTTTGTGTGTAAATGGCATATTTTGTGTGTAAATGGCATATTTTGTGTGTAAATGGTATATTTTGTGTGTAAATGGTATATTTTGTGTGTAAATGGCATATTTTGTGTGTAAATGGTATATTTTGTGTGTAAATGGCATATTTTGTGTGTAAATGGCATATTTTGTGTGTAAATGGTATATTTTGTGTGTAAATGGTATATTTTGTGTGTAAATGGCATATTTTGTGTGTAAATGGTATATTTGTGTGTAAATGGCATATTTTGTGTGTAAATGACATATTTTGTGTGTAAATGGTATATTTTGTGTGTAAATGGCATATTTTGTGTGTAAATGGCATATTTTGTCTGTAAATGGTATATTTTGTGTGTAAATGGCATATTTTGTGTGTAAATGGTATATTTTGTTTATAAATTATATACTTTGTGTATAAATAATATATTTTGTGCATAAATGGCATATTTTGTGTGTAAATGATATAGTCTGTGTATAAATGGTATATTGATGTGGAAATGTCACACTTTGTGCGTAAATGCCATTTTGTGTGTTAATATGTTTGTGAGTTTTATGATGCAGGTTTTAATTTTGTGTATTTTTTAGTATATGTTTGTACAAGTGTAGCATTTTGCGTGACTGGTGTTAAATTATTATCTTCCAGTGCGCCTTATCACAAACTCAGCTTTTTATTATTAATCACTAGTATATTTCAATGTGACATAACCATCCTGGTTTATTCATATGAATAGTATGTAGGTGTGTATTTATTAATGCAATTATAATATTTAGTGAGTTTGAATATAATAGGGTATATAATAATATTTTGGACTTGTTTGAATAATATGGTTACCTTGCTGATTGGAATGTATTAATATGAATTAACAGTACACAAATTATAAATAACTTAGGGTGAATGAACTGTGAGACTACTGAAATCTTATTCTTAATACATTTAAGGAATTAGTATGATATAAATTAGATCTTATTAAATGGGGCAATGGTGGAGAAATTGGCTAATGTCTATTCATGTATTGGTTGTGAAGTATGTGTATGTATGTATGCATGTATGTATGTATGTATGTATGTATGTATGTATGTATGTATGTATGTATGTATGTATGTATGTATGTATGTATGTATGTATGTGTATGTATTTGTGACTGTTTAGAAACAAGTTAGCTGATTTGCGAAGCAAGATTAAGATTTTCGAGGGCTATGAATATAGTAGCTAGCATCCAACTGAGTTGCAAGATGGTTTGAATTTCGGTGCGACATTTGGGTAGCTATTTGATGGATGTGAGGACATTTGACTACACCTATGAACACAGGTATGATAGTGCTATCTACAAATATCCCCTATATACCATGATATAGATATCCCCTATACACCCTGATATAGATATCTCATATATACCCTGATGCAAATATCCCCTATATACCATGATATAGATATCCCCGCTATATAGATATCCCAATACGCGTTGAAGGTAATACAGTACCGCAATTAGAGAGATTGTCATTTGAAATATCGTGCATCCCCACTGTATTTTTGGTTAAAACTAGAATGCTAACTATTATTATGATTACAGATTATAAAAATGCATATATGTATATTCTTGAACCCTTGGGGAGGTTAGGCTGGGGATGGTTAGTCTAGCCATTTTGAATATTTTATTATTATTATTATTATTTGGATCATTATTAAGCATTAAATATAATATAAAAATAAGTAGAAGGCCAAGGCATCACTGCATAGCTTGTGACGTCACCGTCCGCTGAAACGTTAGGCTGCTGTGAGCCTCTCACACTTCTGTGTTAATGAAAGGCGAAACTAATCTCTCACTGGAACCGTTTGTGGCGTCATGCACCGCTAAAACAACGTATCCTAATGGTTGCTGACGCCTCCTTGGTGCTGATAACGTAGGTAAGATACAAAACCCTCAAATAAGAACATATCATAAGCATGAAGGACAACTGCAGAAGGCCTATTAGCCCTGCCAGTGTGTTGCTGGGGACCCCTGCCAGTGTGTTGCTGGGGACCCCTGCCAGTGTGTTGCTGGGGACCCCTGCCAGTGTGTTGCTGGGGACCCCTGCCAGTGTGTTGCTGGGGACCCCTGCCAGTGTGTTGCTGGGGACCCCTGCCAGTGTGTTGCTGGGGACCCCTGCCAGTGTGTTGCTGGGGACCCCTGCCAGTGTGTTGCTGGGGACCCCTGCCAGTGTGTTGCTGGGGACCTCTGCCAGTGTGTTGCTGGGGACCCCTGCCAGTGTGTTGCTGGGGACCCCTGCCAGTGTGTTGCTGGGGACCCCTGCCAGTGTGTTGCTGGGGACCCCTGCCAGTGTGTTGCTGGGGACCTCTGCCAGTGTGTTGCTGGGGACCCCTGCCAGTGTGTTGCTGGGGACCTCTGCCAGTGTGTTGCTGGGGACCCCTGCCAGTGTGTTGCTGGAGACCCCTGCCAGTGTGTTGCTGGGGACCCCTGCCAGTGTGTTGCTGGAGACCCCTGCCAGTGTGTTGCTGGGGACCCCTGCCAGTGTGTTGCTGGGGACCCCTGCCAGAGTGTTGCTGGAGACCCCTGCCAGCGTGTTGCTGGAGACCCCTGCCAGAGTGTTGCTGGAGACCCCTGCCAGAGTGTTGCTGGAGACTCCTGCCAGAGTGTTGCTGGAGACCCCTGCCAGAGTGTTGCTGGGGACCCCTGCCAGAGTGTTGCTGGGGACCCCTGCCAGTGTGTTGCTGGGGACCCCTGCCAGTGTGTTGCTGGGGACCCCTGCCAGTGTGTTGCTGGGGACCCCTGCCAGTGTGTTGCTGGGGACCCCTGCCAGTGTGTTGCTGGGGACCCCTGCCAGTGTGTTGCCGGGGACCCCTGCCAGTGTGTTGCTGGGGACCCCTGCCAGTGTGTTGCTGGGGACCCCTGCCAGTGTGTTGCTGGGGACCCCTGCCAGTGTGTTGCTGGGGACCCCTGCCAGTGTGTTGCTGGGGACCCCTGCCAGTGTGTTGCTGGGGACCCCTGCCAGTGTGTTGCTGGAGACCCCTGGGGACACCATGACGATACTGTATAGGACTAGCCCATGATTAATTGAGAAAGGTGAACTCGGTGGCGTGAAGAGTATGGAAGACAGACGTGGGGAGGGAACCTTGAGTGGTGTACAATAGAAGACAGAAGTGAACTCGCCGGGAAAGAACAATGCAGAAGTTCTTTTAGAGTCGAGTGTGAAAGTGACACCTGCTGTGGTATGTGCTACACACATGTATATATATATATTTAGGAAGTACAACTGGTTTTGTTTAGTGTTGTTTACCGTCCTGCCCGTGAGATTGACGATTACCGCCAGTTGCTAATAAATAAAATGTCTCGTGTTATTGTCTCCTTTTAATGTTAAAACAAATAAAAAGTTTGATAGTCATAGAAAGTGTGATGTCAAAAGAATCCGGTTATTGGCTAAGTGAGGCCATAACATAGACTCGGTAGACTTAAACTGCACACACACGCACATGTAGACTCAGTAGACATAAACTATTGATATTATTCACAAAATCACATAGGTGTAAACTAGTGTCTCTTTTCCAGATAAATATATTAATCCTAAAACGTGTTGTAAACTGCATTTTTGTGAGAAAAAACAAGAATTTTTAGTAATAAATGCAATTAATATGCAGGCGACGAGTCACAATAGCGTGGCTAAAATATGTTGACCAGACCACACACTAGAAGGTGAAGGGACGACGACGTTTCGGTCCGTCCTGGACCATTCTCACGTCGATTGTGAGAACATTCTCACAATCGATCTGAGAATGGTCCAGGACGGACCGAAACGTCGTCGTCCCTTCACCTTCTAGTGTGTGGTACAGTTAATATGTTTTTTCGCCAATAACCGGGAAAATGTATTTACAAGTATATAACTTGCACCAGTTCAAACACCAGATGGCATGAGGAGTTGCCTGAGAGTGACTTCTCCCTCACGTTCCTCACGTTCCTCTTATTCTCAACGTGATGATTACGATTAAGGATTATATTACGGTATTTTATTATTATAAATACTATTATTAAATACGATTATATTATTATGATATGTGGATCACGATTATAGTGGAATTAACGTGAGACTTGCTTGGATGTTCTGTGGTTCATTTATACGCTCTGTGATTGACTATAATGCTCGACATCTCACACTGTATACAGAGATAAAATCACTTGAAACCTTGCAAAATAAGCTATGTGTCTCATCCTTGGGGCTCCAAAGTCCATGAGAATAGTTATGAGAGCAGAATTAAAATTGTCTACCATAAGTGAGAGAATTCTGTCCATTAGCACATTTTTCGGTGTGAAGGAATTGAGTAGATTTGGGCAACACATGAAATTTCAAACTAAACTTTCTAATATGCTACACTCACCTGAGGTCTATAGAAGAAGAGGGAAATCTTATTATGCATTTTGGTTCTACAAGGTAGCCAACTCTATCAAAATATTATATGTTCCTAAACTGCACACGCATGTAGAATCAATCAACCAATTAATGACCAATCAACCAGTTACTCCACTGGATAACTGGGATCTATAAGTTTATTTAATAAATGCACCAAGATAGTGTACACTCCACATTTTTATAACGGATAACACTGTGCAGCATCATTGAGCGTACTCAGGGTATGGGTAACGAAGTGTATCAGTGCTATACCGACGGTTCTGTAGAAGAAGGTAGAAGATGTACCGGTTGTGCAAGTAATATTCTTAAATGATCTTTCGAACATACAGCAATGAAGCGCGTATATAATTAGGCAAGTACAACTCAAACCGAACTTGCAGGCATATACCTTGCCACTGAAATTTTAAAAGACAAATTCAGTGAACTTATATACTGTGACTTGCAGGGTGCACTCCTGGCATTGAACGCACATAGTAGTAACACCCAGAAAATAGTCAGTGAAATACAAATTATTTTTTTAACTAAAGAAAACAGATTTGAAATCAAATTCTTTTGGATACCATCACATTGACATCTCAAAGCATGACACTGTTGACATGCGATCAAAGCCAGCCAGTAGTAAACCAGTAGTAGAAATTTATATGAGTGTTTCATTAGCCGTGACAAAGAGAATACTTAAATACATTATATACAAGAATATGTTAAACATTATGATAAATATCGTGACAAGACATTCATGTATGGAACTAATAGGGCAAGAACTCGGCAATGTGATTTTATAATGGCCAGAATACACCTGGGATATAGATATATCTGGGAGCTTTCCCAAAACCCAAATGCCGAATTCCCCCATGTGTCAACTTTGTGAAAGAGAAAACATGCACTCCTTTGAACATTATATTGTAGAATGTCCCATATTGACTGACTTTCGCCCTCCCGGGCTAAGGTATGCTGAACTCTATAACTAATATATGAGTACTGGAACACTTGATAATATATTGGACTTGTACCCAAGAATGACCATGTAATGTATCGATTATACAATCTATGTATGTGATGTAACTATATAACCTGGGCTTGTAAAAGCATCTTAATCACCTTCAGTGGTTAAGTGCTTAGTTGCACACTAGTTTATATAACAGCTTCCTTACCCTGACAAAGTTAGAGAAACATAAATGTATTCACCTAGTTGTGTTTGCGGGGGTTGAGCTTTGCTCTTTCGGCCCGCCTCTCAACACTCGATCAACTATTTACTAACTACTTTTATTTCCACACCACACACACACACATCCCAGGAAGCAGCCCGTGACAGCTGACTAACTCCCAGGTACCTATTTACTGCTAGGTAACAGGGGCATTCAGAGTGAAAGAAACTTTGCCCATTTGTTTCTGCCTGGTGTGGGAATCGAACCCGCGCCACAGAACTACGACTCCTGCGTGTTATCCGCCAGGCTACCAGGCCCCCTACCCGGGGGGAGGGGCCCATGGTCCCTAGTGTATGTGTGTATGCATGTGTATACAGGATATGTGGAAGCTGGTCAGAGTTGCATTTAACTTTTGAAAACGCGAATTAATGACATAATGTAAAAAAGACATACTGAACACTGTTTATGAAAGTACATAAGTAATGTTTATGTACTTATAAAGAAGTCAATTCAAGTGAATTTTAAATGGAAACTCTATTGCAGATCAAATATGTAGTGTGGTAGACACATTTCTCACAAATACTCACTACAAAATACTCACTACAAATACTCGCTACAAAATAATATTTAGGTATTTTTGTATTGGGAATTTATATTGATTAAAGTTAGTAGAGCACTTTGTGATGACCTCAGGGGAGCTGTTCCACCCTGACGGACCGGATATTGGCCCCGTGTTTCAACTGTAGTTGAGCCGGACTCTGGCAACATCAAACAGATACTTGTCTTTTGTGTGGTGTCTGTCAGGGCTGTTGCGGCACTCTAAAATAACTTTTATGGTCTGACTTTTATTTACAGATTAAATTTGTGAAGGCATAAGAGAATGTTTATAGCATATGTTAGGATTTTAATATGTGATTTAGGCCTAATATGGTACGCTAATCGTATTTACCAGGGGTGGCCAAACCTCATGTAGACTCAGTGGACGTAAACTAAACACCAGCACATGTAGACTCAATATACATAGACTATTGACATTAATCACAAAATCACGTAGAGAGTAAACAAGTGTCTTTTCTCAGATAGAAATATTAACCCTAAAGCGAGTTGTAAAATTAATGTTTGCGAGAAAAGTACATATATATTTGGTAATAAATTCGGTTAATGTGGTTTTTTATTTATAATCAAACGTGGATTTTTGACCTTAAATATGCAGCACGTGGAAAAAATCTAGAGAATTCGAATATTCTAGAAATTTCGACACGATTGTAGAGCAAAGAGTTGCAATACCTAGGGAAAGGGAGGGTCAGTATAGGTGCAGACGCTGAGCCGCGCACACCTGGTTGGTCCACTTCTTATATAACTCTCATTTAAAGAGTTTGTGAAAACTTTGTGAAGGAAGATGGCTTCAACAAATTATAAGAAACGAAAATAGATTTTATTTTTTTTAGCCATAGTGGTTGGAAGAGTTTGCACCTTTGTGTCTTATCTGCCAAGTGCTACTCAGTCATTACAAAACCAGTAACTTGAAACTCCACCATGAAACATCACAAAAAAAATTCGTCTGATTACCTACCTACATTAGACATATTTAGGAAAGTCTTAGAAATTAGACTTAGACTAGGAAAAATAAGTTAAATGAGTTAAAATCATCAACAAAAAGCCAGGAAACACTGTTGACATTGTTCAGTGAGGAAGCAGATACAACGACTAAGACAGTCTTGTTATACGATGCAACGACTAAGTCAGTCTTATTATACGACACAATGACTAAGCCAGTCTTATTATACGATACAACGAATAAGCCAGTCTTATTATACGATACAACGACTAAGCCAGTCTTATTATACGACACAACGACTAAGCCAGTCTTATTATACGACACAATGACTAAGCCAGTTTTATTATACGACACAACAACTAAGCCAGTCTTATTATACGACACAATGACTAAGCCAGTTTTATTATACAATACAACGACTAAGCCAGTCTTATTATATCATAGAATATTGCTTGTAGGAACCGACCTGTGAGATTTATATTTATTTAATTTATATGAATTTATATTTACGTTAATTTATATACTTCGATAGCAATTTGTATGATAATGAGTGGACTGTATTTCTGCAATAATCTCATTATCTCACAAATCGATCCTCTACACATTAGGGGGGGTTTATATTAATTTAATTTATATATATGCAGCCAATCAAACTGCAGTAATAGACTACATACATTGAAGAGGTTCCTTATCTTATAGTACAGCAGGCCTTAGTCCACCAGGTATAACCAGGATGTAGACACCACATTTTCCCTCTTTGAGGTAGCTTCCATCACCCTGGTAACTGATGCACAAAGCATGCTTCCTCGTCTTGACCTGTCAAAAGGGCGCTAGCTGTGAAGCCAGAATCCTATATATGACAGGTATATCAGAGAACACTGTACATGGAACAATGAAGACCTGGCTTAATTACCTTTAGTTTGAGGCTATCTCGTGCTCTAACCGGCTAACCCTATATCCACTGACATTAATGGCCATAAATGAAAGATAAACGGGTTTCGGAAGAACACTTAACTTGATTTGTTGACAGCATGTTGATAATGGTACACCTTTGGTTTCCATAACACTTCGTCCAAGTAAAATTAACAGGAGCCGTATTTGCTCCCGTGAGTCTCTGGTCTAGTCTAAACAATGGCTGCCCCTCCCTCACCCTGACGCCTGGCTTACATTGTCCAGATGACAGAAAGTGATAGAAGGGTCACATTTACTCTACTTTAATATTGATAATTAAGTTAATTTATATGAGATGTTTTTATGATGGTAAAGTTCAAAGACTAATGTATTTAAGAATAATTCCCAGCAGAATAGCTGGTGAATTTATAATAGTATGTGGTGATGATATCCCGTTTTCTTTAGACGGTAATTCCACTACAAGTTACGTTTTCTATGGGTAACTTGTTTATACAATACAGCAGTTATCTGCCTGTATGATATATTAAATGCTGTCGGATTTTCTGACATAATTCCCCAGGGGGCTGCTCACGGGTCGAAGTCCTCTTTAGAACAGACGAACACCGATACTCCTCCTTCGAATTATTTGATTAATTTGATGTTAGTAGTTAGTAATCACACATTTGTGCGTCTGTTCGTACAGGATGGATGTCCCGTACTAGAGTTGCAGGGGTTAGAGTCTAATGTGATTTCATTTCCCTGTCAACTCTTGAAAGGCTAATATTCAAGCCTAATTACATATTATTTAACCCAGAAGACTGAATGTGATCAAGTACTACAGTCAAGTATGATTCAGGGACTGCAGTGAGATCAGTGACATTAGATATAACTTGAAGTTTGTTCAGGTAACTGGTCACTGATATATAAACACTGAGGCCCATGGAATACATCTTGATTAAATAATAAATGTATCAAATCAGTCATCAGATTTATTAGGGTTTGATTTAGTTAATTGATTCAGAAGATTGAATAGCTCATCATTAAAGTAAAGTATGGTTCTGAGACTGCAGTGGGATCAGTGACATTGGTCGCAGTGACTTGTAGCTGTTTAGGCTACTGTTCACTGATTTGCCACTGAGGCCTCATGAACTCATCTTCAGCTTTAAATGATGATACTAACATCAACCTCTGTTGGTATAGTCAGCTGTAATCTCCTTAGTATAATGCTACTGGAGAAATATAATCAGCTGACAAATTTAGATTTCTACTGGTATTGTTTATCTGCAGGCATAGGTCTCCTCAGGCTTGATACTGGGCCTGAGAGTAATTTACCTCCTGCAGAGTTTAACATGGTTATGCCCTGATATTTAGTAGGGCTACCGATGAATCGATGGCAATAGTCTGTCCCTACAAGGAGACCGAAGTCGGTGAGGTGATCAGACTTAATATTATCTGCCAATTTTATTCCTCTATTTCTCAAGAATTTGGCTGTTGCTCTCAGACCTTGAACTTGTAGGTCTACTGGTATTTTGTCCACCACAATGGCTTGTACTCGACAGACGTACCTGCCTAAGCGTACTGATGGTTGTACCACCTGGTAGACTTGAGGTCCTGCATCTGTTACAAACCCTGAGATGTTGAATGACATCTGGGCTACAGGCCTTAATTGTAATTCATCTGCCAACCTTTTAGTGACATATGTTCTCTGGGATCCTTGGTCAAACAACCCACGGGTATGGACCTTGGCCATCTTATTCAGGATGGTAATTTGGGCAGTAGGCAAAGTCGTATTACCTTTAGACTTTGCCGATTGGACACTCTTTGTTTGTTGCACCTTGCAGTACTGTACAGTGGTGGGAATGCTATCTTCCACCTTGGGTCTTGAATACGTTAATTTCGTATATTTGCACAGTGCTGCATGGTGCCTACCTCTTCTACACCTGTTGCAGGTGTTGAATTGGGTATCACAATAGTCTATGTTGTGTGACTTGAGACACCTTGAACATCTCCCTAATTCCTGGAGTCGCTCAATACGAGTGTCTCTGGTTGGATAATTAGCACAACGGTATGTTGAATGTTTCTTTTTGCTGAACATACATGTCCCCCAGCCTACTGCACGTTTGGAAGTTACCGGTTTGGGTGAACTAGTAACAGTAGGCTTGGAGGATTCTGCTGCATTGCCAGATTTTCTGCAACGTGATGTTTGAGTAATTGGTTGATGTTTATTTGGGGTAGTTGTTTTACCCTTTAATTGACTATTATTTTCTATTTCTGAAGGCTTGCAAGAGGCTTTAACTTCCTCATTTGCTCGTCGTTTGTTTATGATGGAATGTAAACCTTCAGTGATGTCCTGTACTGTCAGGATGGTGTTACGTTGATGTGCATATAATTCATCTAGTATATCGCTGGACAATTTTCGTTGAAGGACTACTTTGATCATCCATTCACTAGTAGTTATATCAACCTTAAGACTGAATGTTCTTAGTAGTGACTCAAACTCCATGCTGAAGGATTGTAATGAGTCAGCAGTCTGATCAGGTTGAGGTAAATCCAGCAATTGTAGTACTAGATGTATGACAGTTTTCTCATTGCCAGCATTATTCCTAGGAAGCTGGACTGGGAAATTAGTGCTGTTGCTATTTTCATTTACATTTTCTACTACTGGTTCAGCTTCACCTCTAGTTTGGAGGCATGTTAACTTAGTAGCCTCAGGTATTGAGTTTTCAGAATCCACAGAGACTGTGGATAAATTGTCTGAGAACTGCTTAATTTCTGGTGGTATAATATTGGGTGAAGCTTTACTGGGTGAAGCTTTACTGGGTGAAGCTTTATCCTCGTTGATTAAAGGATCTAATCTGGTTTTACATTTATTCTCAAAAAGATCCAGATCATCCATAACATTATCTACTTTATTTGATGTACTGGCTAATTGTTCTGATTCAATTATCCTGTGTAAATGTTCCAACCTGCCTTGAGTTTCTTCTTCATATTGTGCTAGGTCAGACAGGAATGGTTCCACATCTTCAACTACTACGTCGTCGTGGACTTGATTTTGGTAAGATTTCCTATTTGCTTTCAATATACGCAATTGGGTTTGAATCTGTAACAGTGGTATTTTCAACCGACGATAATTAATTACAGGCTCATATAACCACTGTTCATATTGGTCGAGATCTCTTGTCAGTTGACGTTTGCTTGCTATTAAAGCACGCTTTGCTTTCTGTGGATTAGTCATGGTGACTTGTTAATTGGGCACCACTGGCTCATAAATTGTGAGCAAGTACTAATGGTAGCCTAGGGTAAAATTCTGCACTCGCTAGGCTGTAATCCTACCTCTACTAGAGGTTAGCACTTAAAATTAATACACATTATATATATACAATCATACACACTAATGATTTGAGTGATAAACCAGTGTCACTGGAAGTACCTTTAGGTTAGCTCTTCTATATCACCCTAGGATGGAATAGACACTAATTAATCACTCAAAGGTGTAATGATCATAAGTAAATTATTATATATACAACTCAACTCGAGTTGATAAAAATTACACCCAAAATAGGGTCTGCACCATTCATTAATGGTGTTAGGTTGTTGAATATAGTACAACTGACTATGGTAATAATGGGACTAGGATGAGCAATAATAGTTCAACTAGTCAATGGTAAATATCCTACCCTGTTGTGGGTTGGCAATTAGTAAATATTATACTGTGATCACTAGTGCAATATATATTAAATAATTCTCTATTTTGGAGAAATAATATACACAATTATTGATAATAGCGTCTTAATTAGCCTCTATGAAACTTCTAATATTATCAAGAAGTATTAAATATTATTAGTGACCTCGCGAAATAAAGTCCACAAAATTCGTGGATAATCTCTCGCGAAATTTAACACCACGAAATCCGTGAACAATCTCGCGACACCACAGCCACTACTTTGGCTGGCTTCAATATTAGCGCTGTCATTTCACAGAATAACACGCCACCAAATATCTGTGGGTGTGCATGAAACCACTGACTAAGGCTGATCTGAACTGAGTGGGGCTCGTGAACTGGCTTGAGGCAACGCTGCCGTCTTTGACTGGCTTTGTATAAATCACACTGCACTAGTATATTTAATGAATCCACTGGTTAACTGGTTCATCCGGTATTAAGATGACCAAATGTGGGTTCAAAGGGCCGAATAATCCGGTTCTGAAGGTCCAAATAATGTGGGAACCGACCTGTGAGATTTATATTTATTTAATTTATATGAATTTATATTTACGTTAATTTATATACTTCGATAGCAATTTGTATGATAATGAGTGGACTGTATTTCTGCAATAATCTCATTATCTCACAAATCGATCCTCTACACATTAGGGGGGGTTTATATTAATTTAATTTATATATATGCAGATAATCAAACTACAGTAATAGACTACATACATTGAAGAGGTTCCTTATCTTATAGTACAGCAGGCCTTAGTCCACCAGGTATAACCAGGATGTAGACACCACATTTTCCCTCTTTGAGGTAGCTTCCATCACCCTGGTAACTGATGCACAAAGCATGCTTCCTCGTCTTGACCTGTCAAAAGAGCGCTAGCTGTGAAGCCAGAATCCTATATATGACAGGTATATCAGAGAACACTGTACATGGAACAATGAAGACCTGGCTTAATTACCTTTAGTTTGAGGCTCTAACCGGCTAACTCTATATCCACTGACATTAATGGCCATAAATGAAAGATAAACGGGTTTCGGAAGAACACTTAACTTGATTTGTTGACAGCGTGTTGATAATGGTACACCTTTGGTTTCCATAACACTTCGTCCAAGTAAAATTAACAGGAGCCGTATTTGCTCCCGTGAGCCTCTGGTCTAGTCTAAACAATGGCTGCCCCTCCCTCACCCTGATGCCTGGCTTACATTGTCCAGATGACAGAAAGTGATAGAAGGGTCACATTTACTCTACTTTAATATTGATAATTAAGTTAATTTATATGAGATGTTTTTATGATGGTAATGTCCAAAGACTAATGTATTTAAGAATAATTCCCAGCAGAATAGCTGGTGAATTTATAATAGTATGTTGTGATGATATCCCGTTTTCTTTAGACGGTAATTCCACTACAAGTTACGTTTTCTATGGGTAACTTGTTTATACAATACAGCAGTTATCTGCCTGTATGATATAATAAATGCTGTCGGATTTTCCAACATTGCTTGTGCTAACCGCCCATATTCTGATGGTGAATTTAATAAGAGGAATATAGCTGAGATTGTTTCTGTGTTAAATGTAAATAACACAAAACTTGAGCAGCTAACACCACAAACGCCATCTTCACGCCACACTTTAGAGAGGCGCAGCTCTCATATCCCTGCTCATGGTGCAGGCAAAAGGCAAAATGATTTAAAACATTTTCTTGCATTCAGCTTAGCCCTTGACGAATCAACAGACATACAAGAGAACCCACAACTGTAATATTTGTTCGTTATGCTTCGTCTAACGCAAAGGTGCCACAAATGTTTGTGATTACTGAAACTAATGCAAATTAGCAGTTTAACAATTTCATGCATGAACATTATTTTTTTTAATATGCATTTTTTAAATTGATATAATTTTTTTTGTAACAAAATGATTATGCAGCAGTAAAACCGCGAGTAAATTTTGTTCATGTCCTGCGGCTTTCAAACATCTGACCTTTACCCTTTGTGGCTCGAATCCTAAACGTGGTCAATGTCCTTGTATATGTCACCAGAAGCTCGCTCGCTCTCTCGCTCTCGCGCTCGCTCTCTCTCTCTCTCTCTCTCTCTCTCTCTCTCTCTCTCTCTCTCTCTCTCTCTCTCTCTCTCTCTCTCTCTCTCTCTCTCTCTCTCTCTCTCTCTGTCCTTTGTGGCTCTTACAGTGAGCCAGTTTGGCCGCCCCGGATATGTACAATCACAGCCCTAGTTGTTGGTGAGAGCAGAGGGAGTAGTGAAGGCAGGA
Source organism: Procambarus clarkii (assembly GCF_040958095.1). Lineage (NCBI taxonomy): Eukaryota > Metazoa > Arthropoda > Malacostraca > Decapoda > Cambaridae > Procambarus > Procambarus clarkii. The sequence continues at coordinate 14,475,407 of NC_091201.1, forward strand.
ACCCAATGAGAATAACGTTATATGAAGTCTTCCCAAGACTCTGGGACCTTAATTATTCACCTCATACCCATCAGTTATACCCATCTAACTGTACTCCCGGATATGTTCTTGCAAGGTCGAGCCTCAGATCTTGCACCACCTTGCCAGAAACTGACTGGCCAATGCCGACTTTCATCCTGAATGAGCCTCATCTTGTTCTCCCGTTAAAACTGTGTATGAAGGCCTCTTCAACGTCATCTTTGAACTTAATCATCTCTAACGCTTTTGTACATTACTTGGTGTCTTCTCATCAACTTTTCACTTCCACAAACATCGAAAAAACTATCATTATTTCCTGCGATTAGTTACTAATTTACACTATGAAAAAAAGCTGATCTTAATTATTTATTTCATCCCGTGGCACCTTTCACGTGATCAGTCTCTACTCTGATATATCTCTCTCTCTCTAGCTCTCTCTTTCTTTCTTTTTTTCCTTTGACCTTCGGCTTCCTGTCCGAGGGGTACTCCGTTGTAAGTCTGAGTACTGCATCAGTTACCTCCAGCTTTCACCCAAAGATTGTCAGCGGTGTACATAGGACTGTGTCACGTGTCTTCTCACAGTGTAGGAGACACAAGTTGTTGTTTCATATATACGAAGTGCACTTTTCTTGATTTTCTTGTTCATTATGCTCCTGAGTGTCTTGCTGTGTTTACTTGTCAATAAACCTTGTATACCACCTTAGTGGTATACAGGTGATACATATACGGGTGTATACAGGTGTAGCGGTATACACCTGTATACCACCGTAATAGTATACAGGTGTCTTTGGTTATTTCCCATTCCTCTTGTCGAAGGGGATGTTAAATGGTCTATGTGACACCAATCCCACACATTCGAAAATTAATGACATCCTCACTATTTTCCGATGTGTGAGTTAGAGGTTAAATTTCCAGCCATGAAGTTGTGACATTTTGTCAGCACAGGAACCTGTATGTTGTTGTCAGCACAGGAACCTGTGTGTTGTTGTCAGCTCAGGAACCTGTATGTTGTTGTCAGCACAGGAACCTGTATGTTGTTGTCAGCACAGGAACCTGTGTGTTGTTGTCAGCACAGGAACCTGTATGTTGTTGTCAGCACAGGAACCTGTATGTTGTTGTCAGCTCAGGAACCTGTATGTTGTTGTCAGCACAGGAACCTGTGTGTTGTTGTCAGCACAGGAACCTGTGTGTTGTTGTCAGAACAGGAACCTGTGTGTTGTTGTCAGCACAGGAACCTGTGTGTTGTTGTCAGCATAGGAACCTGTGTGTTGTTGTCAGCTCAGGAACCTGTGTGCTGTTGTCAGCTCAGGAACCTGTATGTTGTTGTCAGCACAGGAACCTGTATGTTGTTGTCAGCACAGGAACCTGTATGTTGTTGTCAGCACAGGAACCTGTATGTTGCTGTCAGCTCAGGAACCTGTGTGTTGTTGTCAGCTCAGGAACCTGTATGTTGTTGTCAGCACAGGAACCTGTATGTTGTTGTCAGCTCAGGAACCTGTGTGTTGTTGTCAGCTCAGGAACCTGTATGTTGTTGTCAGCACAGGAACCTGTATGTTGTTGTCAGCTCAGGAACCTGTGTGTTGTTGTCAGCACAGGAACCTGTGTGTTGTTGTCAGCTCAGGAACCTGTATGTTGTTGTCAGCACAGGAACCTGTATGTTGTTGTCAGCTCAGGAACCTGTATGTTGTTGTCAGCACAGGAACCTGTATGTTGTTGTCAGCTCAGGAACCTGTGTGTTGTTGTCAGCACAGGAACCTGTATGTTGTTGTCAGCACAGGAACCTGTATGTTGTTGTCAGCTCAGGAACCTGTGTGTTGTTGTCAGCTCAGGAACCTGTATGTTGTTGTCAGCACAGGAACCTGTATGTTGTTGTCAGCTCAGGAACCTGTATGTTGTTGTCAGCTCAGGAACCTGTATGTTGTTGTCAGCTCAGGAACCTGTATGTTGTTGTCAGCACAGGAACCTGTATGTTGTTGTCAGCACAGGAACCTGTATGTTGTTGTCAGCTCAGGAACCTGTGTGTTGTTGTCAGCACAGGAACCTGTGTGTTGTTGTCAGCTCAGGAACCTGTATGTTGTTGTCAGCTCAGGAACCTGTATGTTGTTGTCAGCACAGGAACCTGTATGTTGTTGTCAGCTCAGGAACCTGTATGTTGTTGTCAGCACAGGAACCTGTGTGTTGTTGTCAGCTCAGGAACCTGTGTGTTGTTGTCAGCACAGGAACCTGTGTGTTGTTGTCAGCACAGGAACCTGTATGTTGTTGTCAGCACAGGAGCCTGTATGTTGTTGTCAGCACAGGAACCTGTATGTTGTTGTCAGCACAGGAACCTGTATGTTGTTGTCAGCACAGGAACCTGTATGTTGTTGTCAGCACAGGAACCTGTGTGTTGTTGTCAGCACAGGAACCTGTATGTTGTTGTCAGCACAGGAGCCTGTATGTTGTTGTCAGCACAGGAACCTGTATGTTGTTGTCAGCACAGGAACCTGTGTGTTGTTGTCAGCACAGGAGCCTGTATGTTGTTGTCAGCACAGGAACCTGTGTGTTGTTGTCAGCACAGGAACCTGTGTGTTGTTGTCAGCACAGGAACCTGTATGTTGTTGTCAGCACAGGAACCTGTATGTTGTTGTCAGCACAGGAACCTGTGTGTTGTTGTCAGCACAGGAACCTGTGTGTTGTTGTCAGCACAGGAACCTGTATGTTGTTGTCAGCACAGGAACCTGTATGTTGTTGTCAGCACAGGAACCTGTGTGTTGTTGTCAGCACAGGAACCTGTGTGTTGTTGTCATTACAGGAACCTGTATGTTATGCTGTATTAGTTGAGCGTATCACCGAATCCACCTTCAGTCCAGTCCACCTTCTCGTGGACTCCATTTGCTGCTTCGTAACGTGGACTTTAATTGACCAGACCACACACTAGAAGGTGAAGGGACGACGGCGTTTCGTCGTCGACTCACAATCGACTTGAGAAAGGTCCAGGACGGACCGAAACGTCGTCGTCCCTTCACCTTCTAGTGTGTGGTCTGGTCAACTTACTTTAGTTACGTTATTGTGACTCATCGCCTGCATGTGGACTTTAATACTAAAGGTTCAAGGAGACCTGAGCCGTGTTCATGGGTTCTAGGAGACCTGAGCCGTGTTCATGGGTTCTAGGAGACCTGAGTCGTGTTCATGGGTTCTAGGAGACCTGAGCCGTGTTCATGGGGACGATTGATAGTCTTCTGAACCTCGTGTGGTTGTCGGTCATGGTTTGGCCCCCATGAGATTGTCGCCCCCCCCCCCCTGGGTGTGTGGCTCTCTTGAGAGTGAGGCTCTCTTGAGAGTGTGGCCCCCATGACGCTAGTGACCACGTGTTTATAATAAGGTCAAGTGTAAAGTCAATAGCTGTGGAGAGCAAATACTCGGCAGCACCGGAGATGTGAGACCAGAACCAGTCCACGGCCGCAAAAGTCTAATTTTAGTCAGGAAATATTGAGGTGCACCAGTGAAACAATGCTTGTTTTCCAGAGACAGCCAATGAGGTTTACTGAACATGTATTCCTGACTGTTAGATGTTGTTCTCATATCGTCTTTCCACTGGTCTAATTATTCCTTCGTTTCCGTTCCCTGTTAAATTAGTACACGCAGAGATTGTGTTCTCCTTATATTCCTTCCACGCCACTTTGTTTTGGACAGGAGGAGGCGTTACTCTGGGTAACAGGAGGAAGGGGTGGAGACCTGCAAGCAAGACAAGACCCTGTGTTCACGTAAGGAGCAGCAGACAGCGAGAATGCTGTGTATGATTATTTTGAGGCAATGGAGTGACTCGAACCGGCGTCCTGGAAATTCGCAGACACCTGCTTTAACCGAGTTATTATATTTTTTATTTGTTTTGTATTTATTTATTATTTTTGCAGGGTTATTCCTGTACGGGTCCTAAGCTTCTGGCTGGCCCACTAAGTGTTGCTTTTTTGTTTCTGGTTTAAGCAGGCAGAGTATGAGTATTTATGACTCGTAAGGTAGCTTCAGGAAGATTATGCCCAATGTGTTAACAACTTCTGCTCTGTTGAATCTACGTTTAAATCTTAATGGGTTTGTAACTGTGCACTGTGTTAGATAATGTTTCAGTGGTCTTTCGGGCATTTCTCCACAGTGCTGACATTTCCTCATTTTCTGGAACCTGTAAGCCTATTTCCCATGAACATGGGTATCCAAGCCTGATGCGATGTAAGTGTACGTCTGTTGCTTTACTGGTCTCTTTCATCAAAATAAGTGGTTCGTAGTGTGGGGGGAAATTTACCGGTGGGAATTTATTTTGTTTTTAATTATTAATATGTATTACTCATTAAATAAGATAAATTTATTATTGGATTATTTCTTTAGTGAGTGGACTGAATAGTTTTAGATTTATCCCACCAGTGAACCTCCTTAACATACTTCGGAGTTTATTGTAGTATATTCTACCTTATCAAAACTAATCGATGGTAGATACTAGGGGTTATTCTACTTCTAATTATGGTTAGTTAAACATATGAGACGAGCTCGGCTGTCTTTATTGAACGTGGCCTGGTTATCACGTATCAGTCACTTCCTCTGACACGTGTACTCGGTTACTTCCTCTGACACGTGTACTCAGTCTCAGACAGGATGGTAATGGCGTCGTCAGGGTCGTGTGATATATACCAGTCCAGTTATTACTTCATGTAGTCACAATTTTACCTGCCATAATGATACATTGTAACAAATGCAAACAACATCTGTCTCATAGGTGACATGACAATAATTAAGAATTAGTATTTATAGAGTCTTACCCTTTCGGGTGGGTTCCCATGCGTCATAACTATAACCAGTTAACAACAAAGTACGAAATATGGTCATAAATACACAGTTATAACTACAAAGTTATAAGTTAACCTGGTAATGCACTTCCCAATGTGTAGCGTAGTCATTGCAGTAAATAGCAGCCCTATCTGGAGTTTGAGGGTCTTGCTGCGTTCCCAACTCGCAGGAAGTCTTGTTGCTGTCGCTACCAGTGTGGCGTCCAACAACTTTTCAACAACAATGGCTCCTCCCTCCCCGCACCAGGGGCGCGTCTCCTCTGGTGCGTTTTTCATTAATAATCGGAAGGAAAAGTTTGTTTAACTCATTTTATAATTGTCAATGTAATTAATTTAGGAAGTGTATTTAAGTTAATTTTAGTCCTTAGACTGTTGATTTTAATATTGAATTACTGAGTAGCGTTTTAGGGCGATATGTTCCAGAGGTATCTATATAATTCTGGTTTTCTAAAACAAATTGGTCACGTACACCATCCATTAAAGGAATAACTTAGCTATTTTAATTAATACAATTCAGCATTAATTTTGCATACTGTATTAAAGAATTGTATTCCCACACGCAGTTGATTGAATTCTTGTACCAACCCACAGATCCTGATGTTGCAACTACTGTATTGTGGTCACTGTACATCTTAGTATTATTCTATTTCTAATTACTTTATTATTCTGTGATTGACATTGTGGTATATAAATGTCTACATTTCTTCTCTTAGTTGCAAGTTTTGCAGCTACGTCTGCAATGTTATTCCCGCATGACTTGGCACCCAGTTGATAAGTATCCATTAACCGAGTTGGCGATGTTGAGTCCAAAGTCTATGAACCCGGAACTGTACTGACTTCACTGGGGGGTTCTGGATGTCTCGAACTAGAGCCTGACCAGGATTTTACAGTCGACTCACTGTAACACGGGTAGGGTTTTCTCGAATTAATCTTTCCTCCTTCTCCCCCTCTACCCGTATTCTTACTTTTTATTCTCTACCAAGGGACTCCAAAACTTTTACTAAAGCCAACTCCACGCCACGTGGTCCTAAGACGATTGACCGACTTAGGATTCTACAACCCGTATGACGTGACCTAGGCTTTGAGCAAAACCCTAGAGTCGCCACCGCCGCCACCACCAGACCAGTAACACAGATCAATGATCGAGGTTTGGATCGATCATGCTAATTAATCAACCTTGGGGCTTGATCCCCACTAGTAACCGATGACCTTGGAAACTTAAAGTGTGGAATTAATTACACGGGAATGATGAATTCCGACTCGATGTTAGAATCGGCGCCCAATCCAACTCTGCCTCGTGTGGACCACGTGACCAGGACAAGTTCACATATAACAAACACATGGAAATAATAAAAATGCAGAATAATAACTAATTAATTTATTACAAGAAAACTAAAACAAAATCTAAAGATGTTCACTCCCTACTTGACCTGAACGGCAATGAGTTGACTATCCCTATAAAAACTCATAAAGCAACTCTATCTTGGGCGACCAGCTCTAGATGTTGGGGGCTGGTCTTGGGAGAGAGGTAAGATGGTTGACCTCTCCCAGTTGATCTCGCGTCCACACTGATCTCTCCTCGTCTGGTCTTCCCCAAACTAGGGCATTGTATTGTTCCGCATCGCTTACAAAGTTACTTAGCCAGGTTTAAGTTATAACAATTAACCTCTGTTGTACTTAATTGATCCAGACTGGTTGAATTATTTTACTGAAGTTAAATTACACAAGCATCTAACGGCAGAGCTGTTCCCGATCACCAAAATGGTTATTTGAACTTTGAGAAATATGAGTATATATATAAATATGAAATATGAATATATATATATTGAGAAATACATGTCAACTCTGATGACCTATGACCGCCAGTCACTCGCGCCTTACAACTTAGATCTGATTCGTGACGTCACTGATGGTGACTTAACTCAATAATTAGAATACTCTTGATATTGTACCCAGTAATATTATACAATACAATTTTAATACAAAATGAATAAAGGCTAATTTCTCTAAATTACTGAATACTATAGAATGGTTCATTATACGAAGCTATGAACAAGGCGTCGATTATTTTCACCGCGAATTCCCTGGGGTCAGGTCCCGGGTCACCACGTGGGCCCAGCTTCCCATTCTCTTTTGTCGATAAACCACTCTGGATAATTCTTACAACCAGCCTAGTTTGTTACAACCCCCCCGCACAAGCACTTAGTAAACCTTGTTAATTTGTTAAAAATCACGAGGTTTAGTATCCAAACCCACAATTCAACTCATGCCACAACAAAAGCTAACCTAACTAATAAAATTTGACAATTAATAGTGTCCAACATCAACATGTTTAAATTCATAAATTTCTCAGCTGTCAACTGACAGCAATCCTATAACATCAGGAAACATACATCCTATCCTTACTGACATAGCTAAATAACATGTCATGTGTTCATGTGTCCTCTAGAGCCGGCCACATCGTGCTCAAACATAAACATTAAAGTTATATCTTCAGACTGAACTTTCAGTCATCCGGGAGCGTACTACGAAACTATCAGGTTCACATCCGTGTACTACCCACTCCCCACTCAATGTCAACCTTGACATGCTAAGGAACACACCTAACGTATATTACATGTATCTAAAAATATAAACAAAAAAATTCCTATACTATATCACAGGTTTCATTATTTCAGCGGCATTTTGTAATCTACACAGACCATAGAGCATTAACACACATATTTAAAAAGCGAACGAAATGCCCACGAATGTCACGCTGGTCTCACGAACTTTCGGCCCACTCATTCCAGATTTTGTACAAGCCTGGTCCAGCCCATGTTGTGCCAGATACGCTAAGTAGAAATATAGCGGCAGTTCAAGTTAAGGAAAATAACTAGTTTTACTTTAATAAACCGCTCTAGCGATTAATATAGACACCCAGTGTGAGATTTTTTTCTTTGATAGGTTATCAAAAGAATTAAGTCCTATTGATGTTACGTTAATCGCAACTACCTCGCAAGAGAGGCAGACCTTAAACAGCAAGAGCTGCCAGTGGCAGATATTTAATCTTAAAGCCTAAGATCATAGGACCGCGGGAGCAAACCGCCAGGCGAAACCACTCGGGTAACACCTGTCACTTAGGTCGCTGGCTCCTCTTAGTTGACAACTAATAAAGGGTAGCCGACGGATTCTCACTTCTTATTTATAGAAGTGTGGTGCTGTGCAATGGACTCGAGCTTTAGATACAGACTTAATATGAACATAAGCAGGCAAAGCGTTGCAGAACATAAAATGTGGGGCAGTAATATTGGAAGGTTTGACGTAAACGACCGTTTCTATAACACAACAATTTATTCACAAAACAAGAACTAAAACAACTACACAGTGAATTTACGTTACTTTACTGTCACTCCAGTGGCACATTAAAGTACAGCTAATCAACAGCCTGATGGACCCACGGTATCCTTATCCCGTCGTCGCTGACTGAACAATGACACTAACTGAACATAGTGGTGCCCACTGGTGACGCAAGCTTGCAATCAATATTGTCACGGCTTCACGGTGACCAATACTATAATCACAAAAACTTGACTGGCGCTCGCTGCCCACAACGAGGTACCAAGTAACAAGGCGGTTAATCCAAGAATGATAACCCCTTATAAAAAATCTTACGTTAACACTTGTCTCTCAGGACAATCAAAACAAAAGTTACTCTAATTGAATTTATACAATTACGTTAACACACACGTGTCTCAACGACACTTAAATGGCATCAATAACTCGTAAATCAATTAATTACATCAACTTGAAAGTCAAGCATTCGGTGAGTAATTCCCAATTAATTACTGAATACAACAGCCTATTAATTCAGACGAGTATTGACAAAGCCTACTGTCTCTCAACTGACAGTTCACTTCCGGTCTTACGACAAGATTACCTTAACGAGGGTAGACTACTGTACCACACACAATGTTCCAATACTCCGTGTAAACAACAACATCAACACCTGGTGAATTCACTAAGTGGCGATTACTAATTATCTTTAATTAGCTACGAGTGCTTAATCACTCTGTCCGCAGACAGATCTGATCAGTCCAACGAATTACGGAAGCTTAATTACAGCGCAATTGACTCCGATCATAACAGACCGTCAACCCTTTATGTTAATCACTCAATTAACGACAGCTCGTTAAATCGTTAACACTACGTTAGTCTTCACTTGACAATTCCTCCACTGCGTGAACTTCACTGTGACTGTTGCCTTTACACGTCCCTACGTTAATCACAACAATGTTCAACGAACAAGTGACCTCGTTAAGTAAATCGTAACCCCCGGTGACGTTAACTGACTTTAATTCTCACGGAATCCTTCACAGTACACAACGCCTTCCACCAAGGTCAAACTTGTCTACGGTTTACACACACAGTACAACACAGTACAACACAGTACATCCTTGCCACTCACGGCAAAACTTGTAAATGACTTCCCCCAGTAAATTATCCACCAATAATTCACACTTTACCACAACACAACAGTAAAATTTATAACCAAGGGAAATCTCCCTGTTACCACTTTTCACTGCTGAAAAAGGGAATCAAATTACAGGAATACATACACGGCACATAGAAAAAATAGAAGTAAATAACTCACTTTACTCTACCTCTGAATGTGTCACTAGGTGTCTTCACACACGTCATAAATCACAGTTGGGCCCAATCCTCAACTTGATGACAAACAGGGTAGACTCACACGTCTCCAATTCCCATTCACCTCCCCAGGTGGTCCCAGGGACAGAGGACAGACGGAACACTGGGGGCGAACCCAGCTTCAGAGTTTTATTACCCAAACGGAAACAGTGTACTTACATCAATCATGCGGGCCCGCAACCTTCTCTTTCACTCACACACGTCAATCACACTCCCACTGCTGCTGCTGGATGATGACGTAGGCGTCCTCACTTCCTACACGTGGTCAGGTGGAGCACAGGGTCCTAGACCACGGGGTTAGCTCCACAAACAGAGACCAGAGTGGCACAGACACACCAGCTTAGGCAAGCCAGGGTGCGCGCAACAGCAGGAATGCGGTACCACGCCCCTTCCACTTGACACGGTACCCCAGGATACGACGGTACACGGTGTTACACGGTACACGAGACCCGAGATGGAGTCCTTCACTGTTCCTCAGAATTAGAACTTTTAAGGTTTCTCTCATAACACTGAAACCTTTTCTAGCACGTCTCCCAGCAGTATCTTCAAGCACAGATACGATAGACGGCGGATGTCACTTTTGTAGCCCGATAATTAACGCCTCACTCAGTCCAGTTCCTCTAAGATGGCGTCCCACAATTACGCGGCTAGATGACAAGTTCACACGGCTCGATACAAGCCCCTTTCCGATTACCGGATTCTTACGCACGGCACACAGAAAGATAGCAAGATGTAGGCGTGACTTTAGTAACGTTGCAGGCGGTATTTCCCGATACTTGGCCTAGCACGGGAAACGTTGTCCTCAGGCGGTAACGTCCTAGGTAAGAATGTCTTTCCCGCCAACACGATGCCTGGGGTACCATGCGGTACCCCTCAGCGTCTTGGCCAATCACGGTACAGCATTTCTGAGGCCCCAGGCCCTTAGCCAATCCCGCACCTGCCCCATGACGCTACCCCCTCTCTCACGAGGTGGACACGTGATAGGGGGGTTGGTCTACGGCCGTTAACCCCCATACCTCCCTCTCTACACTTGACTTGTACAAAAATTTCCCTGAAATCAACTCCCTCCTGTAATTTCCTTCACAGACCTGATACAGCGATCAGAATGACATCAATGGCAAGCAAATGTCACGGGCTGTCCAACGACACCCAACACGACTGTGGAAAAGTTATATTCAGAAAGTTGAATCACGGTGCACATCACTGGTGCACTGTGCAATTTCGTACTTAATTCAGTGCACGAGAGAGCAGGGAAAATATATACCCTGACACCCAGGACATATATTTGCTTACCAAAAATTGATTTTTTTTATAAAAAACTGCGTTTTTACTCAAATGCTGGACTCTGCCAATTTTCCTGACTCCGAGGGAAAAAATTCTATCACCCCAAATATCACAAAACTCCTTTAATTCTCAAAAAATTGGGTTTTCTCGTTCACAGATATAAATAAGTTATTATCTACTACTGACATTGTATACAGAACAATGGTGCACAGCGGTGGTTTCAACAATTTTGTTTGAAATTGTTGAAAGGCTCACGCGTCTAGCCATTCGAACACGTGCGTGGATGCTAAGGAGACAGCCGCGGGCCAGGATTAGCAGTGCGCCTCACAACAGTGCGTTTGAGTGGGGATTGGCAAATCTGGGGTCATGCGGGCTGATATGATTAAGGTTTAGTTAGTAAGATTAGGCTGTTAAGATTTATTGGATAGGAGACCGCTCCGAGTTGATTGGACTGGGTACCATACTCGACCCATTGCAATTAATTCAGAGGTGTTGGGAGCCGCGATACTCTCAACAGCAGTTCCTTGTGGGCTGTCTGGGCGGATTTATCTGTGGGACGCCAGGAGATAGTCCGAGGGCGTTATTAGACGACCCAAAACGCTAGGAAAAATGTAAATCCGTGAAGGGCGTTGCAGCCTCCGAGGGACGGACTAGTAACCTACCTAGCAGCGATTCAACAACTAAGTGATCGCACACTTAGTGGAGGTTGAATCGTCTCTAGTCTTAATTGTTGCTGAAAGCTGCGTGTCGCTCTGTTAGAACCTAGATGGTCGAGACCCCTCGGCTAGGTGTGGTACGGCGAGCCGGTAGGAGCAATTATAAGATTAAGTCGAGTGTATTTTTGAATTAAGTATACTTAAATTTATAAAGTAATTCCGTTTATTTGCGTTGTTCTAGAGATTAATTTTTTTTCCCCTAAATTCAATCCCCGGTTAAAAAAAATTTCCCAAGTGTTTAGCATTTTCTTGCATATTAGGCTAGGTGCGTACAGTAAGCTTTGCTATTCCCTGTTGTATTAGTCTAAGTCAGAGGTGTTGTTGCTAGAGTGTAGTTAATCCTCTGGACTTAGGGCTATAGGTCGGTCACTATAGTAAGTGAAGGAGTTTGTTAAGGGATAGTAATTTTTGTGTAAATATTTCATAGAGCTTGTGGAAATATTTATCAGTATTTCGGGATAAGTTTTCGGCTAAGTCCACGTCGGAAAGTCGTTAACTGTAATTAATTTGTATTCGTGGGTCACGTATATGATCTGGGCGTCATTAGGATTCACCAGTCGATGCGAGTGATATTTTCTAGCTTTACCAGTAAGACGGTAGAATTGCGTTTTTAGACTTAGAATTTTGTTGTGGAAACGTAGGTGAAAAATTTTCTAAGTCCAGCCTTGGGCTAGGATCGTACATTTTGGCGAAAATTCTAATTTTCATGTTTCGTGTATATTCTAGGGTCAGTATTACTCTCTAGTGCGCGCAAAGGACGTAATTCTGTCCGTAAGCATTAAACAGTGTTTATTACATTTTTGCCGAATTTAGTTATTTTTCGAGAAAATCGTGTTGTAATTTTGTCAGTCCATTTGAGGTGAAAATCTCGGATTTTGACGAAAATTCGAATTAGTGAGTGTTGGAACCGCCCGATGTGTCAGCATTGTTCTGTATACAACGTCAGTAGTAGATAATAACTTATTTATATCTGTGAACGAGAAAACCCAATTTTTTGTGAATTAAAGGAGTTTTGTGATATTTGGGGTGATAGAATTTTTTTCCCTCGGAGTCAGGCAAATTGGCAGAGTCCAGCATTTGAGTAAAAACGCAGTTTTTGATAAAAAAATCAATTTTTGGTAAGCAAATATATGTCCTGGGTGTCTATATTAATCGCTAGAGCGGTTTATTAAAGTAAAACTAGTTATTTTCCTTCAGAACAAAAATTTTGATTTTTCAGCGTTTAAGCGAAAAAGCGCGGGACTTAGTTTTTATTCAGCGCAGCTGGTCCTGCTCCATCAGTCATCAGTGGCCACGCTGCTCACTTCAAGTGCGTTTAGTATTCAAGTACTGTAAATATTCTTTATTATTCCATCACGAGTGCTGCGCGTTAGCTGCGTTATCATTTAAATTGTTTTATATAAATTAGATTTCTTATTTTTTTTTTTTTTAACGTAAAGGACTTAGGTTTCAGCAATAGAACTGCGGGATATTTCACGGCCAGACACGAGTGCGGGGCAGACACTCCTTCATAGGATTCACTTCAGCGATTCTCTCGATAAATCGATAAATCGGTGTATTTCCTACTTTGGGAATTTAGTAGTTTTCTCTTGGAAAAAGAGTTGTGATTTTTTTTATATTGTATAAGGTTACGGTTGTAGTGAGTCCGGGTCGAGGGTGTACTAAAGGGTAGTTTAGAAGAGACATGGCACACCAGGAATCACAGAAAATGTTTAACCCAGATAGTGACCAGTTAGTAGGGACCAGTGGGAGTGGAAGTGTAGAGGACAGCACCTCTTCCGACACCACTGGGGACTGCTCAGGTACACCTCATCCGTCACTACAACAACCCCAACCCCACCTCCCATACCAACCCAACCCTCAATTCCCATATCAACCCCATCCTCAATTCCCATACCAACCCTTCCCCCAACCCCAGGCCACCCCATACCCATTCCAACCCCAGGCCACCCCATACCCATTCCAACCCCAGGCCACCCCATACCCATTCCAACCTCAGGCCACCCCATACCCATTCCAACCTCAGGCCATCCCATACCCATCCCACCGCTGCCACCATTGTAACACGGGTAGGGTTTTCTCGAATTAATCTTTCCTCCTTCTCCCCTCTACCCGTATTCTTACTTTATATTCTCTACCAAGGGACTCCAAAACTTTTACTAAAGCCAACTCCACGCCACGTGGTCCTAAGACGATTGACCGACTTAGGATTCTACAACCCGTATGACGTGACCTAGGCTTTGAGCAAAACCCTAGAGTCGCCTCCGCCGCCACCACCAGACCAGTAACACAGATCAATGATCGAGGTCTGGATCGATCATGCTAATTAATCAACCTTGGGGCTTGATCCCCACTAGTAACCGATGACCTTGGAAACTTAGAGTGTGGAATTAATTACACGGAAATGATGAATTCCGACTCGATGTTAGAATCGGCGCCCAATCCAACTCTGCCTCGTGTGGACCACGTGACCAGGACAAGTTCACATATAACAAACACAAGGAAATAATAAAAATGCAGAATATTAACTAATTAATTTATTACAAGAAAGCTAAAACAAAATCTAAAGATGTTCACTCCCTACTTGACCTGAACGGCAATGAGTTGACTATCCCTATAAAAACTCATAAAGCAACTCTACCTTGGGCGACCAGCTCTAGATGTTGGGGCCTGGTCTTGGGAGAGAGGTAAGATGGTTGACCTCTCCCAGTTGATCTCGCGTCCACACTGATCTCTCCTCGTCTGGTCTTCCCCAGACTAGAGCATTGTATTGTTCCGCATCACTTACCAGGTTACTTAGCCAGGTTTAAGTTATAACAATTAACCTCTGTTGTACTTAATTGATCCAGACTGGTTGAATTATTTTACTGAAGTTAAATTACACAAGCATCTAACGGCAGAGCTGTTCCCGATCACCAAAATGGTTATTTGAACTTTGAGAAATATGAGTATATATATAAATATGAAATATGAATATATATATATTGAGAAATACATGTCAACTCTGATGACCTATGACCGCCAGTCACTCGCACCTTACAACTTAGATCTGATTCGTGACGTCATTGATGGTGACTTAACTCAATAATTAGAATACTCTTGATATTGTACCCAGTAATATTATACAATACAATTTTAATACAAAATGAATAAAGGCTAATTTCTCTAAATTACTGAATACTATAGAATGGTTCATTATACGAAGCTATGAACAAGGCGTCGATTATTTTCACCGTGAATTCCCTGGGGTCAGGTCCTGGGTCACCACGCGGGCCCAGCTTCCCATTCTCTTTTGTCGATAAACCACTCTGGATAATTCTTACAACCAGCCTAGTTTGTTACATCACCAACCCGTCCTCGACTCAAGTCCATTACATCCAGCGGTCGACCCCACTAATGCAGTCATCAAGTTTTACATGCTCTTCATTCAAAACGGGAATTTTCTCAAATGTAATTTAATATTATAATATATTAGCATATTGTGCATATATAGGCATAGGTTAGGTTAGGTTAAGTGTTAAGGTTCTGTTGGCTATTATTTGTATTTATAGTACATGGGGTGAAGCATTTACAGAGTGTTCACCAGACCACACACTAGAAAGTGAAGGGACAACGACGTTTCAGTTCGCCCTGGACCATTCTATAGTCGATTGATCAGGCCCATTCTCACAATCGACTTAAGAATGGTCCAGGACGGTCCGGAACGTCGTCGTCCCTTCACTTTCTAGTGTGTAGTCTGGTCAACATACTTCAGCAACGTTATTGTGACTCATCGCCTGCATTTACAGCGTTGTGGTTCGAACAAAATTCGTCAGTGAAACACTTGTTCCGGAAGTGTTCGAATGAAATCAGTTGTGAGTTGTGTGTAAACCGCTTTTCACTCATAAACAAGGGGTTTGGCAGGTGCATAGAATCACTTTTGGGTCTTTGTTTGGAGGACGGGCTGCTCTGTCGGTTCAGTAGCCCATCTTCCAAACAAAGACCCAAAAGTGATTGCAAGCACCCGCCAAACCCCCCCTGTTTATGAATGAAAAATGATTTACACACGACTCATAACTCTATCTCCATGGCTCCATCTCTGACTAGTGCGTCGGTCAATGTGAATGGACTGCGGGCAGTGGCTGTGCAGATGGGGCTGGTATCGATGATGCATGATTGCCATGTGGATGTCACTTTTGTGCAAGAACATCATCTTAGGGGCATCAGTCCAAAAATATGCAATAAATTAAAACTAATTCGATATCAATCAAACTTTTTTGACGAGTTATATATGAAAAGGGTTTCATCTGGTCCAAGTCTCAGCATTGTAGCATTGTTAGGAAGGGAGAAAAAACATTGAATTGTGTCAAAAATTTTCCAAAATGGTCAAAAATTAACATCAAACATAAGTGTCAACTGAAATCATGTGTATGACTCTCAGCTATCACAATAGCATATAATAAAAATATTTAATAATTAGTTTTGTCCAAAAAAATTAGTTAAATTTTTTTTTTTTTACATTATTTTCTTATTTGTTTATCGGACGATTTGCATGAAACTTATTCATCTGACTGCACGTAAGCCTATCTGTAAGGGTGCCAAGGGTGCCAGGAAATTGGTTGATGTCAACCTCAGCCAAAGGTGGCAGCAACTTTGACTTTATTTTTTACTTATTTTGTTTTTTCAAGTAACAAACGTTCCTATAACTCTTTTATTTTTTATTAATTTTACATGAAACCTACACCTTTTTGTTGAGTTTATGTCTCTACAATTCTGTAAAAAGCCTTTTTTCCTAAATTCATTTATTGATTATATAATAGTAATAAACCATGATATATTTGCATATTTTTTTAATGGAACTTTGACTATTTGTATTAGTAAAACTAAACATATTTTAAAAAATCCACTAAACAGATCCTTTTATTATATGCTAATGTGATAGATAAGTGTTATAGAAATGATTTCATTTGAAATTTGTTGTTGTAGTTTCGATTTGAAAATGTGTAAAATTCGTTGAAAAAACTTAAAAAAAAAAAAATCTCTTTCTATTTAGGCTGCAAAACTGAAACTTGGAACAATTGCAGCCCTTATCATATACAACTAGTCAGAAAAGATTGGTTGACATTGAACAACTTATAAGAAACGCAGTTATGCCCCTTAAGGAGGTTGGTCTGTTGCCGGTGTTGGATGAATGTTTTCAGGTAATTTTGAACCCGTCACGGTCTGTGGTAGTGGGTACACTCTTCCTCCTTTCTCAGAGGGCATCTATTTCCGTGCTTCACACAGAAATGGATGAGGATGGTCGGGTTTTGTTGGTTCAGGTTTTGTATCTTGGGATGGAGGTCTCCTTGCTGAACGTTTAGGCTCAGTCTGGGTCGGTGCGACGGCGTGAGTGGGAATTTTTTTCTCGAGGTTTGTTACATTATTTGCGGCATGATACGATGTGGTTGATTCTCGGGGGAGGATTTTAATTGTATTACGTAGGCGCGTGATAGTAACAGTCTTCGTCCGGAGAATGTCTCCTCTGCTTGATCCGTGACTTTGCAGAGTTGTGGGTTGCGGGATGTGACGGTGATGCTTGGGGGTTCAAATTCAAATTAAAAAATTCAAATTTTATATTCAGCAAAAGTACATACAAAGTTGATTTACAAACGTTAAGTTGGATTTATAGATAGAGCTAGTACATACAATACCTAAAGCCACTAATACGGATAGCGTTTCGGGCAAGTTGGTTTCGGGAAGGGTGCTTTGGATTTCACGTTTGTGGCGCATGGGGTCTTGTTCGTGTTTCGACCGGTTTTACGTCCATAAGGATGAGGGTTGGTTTTTTTTCTTTTCAGATGCTTCCGGTGAGTTTTTACCGATCATTGTATCGTTGTTCTGCGTGTTGGGGTTCTGAGTCAGGTGCGTGTAGGTCGGGGCTGGGGGAAGCTCAATTGTGGGTTGCTAGGGTGTCCGGAGATTGGTGATTTGTTTCAGGAGAGGTGGACTTTCCTGGCTGCTCAGGAAAGCTTCCCGGAATGTTTCCGGGAAAACGACTCGTCAAATCGTTTACCAACCAGGTACCCATTTTACTGTTGGGGTAAACAAAAGCTACAGTTAAGGATTGACGCACAGTAAATCCTTCCCGGCCGGGATATGAACCAAGGACAAAGCACTCGCGAAACGCCAGGCAGGTGTCTTACCACTACACCACAGTGACTGTATAGAGATATGATTATTCCATTGTCTATGTGGAGGCATGAACCTTCCTTCGTCTATATGTGGATGCATGAATCTTTCTTTTCCTATATGTCTACATGTGAATGTATGAATCGTCCTTTGTCTATAAGTGAAGGTATGAATCTTCCTTTGTCTATATGTTTAGGTATTTTTGGGAGGGAGTAATAAAATTAAAGTAATAAAAGTAAAAGTAAAAAGTTCTAAGTATGGGGATTTTGTTTTTTGCAGAGATATTCCCGTGCGGACCCCTAAGCCTTTGGCTGGTGGGGAGGTGGACCGGTCTTGGAGCGAGACGTCAATCCAGCAATGGGTTATATGAAAAGGAATTTCGATGTGGCTTCAAAATATAAATTATTTACAAATATTCTAAACAAAGTATAACTTAGAATACCATACAAATTAAATAAATCGAATAATAATAATAACCTGTGTACACTTCAGTCCTGTCACCACTGTTCACTGCCTCCCACCCCTGTGTACACTTCAGTCCTCTCACCACTGTTCACTGCCTCCCACCCCTGTGTACACTTCAGTCCTGTCACCACTGGTTCTGTGCCTTTCTAAAGAATATAAATAAGTTTTCCTAATCTCTGTTCATAAGGAGTTTCTAACTCATGGGATTAATTTTGCCATCGTCCTCTACACGCGCTCAAGTGTAGTAAAGTCAATTCTGTATATGGTTAGGTTAGTCCATTCTGTATATGGTTAGGTAAAGTCCATTCTGTATATGGTTAGGTTAGTCCATTCTGTATATGGTTAGGTTAGTCCATTCTGTATATGGTTAGGTAAAGTCAATTCTGTATATGGTTAGGTTAGTCCATTCTGTATATGGTTAGGTAAAGTCCATTCTGTATATGGTTAGGTAAAGTCCATTCTGTATATGGTTAGGTTAGTGCATTCTGTATATGGTGTTTAAAACTGAACAGCATATTATACACGGGGTCTAACAAGAGCAAGAAAAAACAGTTGTTTTATTTGCTGACGATGAGTGACAATAAATTGGCTGATGATGTGAAGACTGAACCACACACCAGTAGATGAGGAGACGACCACGTTTCCGTCAGTCCTGGACCATTATCACACTCGACTTGATACTGGTCCAGGACGGACCGACGTCGTCGTCTCGATACCTTCTGGTGTGTGGTTTAATCTTCACGTGTTGTATTGCTAACAAGAAATGTATCTCAGTATGCTGTATGCCTTATTTTATACAATTATGAATACATTTTTGGTTTGTTTTAGATCTCTGCTAATCATGAATTGCATAATCGAAAAGGGGCCTAAAAATGATAAGGTATAGTTGACATCAGTTATCTTACTGCTAATGCTTTTCGATATAACGACAATGTTTTGTTTATTCAGAACATTTATATATTGAGGTGTATATAAATATATTCAGTGGGGCGGAAGTTGCTTGCGGCCCACAAGTTTTATATTATTGCAGCATTGTTCCGGCTGGATATTGATGCCGCAAATATAAATGGAGTGATCGTTAGTGAGTATTTTGGTGCACTTGCGAGAGACTACTACTCTCCCGTGTTGAGTCAGTGATTGCAAGTTTCTTTATATTACCAATATCCCTGCACCTGACGGGGAGGGGATGGAGAGGATAAGGAGGGGGGGTTGCAACATCACTAGCCCCTAAAACAAGTCTACAATCTGCTCTACAAATTTCTTCACCCTTAATTATTAATGCGGCTTCCATGTGGAAGCTTCTCTCTCGTGAGTGATTCCTGTAACTTGATCTATTCTCGTCGGAAGCCAGTGACAGTGTTCGTGAGCTTTACTTTCATCCTTACACAGTAATAACTGTGTGGGCTTCCATTGGTTATTCCTGGTTATTTTATACAATAAATATCCTAGATTGTACGTCAGACACTCGTCATGGTGAACCTTCCCTTCCTGGCTTGTAATTTGCGGCCCACTACAACCTTTCATGTTCCCCCGTTGCGGCCCATTACAAGTTTCTTGCTTCCCCCGTTGCGGCCCACTACAAGTTTCTTGCTTCCCCGTTGCGGCCCACTACAAGTTTCTTGCTTCCCCCGTTGCGGCCCACTACAAGTTTCTTGCTTCCCCGTTGCGGCCCACTACAAGTTTCTTGCTTCCCCCGTTGCGGCCCACTACAAGTTTCTTGCTTCCCCGTTGCGGCCCACTACAAGTTTCTTGCTTCCTCCGTTGCGGCCCACTACAAGTTTCTTGCTTCCCCGTTGCGGCCCACTACAAGTTTCTTGCTTCCTCCGTTGCGGCCCACTACAAGTTTCTTGCTTCCCCGTTGCGGCCCACTACAAGTTTCTTGCTTCCCCGTTGCGGCCCACTACAAGTTTCTTGCTTCCCCCGTTCCGGCCCACTACAAGTTTCTTGCTTCCCCGTTGCGGCCCACTACAAGTTTCTTGCTTCCCCGTTGCGGCCCACTACAAGTTTCTTTCTTCCCCCGTTGCGGCCCACTACAAGTTTCTTGCTTCCCCCGTTGCGGCCCAATACAAGTTTCTTGCTCCCCCGTTGCGGCCCACTACAAGTTTCTTGCTTCCCCCGTTGCGGCCCACTACAAGTTTCTTGCTCCCCCGTTGTGGCCCACTACAAGTTTCTTGCTTCCCCCGTTGCGGCCCACTACAAGTTTCTTGCTTCCCCCGTTGCGGCCCACTACAAGTTTCTTGCTTCCCCCGTTGCGGCCCACTACAAGTTTCTTGCTCCCCCGTTGCGCCCACTACAAGTTTCTTGCTTCCCCCGTTGCGGCCCACTACAAGTTTCTTGCTTCCCCCGTTGCGGCCCACTACAAGTTGCTGCTCCCATGTTGCGGCCCACTACAAGTTTCTTGCCTCCCCCGTTGCGGCCCACTACAAGTTTCTTGCTTCCCCCGTTGCGGCCCACTACAAGTTTCTTGCTCCCCCGTTGCGGCCCACTACAAGTTTCTTGCTTCCCCCGTTGCGGCCCACTACAAGTTTCTTGCTCCCCCGTTGCGGCCCACTACAAGTTTCTTGCTTCCCCCGTTGCGGCCCACTACAAGTTGCTGCCCCCATGTTGCGGCCCACTACAAGTTACTTGCTCTCCTGCGGCGGCTGCAACAATTCGCTTGCAGTAGTGTAATGTCTCATGAAACGGTTCCGTTGTGATTTTCCGAACGGCGCCCTTCCGTGTCGTGATTTTCGATCAATGACGTCACAAGACAGTCCTAATCGTCCCAAATTCCCAAAGATTTTCAATCAGTTAATATTCCGTGATGGATTTTTTAAACCTATTTTCCTTGATTGCATATGACTGTAAGTGTCAAGGAACTGTCAGAGGGCTTATTGACCCATCCGTGACAGTTCCTATTTATATCCACCCAAACTCATTCATATATATGTCTAACCTACGTAGCATCCCTTAATAAAGGGATTCTACGTCTATATGTTACCCAGTTATTAATTCCATAAATCAACAACTGTTACCGAACCACTATTTACTCAAGTCTTTCCTAATTCTGAACTTATCCAATTTATTTCCATTTTTTCATGTTATATTAGGTGTTGATATATTTAATTCCTTCTTAATATCCAATTTGAATGGGGTGAAATTGAAGTGGGTGAATGAATCTTCGCTTTTCAATAGAATGTAAATTAAGCTTTTTCAATCTCTCCTCGTAGGAAGGCTTCTAATTTGCGGGATTAACTTAATCATTTAACGCTGGATGTGTTCTAGTGATTTACTGATCATTCTATAGCATGGCGACCAAAATTGTACTTCATAATTTAAATGGGGCCTAACAAGAGCAAGATATACTTGAAGACTAAAACAACGTGTTTTATTACTAACTCTTCTAGAAACAAATCTCAGCGGCCTATTTGCCTTAGTTCAAATATTTATGCATTTATTTTTAGGTTTTAAATTCTTACTAATCATAACTCCCTGACCCCTTTTCCAGTCAGACGCAACCTCAACACAATCCAGCTCATATCCTGTAACCTTAGAAGATTTAAGACCCGGAATATTTTCTAAATTAGCTTAAACTATGATATGTAATAAATTAGGTTAATTTAGGTTAATGTGATAAATAATATGCTCCTACCACAAAAATATATTATTCTTTACATACATTTCAGACCATCCTAATGTTATTAAACTTCAATATGTAACTCGTCTCTCACATACATCATTTTAAGACCCTTTACATCTATTAAATTATGGTAAATTATGATATGTGACAAATTAAGATAAATTAGGTTAATTGTAATAAATAATATGCGCCTACCTTAAAAATATAAGAATTTCGAGGTTAGGTGTACATAGCCTTCCCAGTTTGGTGCCTTCTTTTGATAATTACTTACTCGAGGTTAGATGTGGATGTAATCCGCTATGGGTTAGGTTATGGAAAATTAGGTTTTGTTAATTGTTTTGATATAATGCATATATCACTTTCTTAAGAATATGCTATATAATGCACTCCAGATCCGATTATGGTACCTTAGGGTAAGGTTGGTTGGGTTGAATTGATGTAGAGAAAATGCCTAAAAACAACACAATTCAAGGAACATAGTTACATAGAAATGAGGTCTGACCGAGGTATTAGAGGTTGTTGAACAACGATCCTTGTATGAGAGGTTAGGAACAGGTCAGTTAGGTTTACATCCAAAACAACACTATCCTAACAATTTGTTCTATTAGAGGTTAGGTTAAGGCACTGCAGGTTCAGGTTGGGTGATGTTAATGATTAAATAAATACTTTTAGAACAATATAGTTGCAATATTGACCAAAGATGCAAACTGGTTAGGTACAGGTAAGTTAGGTTTATATCTAAGATCAACCCTTTCCTAAGAATATGTCATGTTAATGGTTAGGTCTAAAGTGGGTGGTTATCTTGAGATGATTTCGGGGCTTTTTAGTGGCCCCGCGGCCCGGTCCTCGACCAGGCCTCCACCCCCAGGAAGCAGCCCGTGACAGCTGACTAACACCCAGGTACCTATTTTACTGCTAGGTAACAGGGGCATAGGGTGAAAGAAACTCTGCCCATTGTTTCTCGCCGGCGCCTGGGTGAGTTGTGGTAATATGAAGAAACTGCCAAGTAACAACACATTTCTTTTTTAACACAAGATTATATTTGGAAAAAATTAGCTCTTTCCACAGGGTGGATTAGATGTTGTAAAAATTAATTAATAGCGCTAACCGTTAAAGACAGCAGTGGTTGTGATATGTTTTGTTCCATTTAGTGGAATTCAGGTGTTGATTGATATAATTAGGGGAAATGTTTTTGGATTTGACTTAAATGTGACTAAATTTAAGTGGGACAATTTAAAATCTAACTGGTCTACCCACTGGGGAACAGGTCTACCCACTGGGGAACTGGTCTACCCACTGGGGAACTGGTCTACCCAGAGGGTAACTGGTGTACCCACGAGGGAACTGGTCTGCCCACGAGGGAACTAGTCTACCCACCGGGGAACTGGTCTACCGACCGGGGAACTTGTCTACCCACGGGACACACTCGTCTACCCACGGGGGAACTGGTCTACCCACGGGGGAACTGGTCTACCCACGGGAGAACTGGTCTACCCACGGGGGAACTGGTTTACCCACGGGGGAACTGGTCTATTCACGGGGCAAACTGGTCTACCCACGGGGCAAACTGGTCTACCCACGGGGCAAACTGGTCTACCCACGGGACAAACTGGTCTACCCACGGGGCAAACTGCTCTACCCACGGGGCAAGCTTGTCTACCCACGGGGGAAACTGGTCTACCCACGGGAGAAACAGGTCTATCCACGGGGCAAACTGGTCTACCCACGGGGCAAACTGGTCTACTCACGGGGCAAACTGGTCTACCCACGGGGCAAACTGTTCTACCCACGGGACAAACTGGTCTACCCACGGGACAAACTGGTCTACCCACGGGACAAACTGGTCTACCCACGGGACAAACTGGTCTACCCACGGGACTAACTGGTCTACCCATGGGACTAACTGGTCTACCCACGGGACAAACTGGTCTACCCACGGGACAAACTGGTCTACCCACGGGACTAACTGGTCTACCCACGGGACTAACTGGTCTACCCACGGGACTAACTGGTCTACCCACGGGACTAACTGGTCTACCCATGGGACAAACTGGTCTACCCACGGGGTAAACTGGTCTGCATCTGGGGCGAAGTAGTCTATCCACGATGCGCGCTTCCCCAGCTGGTGTCAACAGGACCCCTCCTGTGACTGCTGCCACTAGGAGCGCTGACGCACACTCCCCCACCTGGTGTCAACAGGACCCCTCCTGTGACTGCTGTCACTAGGAGCGCTGAGGCACACTCCCCCACCTGGTGTCAACAGGACCACTCCTGTGACTGCTGCCACTAGGAGCGCTGAGGCACACTCCCCCACCTGGTGTCAACAGGACCCCTCCTGTGACTGCTACCACTAGGAGCGCTGAGGCACACTCCCCCACCTGGTGTCAACAGGACCCCTCCTGTGACTGCTGCCACTAGGAGCGCTGACGCACACTCCCCCACCTGGTGTCAACAGGACCCCTCCTGTGACTGCTGTCACTAGGAGCGCTGATACACACTCCCCCAGATGGTGTCAACAGGACCCCTCCTGTGAGCGCTGCAGGGGAGTCAGCTCCCGGGTCGAGAAGGGCACGATAATCCTGAATTCAATTATATGTAAATTCGTGTTTGAGTTCCCCCTCCGGGAGTGCATCAGCCGGGCCGCCTCCGCGCCTCGCTGGCTAGCCCAACTTTGAGGCAACTTTCCGCGGCAGCTGGCAGGCGCATCATTAGTGCCGGCCTCGACCCCCAGTCCGTGTCAGGGTCAAGGATTTACGCTTTCCTGACTGCTTTTAGGGTGGTTTGGTTTCAGCTCTTGGGACCTACTGTTCAAGCTTCAACTGACTGGAAAGATGAGATATATATACAAGAGTTGTTACATTCTTGTACAGCCACTAGTACGCGTAGCGTTTCGGGCAGGTCCCTGGAATACGATCCCCGCCGCGAAGAATCGTTTTTACAACCAAGTACACATTTTACTGTTGAGTTAAACAAAGGCTACAGTTAAAGATTTGCGCCCAGTAAATCCTCCCCGGCCAGGATACGAACCCATGATAAAGCGCTCGCGGAACGCCAGGCGAGTGTCTTACCACTACACCACGGAGAGATGGTTTCTTTCTCATTTTTTTATGTTCTCACATAATTCGTCCCAGATGATTGTCTAATTAACTCATACACAGCTTTTGCAACTTTGTTATTGCAAATGTTTTCAAACCTAACCAATTCTAACCTCTCTGACCTATGCTAATGCAGCTTAACTACACGCTTTACCACCCTAAGGTATCCAAATCTAACCCAATTTTTTTGTGTATTATTTCCAATCACGTGAAAACACTCTGGTGTCTGCTAATGCCGTTTCATTCCCATAACATTTCATGCCTTGATTATGTCCCATCTGCTACTTCTAGAACTCTCATTTGGCGTCGCTATACTCCGCCATCCGCTTGTCACACCATTTATGAATCTCTTATGTCACTATGCAGCTCCATGCAGCTGTTGTGTCACTATGCAGCTCCATGCAGCTGTTGTGTCACTATGCAGTCCATGCAGCTGTTGTGTCACTATGCAGCTCCATGCAGCTGTTGTGTCACTATGCAGCTGTTATGTCACTATGCAGCTGGTATGTCACTATGCAGCTGTTACTGTCACAATGCAGCTCCTTGCAGCTGTTATGTTACTATGCAGCTCCATTCACCTGTTGTCACTATGCAGCTGTTATGTCACTGTGCAACATTTATGTCACTATGCAGCTGTTACTGTCACAATGCGACTCCAGCCACCTGTTGTCACTATGCATATCAAAGCACCTGTTGTCATTATGCAGCTCCATGCACTTGTTGTCACTATGCAGCTCCATGCACTTGTTGTCACTATGCAGCTCCATGCACTTGTTGTCACTATGCAGCTCCATGCACTTGTTGTCACTATGCAGCTCCATGCACTTGTTGTCACTATGCAGTTCCATGCACTTGTTGTCACTATGCAGCTCCATGCACTTGTTGTCACTATGCAGCTCCATGTACCTGTTGTCACTATGCAGCTCCATGCACTTGTTGTCACTATGCAGCTCAATGTACCTGTTGTCACTATGCAGCTCCATGCACTTGTTGTCACTATGCAGCTCCATGCACTTGTTGTCACTATGCAGCTCCATGCACTTGTTGTCGCTATGCAGCTCCATGCAGCTGTTATGTCACTATGCAGCTCCATGCAGCTGTAATGTCACTATGCAGCTTTTATGGCACTATGCAGCTCCTTACATCTGTTATGCCTCTATGCATCTTCTTGCAGCTGTTATGTCACTATGCAGGTCATTGCAGCTCGTTTTTGCAGGGTTATTCCAGCACGGGCCCTAAGTGTCTGATTGGCCCACTAAGTGTTGCTTGTTTCTGTTTTACTTGGGCGGAGTATGAGTATGTATGACTCGTATGGTCGCTTCAGTAAGATTTTGCCATGTGTTTAACAACTTCTTTTGCTCTGTTGAATCTAAATTGAAATCTTAATGGGTTTTGGTAACTGTGCACTGTGTTAGATAATGTTCCAGTGGTCTGTCGGGCATTTCTCCACAGTGCTGACATTTCCTCTCATCTTCTGGAACCTGTAAGCCTATTTCCCATGCACACGAGTATCCAAGCCTGATGCGATGTAAATGTACTTTTGTAGCTCTACTGCTCGCTTTCATCAAAATAAGTGGTTCGTAGTTGGTTGAATTTTTGTACCAACCCGCAGATCCTGATGTTGCAACTGCTGTGTTGTGGTCACGGTATATCATTTGCATTGATCTGTTTCTAATTACTTTCTTAATCTGTTATAGAGTCTGTGGTATGTAAATGTCTACATTTCCTCTCTTAGTTGCATGTTTTGCAGCTTCGTCTGCAGTGTCATTTTCTCGTATTCCCACATGATTTGGCACCCAGTTAATAAGTACCCGATGGCCTTGACGTTTGAGTGTTTGCATTAATGATATGACATTTGTGATCAGATGGATGTTGTCAAGTATGTGTTCTTGTTGCAAGGTTTCAGTGGTAGTTCTCGAATCTGTATGTATGATAATATATTGTCGGTGTTCAGCAAGAGCATGTTCTAAAGCCTTTTGAATGACTAGCATCTCTGTTTGTAAAGTCGAACTCCCGTTTGAGTGTCCAACTAATTACAGAGTTTCCTGCCTTAACCGCAGCTCAGGTTTCTTGTCCCTGCTGGTCTACTGATCCATCTGTGAAGTAAGTGAAGCTGTAGGATGCCAAGTTTGCTTCTAAATGCATCTGTGCAATATTACGTAGCAGATAAAGATTAGTCTGGTTCTTTTTTCCTTCAAGAGCCATTATCTTAATCTAAAGTCTGCTGGCAGAGATTTTCCCAACTGGCTTGCATAATAATGTCCATGTATTTCGTAGACACCCCTCTAAGTGATTGTATTTTCTATATCGAATGTATTGATGGGGTTTATCGCACAATGGGTCCACCTGTTGCTATTGGAGGCTCTTCTGTCCCGAATTTGTGATCCAGTGATTATATCTTTAAGTGAACTGATTCTAGGTCTAGTCAATATCTTGGTCAGCATGCACGCAGCAATCCCTTTTTACCCTTATTTCAATTGACATTAGCTTGGTTTTTAGTCTTAGGTTCAGTATTTTAGTCCATCTGGGAGCCCCTGTTATGGCTTTCATTGCATCATTTTGAATAACCGCAACATTTGCCCACTGACTCTAGGTCTCCAGTCTTCCACGGTAGCCTATTTAAGACCATCTGTTCTGCAGTTTTACTAATGCATGATGTTAATGGAATGGGTCTGTAATTGTCAGGTTCTTTCGGATTAGGAATCGAAATGATGTCTGCTTTCTTCCAAGAGGTCGGTAGTTGCCTTGCTGCCAAAGACGCATTGATAACGTCCAATATCCCTTGTTCTCCAGCAGGACCTGCGTTTGCGATCATTGAGTATGTAATATTATCAGCATCTGGTGTAGTGTCCTTACCACCTTTTTTGGCTATGATTAGTTCTTGTTTGGTGAAAGAACAGTCACATTCGTCATTTGTAGCTATGCTCTCATGAATGCCTGTCAGCCTCTCTTGTTTTCATTGTTCTTGCTTCCTTCTGACCATTGTAGGAAGCTGATATGAAGCCGCTATTTCTGCAAATTTGAGAACAAATCTCTCAGCCTCCTTTAATGATTGAATACATGCCTGTGGTCGGGATGGTCGACCTGATATGGTTTTAATCTGACCCTTTATGTTGCCAAGACTACTATGTTCGTTTAGAGTTTGACACTACTCAAACCATCTTGCCTCCTTTACTTCTCTAGAGACTCGTCTTGCTTCAGATATCACTGCTCTTAGCAGAGTTCTTCCTTCTGGTGTGGGGTTTCTCTTTAGATGTTTTCTGAAGATGTTGACTCTGTGGTTTTGTTCTTTAACTTTATTACTGTAGAACCAATAGTTCTTTCGTTTTGTGTTTCCTGGGAGAATGATTGGAACTGCTTTGTTTGCAGCAGCTGCAATGACTTTCTGCAGATTCGCCTCGTGTATTTAAAATCCTCAGGTGGCGTGCATGTTGTATACCATTTTTCTAGTTTCTCTTGGTATATAGTCGTTCTATGTTCAGTGCTGTGACAGTAGCATAGTGGTTGAACAATACATTGTTCAATTGTTGTTCAATCCGCGGTTGTTCAATCCGCATTGAACAACCGCGGACCTCTGATGTTTATACAGTGTTTTCTGATTGTGCCTATGGCTACTCTGCTCTTCACTGGTTCAATCTTGCATTTTCTTCCATATCGTTCACTCCAGTACGTTGTTATTTTATTGCGTAGATTTGGGACCTGGGCCTCCAGTATTTTCCATGTGTATATTATTTGGTATCTCTCTCGTCTCCTCTCTAGAAAGGAGATGAGAAAGATACCAAATAATATACACATGGAAAATACTGGAGGGCCAGGTCCCAAATCCACACAGTAAAATAACAATGTACTGGAGTGAACGATATAGAAGAAAATGCAAGATTGAACCAGTGAAGAGCAGAGGTGCCATAGGCATAATCAGAGAGCACTGTATAAACATCAGAGGTCCGCGGTTATTCAACGTCCTCCCAGCGACTATAAGAAATATTGCCAGAACAATCGTGGACATCTTCAAGAGAAAACTGGACTGTTTTTTAAGAGAAATTCCGGATCAGCCGGGCTGTGGTGGGTATGTGGGCCTGCGGGCCGCTTCAAGCAACAGCCTGGTGGACCAAACTCTCACAAGTCGAGCCTGGTCTCGGGCCGGGCATGGGGCGTAGAAGAACTCCCAGAACCCCATCAAGCAGGTATCAAGCAGGTGGCCACTGGTGATCACCGGGTCTACCTCCCACTTCGCCTTATGCTTGAGTGCTGTTGAGATTAATGTAAGTTCAAGGGAACCCCCCTTGAATGTGAGTGGGTTCCCCCAGTGTTAAGAAGTGTAATTTTAAGTACTTCTCGCAGAGCTGCAGCTAAATGGCGCCCATCTGCATTGCCTGGCCCAGTCGCACCTAACTCTTGATGATGAGCATTAAAATAATAATTACATTTTCATGCATGGCCAAAGCAAGCACTGCCTCTGATTCTAGTTTACGTCTAGGAGGCTTGTAGACGTTGTATATGAGGAGCTCAATATTAGCCATAGTCACTGTTACTGCTAATACCTCTACTCCATCCCCACATGAAACTGAGCCTATTTTCGTGCTGGGTATGGTGTTCCTGACTAGTCATTAACCCTCTTTGTCTCCCCTATGCATATGGTATAATATAGTGCTGATATCCAGCTAATCTGAAGGACTTCTTGGCCGGGAAAAGAGTTTCTCCAAAACTATTTTATCTGCTGATAGCAGCTAGCTGAAGGGTGTGTTTTTTTTTATTTCCAAGACCTTATATGTTCCACTGCAGTATTCGTGATGGCCAGACGACGATTTCAGTTGGTGTTGCCTGTTCTAGTAGAACTCCTCGGAATTGACGTCTATATTCTCCACCTCGCAAGTCGTGTGGCTGCAAATCGGACTGCATTGATTGCTCATGGTCGTCCCCGGCATTGTTGGATTCTGTGCATCCCTTTTGTCCATCACTTTGCTGTTGGTATTGCGGCACATCGGACTGCATTGATTGCTCGTGTCCATCCAGTATTTCGTTGTTGACGTTGCTGCATATCGGACTGCATTGATTGCTCATGCCCGCCTCTTGTGTTGTTGGAACCTGTGCATCTCTGTTGTTCAATACTTGTTTGTTGGCGTTGTTGCATAATAGACTGCATTGGTTGTTGATGTCTGTCTCTTGTGTTGTAAGATTCTGTGATCTTGAATAGTCACTGCTTCTTGCAGTTGCTTTTGTGAATGTTGATGTTCTGGTGTCTTGATTACCCGACTGTTGTTGGTAGTCTTTATGTCCAAGTTTCGTTGTTTGTCCTCTTGTGCTCCGTCTTGTCTTAGACTGTCTATTTTTGGTGTAACTGTGGTCTGCTGCACGATCTTCTCCATTATTTCACAAGTGATTTCTTGAGTCTGTTGTTGAGAGGCGTTCTGCGTCATCTGTAGGCAACTGATAATGGTCTCTGCCATGATTTTCCCGATGTTTTCCAGCTGGACCTCGGTAAAAGTGTAAATTTGTTGTGTTAATTCCGAAAGTAATTGCCTTTTGCTTTTTTGCTTTTTGTTGTATTTCTGCGGCATTTTTGTGTATTTTCTAATTTGGAGTTGATAGATTCGGGAAATTTTGTTCTGTGAGCGTGGATGTCTATTGTGGCTGTGCACGAGTGTTCCAGACGTTGGTGTTGGTGTATGTGGTGCTGGTCTGTGTGATTATCCTGGCCTGAGCTGTCTGCACATTTTCTTTCCGTGCAGAGCAGGTTGTTCTTCAGGCATGATGTTTGCCTCCACAATTTGGACATTTGGCTGTTGTGGTCTGCTTTGCCTTGTGCTTAGCTATAGAATTTTTGGTTGGATGTCTCAGGCTGCACACTCCGCATCTCTCCTGTCCGGTGCAGCGTGATTGATGGTGACCGTATTTCTGACACCTGAAGTAGCGCAGGGGTTCCGGGACGTATGGTCTCTATATATTCCCCAATTTCCAAGACCGAATGTTTCTGGCACATGTCCCATGACGGTCACCAGAACCTGACGTGTCGCTGCTTTGTCTACTTTTGTGCGGCATCGTTCCTCATTCAGGATTTGCTTGTGTTCTAGTACTGGATCCAGGGGAAAGTCGATTGGGTATCCCAAAAGCACGACTTGTGTGAGTTTTTCTGAAGAGTCCAGCTTTTTCAAGTATACAGGTTTTCCTTGTAGGACTTTTACTTTTTATAAGTGTTGTGCAGACTGTAGGTCTCGTGGTGTCATTATTATTTCTCCTTTCAGGTTGACTCTGATGGAAAGTTGTTCCTTTTCCATTGCCGTTACTACTCCATATGCTGTAGGAAAGTGGTCTGTCTGCATCCTTGCAGCTGTTATGTTACTGTGTAGCTCCTGGCAGCTGTTATGCCACTATGCAGCTCCTTAAAGCCGTTATGTCTATTTTCAGCTCCTTGCAGCTGTTGTTCCACTATGCAGCTCCTTGCAGTTGTTGTTCCACTATGCAGCTCCTTGCAGCTGTTGTTCCACTATGCAGCTCCTTGCAGCTGTTGTTCCACTATGCAGCTCCTTGCAGCTGTTGTTCCACTATGCAGCTCCTTGCAGCTGTTGTTCCACTATGCAGCTCCTTGCAGCTGTTTTTCCACTATGCAGCTCCTTGCAGCTGTTGTTCCACTATGCAGCTCCTTGCAGCTATTATGTCAGTTGTACCGCCTTGAGAAGCACTTTCCCGCCTCTGAAAATGTCCTCGAAGAAACATTTAAGTTCCAAAGGACTTCAGTTCTTTTTTACAATAGTATCGTCTCCAGATAATTTGTAACCTGAGGACAAGTCAATGTCTGTTGTAAGTATATTTACCGTAAATGCCTTCTTAAACAACAGACTTTTGTAAGTAGAGATATATTATTTAAGTGAAAAAGTTATATTGTTGATAAAAGGAAGCGACTAACAGAGGTGGTCGTCAGTGCTGGGAATATGAGCTCTCTCAAGCGAGGGAAAAGACTCAAGCGAGGGAAGACTCTCATTAGCTTAATAAATATTAGCAGCGTCAACTCTCACCAACACTTTGGCACAATATTGCCTCAGCAGGTTGTGCAGTAACTTTATCTCACTCACTCCCTCAAACAGCGAGTATTAATGTTTATTATTTAAGTAATTTAACAACTTCTGGAAAAGGGTGAAATTGTCAACGTTTCTTCAATAAATGAAACACGAAAGGTTTCCCCTTGTTAATTAAAATAATAAACGTTTCTCTATTTGCCAAATAAAACGTTTCTAATAATAATCAGAACATGAAACGTTTCACTTCAGTTCATGAACATATATAAGTTTCCTTAATATTAGAACATGAAAGGTTTTCAGTAATTTTTGTCAATTTTATTATTTACGGGTAATATTTAAAGTACAAAACATATTTCTACGGTATTTGAAATTTTTGTTTCGTAATTTTGGTGTTTTAGAGATTTTCTAATATTTGTGATTGGAAGCAGAGATATGATGATTCGAATCATCACAGATATGATGATTCGAATAAGATAGGTTAAGTTAGGTGAAATAATTGAATGTGTATTTGCACGTGTGATTTTTTCACGAATGTCTGTGTGTATGTATTTGTGAGAGATGTATACGTTTAAGTATGTATATAAGTATATATTATGAAAGAAATCTTGATAGAGCTGATAGATTATGTTAGTTGAGGATATTATAACCTTGTACCTAGTTGCTTTGCCAGCTTACATCCCAGATTAAACCATGGGTTTCACATCTTCATTTCATTGTTTTCCTTTCTGACCGGGACAAACTTGCCTGCCTCAGTACACTTGTGGGTGGTGCAGTCCATCATATCTTGGGCATTTTTTCCTCTGACCTCTGTTTCCCATGTTATATCTATTATGATTTTTTTTTATCTCCTCTTAATTTTCCTTTCGTAATGCCAGCTTACTGTTTTCTGGTCCCTTTCTGAGTAAGTTAATCCTTCTTCGACCAGGTATTCAAACATCAGTATCATTTCTTCTGATGATCCTTCATTCCCACGGCGGCTTTCCTTATGTCGGAGTCGGTCACAAATGAATACCAGGTCAAGTCTAGCTGGTTGATCGTTGCCTCTCATTCACGTAGGTCTCCTGACATCCGGGCGTAAAACGTTTCTTGTTGCCACTCACAATAATTTAATTTTCCAAGTTTCTTCACGTCCATGCAGCTCTCCCAGTCCCTTGTTCTCTCAGTCTCTATTCCGTGGTTGAAACCTCGCAAAATAAGCAGACGGGATGGATTTCTACAGGCAGCAACAGCTGCTCTCTCAATTATAGTATTAACTGCTATGTTGTCTCTGTGATACTCTTGCCTGGGTCTTCTGTCATTTGTTGGAGGGTTATATATCACTGCTACTACTGCTCTTGGTCCTCCCATCGTCATGGTGCCTGTTATGTAGTCTCTGAACTCCTCGTGGCCCGGGATAACCATCTTTATGAAACTCCATTTCTTTCTCATCAGTAGGAGCACTCTGCCACTTCACCTTTCTCTCTTTCCTTATTACAGTGTAATCCTAGGGAAACACCACATTTATTATGATTCCTGACAGTATTGTTTCTGTGAGTCCTATTATATCCATGTTCCCTTCATGTGCTTTTTCCCTAAATTCACTTGCTTTGTTTGAAATCCCATTTATATTACAGTACATTACTTTGAAGCTGACCGTCTTCTGTCTAGCCTCAGTTTCCTTTGATGCCCCTTGAATAAGGGAGAGAAGAAGATTTGGGATTCGGGGAAAGGGAGGGTCTGGTATGGTGGGTATTAGAAGATCTGAGATTGGTGTGCAAAGAGAGCATGGGATTGGAGTACAGGTGGGGAAGAGAGGTCAGAGATTGGGGAATGAAGGGGAGGCTGGGGTGGGGAAACAGGGAAGGGCATGGGGTATGGGAAAAGGGAGGGCATGGAATGTGAGGAACATGGGGTGGGGGAACATGGGAGCCTTCAGTGGGGTAGAAGGGTTGGCATGGTCTGGAGAGGATCACTAATGGTTAAGTAGGTGTAGGTGATTGAGGGAAAAGGGTCGTGGGGTGGAATGGTGGGAAGCTTCTGCTACACTCCTCTCTATGGATGCTGGCCTGCTGGTGAGGAGTTTCCCACTCCCCCTTTAAGGTTACTGAAGATTCAGAGCT
This sequence comes from Procambarus clarkii, assembly GCF_040958095.1. Taxonomy (NCBI): domain Eukaryota; kingdom Metazoa; phylum Arthropoda; class Malacostraca; order Decapoda; family Cambaridae; genus Procambarus; species Procambarus clarkii. The sequence goes on from NC_091201.1 coordinate 14,509,372, forward strand.
GATGCCTCTTTCACTGCCATTTGCTTCCCTCTTCTTGCATCTCTTTCTTGCTCCTGCTGCCTTCTTTTTCTCTTCCCTCATCAAGTCCCTCTGCAGAAAAGCATCCTTGTATTTCTCTGCCTATAGAAGCCTGCTTTTCCTGGATATTCTGATTCGATATCCTAAAGGTTTAGAAAAGAGTGAGGAAAGAAGGAGGACGAGGACTTGAAATTCTGGAAGAGGATGGGGTTAGGGTACGAGGAGGATAGAATGTTCGGTGGCCTGTCCCCCATGGGTTGGCAAGAGGTATGGGTCATTTGTTTAGTTTGTGGGGTTTTGAGCGTATGTGGTGTGGGGGTGTCAGTTCGCTTGCTTGGCTGGTTAGTGTGGATGTCTAAACAGGTGTCTGGGTAGCATTGAACCGATGGTAATTTCTAGAGAAGGTTGTTCTCGACAATACCAGATTAACTGCACTGCTTACAGGAAAGAAGGGCTGGGACGGCCCACTCTTCTGGCATCCCGTTCAGTATTTGTGGTATTGGGAAGATCTCGTCGTGGATGTACCTGATCACCTTTTTCTGGAGAGTGGAGGTCTGGTTCTGTGTGGCGGCTCTTGGATCTCGTAGTCACTGGCTGAGTTCACGGCTACTTGAGGCTCTTCACGGTCCGTAACATGGAGCTTCTTGGATAGGATTTTCCTCTTTTATTGCTTCGTTCGTGAACACAAACTTTATCAGTTGCTTTCTTTCCTTCTTGTAGCCCCCTAACCTGAAAACGTTCTCTACGCTACTATCTGTCCCCACCATATTCAAGCCCTACAAGATCTTTATCACAGTTGCTGGGTCCTTCTTTCTCCACGTATCCAGGTTGGATCCTTCCTATCCCTGGACTACAACTATAGCAGCTCTCTTTCTTTCCAACAGTTGTGTAGTGCATTTTGCAGTTTCTTATGTTCATAGGTGTTTCTTCCAATGCTGCCTTTGATTGTATGGTTGTTTTATAGCATTTCTGCAAGCAAGGGTCTCCTTGGAAGGATCCCTCTTTCAGATTTATCCCCGTTTCTAGGCAGATGATTGCCTCGTACTGGTTCGAAGTGGGAGTCTCCTTGAGTTTCTATATCTCTTCCTTGGCTTCCCACAGCTCACTCTGGAAGCTCTTTTTATATCCTTGAATTCCCTCAGTTCTTTGCTGAATTTCTCAAATTCAGGGTTAAAGGGTGTTGGTCAGATATGGATGTTAATGGGAGAGGGTGTTGGTGGAAGTGGATGTTGGTAGACGTGGGTGTTGGTGGGAGTGGGTGTCGGTGGAAGTGGGTGTTGAAGGGTGTATGTGTAAGATTGTGTGGGTGTTGTTGTTCGGCGTGTATATGATGCTGAATGTGGGTGTTGGTCGATGTGGGAGTTGGTCGATGTGGTTGTTGAAGGGTGTGGGTGTTGGAGGCTTTGGAAGTGGGTGTTAAAGTGTGTGGGCGTTAAAGTGTGTAGGTGTTAAAGGGTGCTGGTGTTAGTGGGTGTAGATGTTGGTGAATGTGGGTGTTGGAGTTGGTGGGTGAGAGTGTTGGGAGGTGTGGGTGTTGGATAGTGTAGGTGTTGGATAGTGTAAGTGTTGGAAGGTGTTGGTGTGCAAAGGTGTTGTGTTGGAGGGTGTAGTTGGTGTTGGTAGGTGTTGGAGGGTGTTGGTTCACACCCTCTCGAGCCACCATGACTCCCCCCCCCTCATTCTCCTGATTCTGGGTTGATCTAATTCTCCTTTACTATACTATTTTTGCTGTGAGCCGATCTGCACACGCTTCTCTCTCTCTCTTTACCTAAGAATCCTCTCCAGGACAAGAGCAAAATCAGTTATCATACATTTATTACATGAAAATACATAAAATGAAAACATATATAAAATTACAGTACAGTGAACTAGGCTGCTACAAACCGATAATACTCCAATATCATATAAAGTCTTCATCAAATAAACTGTACTAGGCTGCTGACCAATTTTTGGTCCATAGCCTACTGCCTCCTCTCTGCTTTGGGTTGAATACCTGGCACATAAAAATATATCCAACAAGAGAAAAAAAATCTCACCTTACACTGCATCTTTTAAACCAATATGCACTCAAGCACTCCCTCATACATGTCAAGGTACGATTCTCTGTTCTACGTCCTGAGGTGAAGTTCAAGTTCAACTCCACACTTGGAGATCCACTCTACACTTGGAGATCCACCATATAATCTTCATCAGATACAAAGATCCTCCACAATCTTCTCCCCACACAAACCTGTAATTCCGTTACCTATCCAAAATAAAATGTTTTCCTATTAAAGTATATTATATATATATATATATATATATATATATATATATATATATATATATATATATATATATTTATATATATATATATATATATATATATATATATATATATATATATATATATATATATGTATATATATATATATATATGTATATATATATTATTAAATATGACCGAAAAAGTAAGATTAATAATTCTAACACGAATTTTCTCAATCTTTCGTACATTACGCTTCACTGTTGGAGGTAAATCAAAAATCACTTCTCCAAAATTCATTTTTATTTCTAGTCTGACGCGACACGGGCGCGTTTCGTAAAACTTATTACATTTTCAAAGACTTCACAAATACACAACTGATTAGAACTTACGTATCTCTGATTTTATATCTACATTTGAGTGAGGTGGGAGGGGTGATGTGGCATTAACACAAGACAGAACAAGAGGGGATATTAATAGGGTATTAAAAGTATCAACACAAGACAGAACAGAAACAATGGGTATTGAATAGAAGTGTTTGTAGAAAGCCAATTGGTCCATATTTCTTGATTCTTTTGGAGTTCTTCTATTTTGACTGCCGGGTGTTTGAGTAGGCATACTCTAGCACTGGACGTCGAGAGCGCTGGGACCCTTTTATTGTCAATCCTCCTTTCGTCACTGAACCCGATATCGACGGACTGACGGTTCTTAAGGTGACGTTTGTGGGCGTATACTCACGACGCACCCCTGGGGGGCCTGTCATGATCGACGATAGCTTCTTGATGGGTGTCCTGCCTCTGTGGTTCCATGGTGGGAATGGAGGCACATTTGTGAATGAATGTCTGACTCTCGTTTCATGTCAAATTCCTTTATTCTTATCCCTTCTCAGGCTCATGGGGTGGGCTACCAAGCCCCTGAGTCGGACTGTGTTGGAAGACCCGGTTCTGTAGCCCCCACTGCTTTGGGCCCAGACCTTGCTGCTCCTTTGACCCTCCTGACTACTCCCCTCGGCTCCCCTCCCTCTGTGGTTGAGAGGAGCCACAAGCCCCCAGTGCTGACCACCTCGTCCCCTGGCACGGCTCAGTATCTCATAGTGACTACTGCGCCTATTAACCCCTTTCTCTCTGGGGTTTCTCAGCGCCGCCCATGCCACAGCATGGACGGCGAACACGAACCCTTCCCATACTGATGGGTACCAAGCCTTGTTTGGTCCCACCTCATGGGCCAAATACTTTGATCTACTCCCTCTGGATTCTACACCTCCTGACGATTTCTCCCTTTATAGGCACCTAGTTGAATCAGTAGATGCCTGTTACCTTTAACCCCACCCGTCTCGGTATGCGTGTCGTTGCTGCTGCTCCTCAGGATGCAGCCACCAGCTTAGCTGCCTTATCCTGCCTTGGCAAGACTCCTGTTCGGGTCTCAAAGAACGCTCGGTTGAATGCCAAAGTTATCTTGAGGTTATCTTGAGATGATTTTGGGGCTTAGCCTCCCTGCGGCCCGGTCCTCGACCAGGCCTCCTTTTTGTTACCCCCTTCCCCCCGGAAAGTAGCCTGTTGTAGCTGTCTAACTCCCAGGTACCTATTTACTTCTAGGTAACAGGAGCATCAGGGTGAAAGAAACATTTTGCCCATTTGTCTCTGCCTCCACCGGGGATCGTGCCCGGAACCTCAGAACTACAAACTACAAAACCAACGCCACACGCTCAGTACACAGGGGGGGGGGGGTGATAAACCAACACCACACCCTCAGTACACAGGGGGGGGGGGTGATAAACCAACACCACACCCTCAGTACACAGGGGGGGGGGTGATAAACCAACACCACACCCTCAGTACACAGGGGGGGGGGTGATAAACCAACACCACACCCTCAGTACACAGGGGGGGGGGGGTGATAAACCAACACCACACCCTCAGTACACAGAGGGGGGGTGATAAACCAACACCACACCCTCAGTACACAGGGGGGGGGTGATAAACCAACACCACACCCTCAGAACACAGGGGGGGTGATAAACCAACACCACACCCTCAGTACACAGGGGGGGGGGGTGATAAACCAACACCACACCCTCAGAACACAGGGGGGGGGGGTGATAAACCAACACCACACCCTCAGTACACAGGGGGGGTGATAAACCAACACCACACCCTCAGTACACAGGGGGGGGGGTGATAAACCAACACCACACCCTCAGTACACAGGGGGGGGGGGTGATAAACCAACACCACACCCTCAGAACACAGGGGGGGTGATAAACAAACACCACACCCTCAGTACACAGGGGGGGGGGTGATAAACCAACACCACACCCTCAGTACACAGGGGGGGGGGTGATAAACCAACACCACACCCTCAGTACACAGGGGGGGGGGGGTGATAAACCAACACCACACCCTCAGTACACAGGGGGGGGTGATAAACCAACACCACACCCTCAGTACACAGGGGGGGGGTGATAAACCAACACCACACCCTCAGAACACAGGGGGGGGGGTGATAAACCAACACCACACCCTCAGTACACAGGGGGGGTGATAAACCAACACCACACCCTCAGTACACAGGGGGGGGGGTGATAAACCAACACCACACCCTCAGTAAACAGGGGGGGGGTGATAAACCAACACCACACCCTCAGTACACAGGGGGGGGGGGTGACAAACCAACACCACACCCTCAGAACACAGGGGGGGGGGTGATAAACCAACACCACACCCTCAGTACACAGGGGGGGGGGTGATAAACCAACACCACACCCTCAGTACACAGGGGGGGTGATAAACCATCACCACATCCTCAGTACACAGGGGGGGTGATAAACCAACACCAAACCCTCAGTACACGGGGGGGGGGGTGATAAACCAACACCACACCCTCAGTACACAGGGGGGGGGGTGATAAACCAACACCACACCCTCAGTACACAGGGGGGGGGTGATAAACCAACGCCACACCCTCAGTACACAGGGGGGGGGGGTGATAAACCAACGCCACACCCTCAGTACACAGGGGGGGGTGATAAACCAACACCACACCCTCAGTACACAGGGGGGGGGTGATAAACCAACGCCACACGCTCAGTACACAGGGGGGGGGGGATAAACCAACGCCACACCCTCAGTACACAGGGGGGGGGTGATAAACCAACACCACACCCCTCAGTACACAGGGGGGGGTGATAAACCAACACCACACCCTCAGTAAACAGGGGGGGGGTGATAAACCAACACCACACCCTCAGTACACAGGGGGGGGGGTGATAAACCAACGCCACACCCTCAGTACACAGGGGGGGGTGATAAACCAACACCACACCCTCAGTACACAGGGGGGGGGGGTGATAAACCAACGCCACACCCTCAGTACACAGGGGGGGGTGATAAACCAACACCACACCCCTCAGTACACAGGGGGGGGGGGGTTGTAAACCAACACTACACCCTCAGTACACAGGGGGGGTGATAAACCAACACCACACCCTCAGTACACAGGGGGGGGGTGATAAACCAACACCACACTTTCAGTACACAGGGGGGGGGGTGATAAACCAACACCACACCCTCAGTACACAGGGGGGGGGGTGATAAACCAACACCACACCCTCAGTACACAGGGGGGGGTGATAAACCAACACCACACCCTCAGTACACAGGGCGGGGGGTGATAAACCAACACCACACCCTCAGAACACAGGGGGGGGGGGTGATAAACCAACACCACACCCTCAGTACACAGGGGGGGTGATAAACCAACACCACACCCTCAGTACACAGGGGGGGGGTGATAAACCAACACCACACCCTCAGTAAACAGGGGGGGGGGGGTGATAAACCAACACCACACCCTCAGTACACAGGGGGGGGGGGGTGATAAACCAACGCCACACCCTCAGTACACAGGGGGGGGGGTGATAAACCAACGCCACACCCTCAGTACACAGGGGGGGGGGATGATAAACCAACACCACACCCTCAGTACACAGGGAGGGGGGGGGGTGATAAACCATCACCACACCCTCAGTACACAGGGGGGGTGATAAACCAACACCACACCCTTAGTACACAGGGGGGGGGTGATAAACCAACATCACACCCTCAGTACACAGGGGGGGGGGTGATAAACCAACACCACACCCTCAGTACACAGGGGGGGGGGTGATAAACCAACACCACACCCTCAGTACACAGGGGGGGTGATAAACCAACACCACACCCTCAGTACACAGGGGGGGGGGGTGATAAACCAACACCACACTCTCAGTACACAGGGGGGGGGGGTGATAAACCATCACCACACCCTCAGTACACAGGGGGGGGGTGATAAACCAACACCAAACCCTCAGTACACAGGGGGGGGGTGATAAACCAACACCACACCCTCAGTACACAGGGGGGGGTGATAAACCAACACCACACCCTCAGTACACAGGGGGGGGGGTGATAAACCAACGCCACACCCTCAGTACACAGGGGGGGGTGATAAACCAACACCACACCCTCAGTACACAGGGGGGGGGGTTGTAAACCAACAATACACCCTCAGTACACAGGGGGGGGGGTGATAAACCAACACCACACCCTCAGTACACAGGGGGGGGTGATAAACCAACACCACACCCTCAGTACACAGGGGGGGGTGATAAACCAACACCACACCCTCAGTACACAGGGGGGGGGGGGTGATAAACCAACACCACACCCTCAGTACACAGGGGGGGGGGGTGATAAACCAACGCCACACCCTCAGTACACAGGTGGGGGGTGATAAACCAACACCACACCCTCAGTACACAGGGGGGGGGGGTGATAAACCAACACCACACCCTCAGTACACAGAGGGGGGGGGTGATAAACCAACACCACACCCTCAGTACACAGGGGGGGGGGTGATAAACCAACACCACACCCTCAGTAAACAGGGGGGGGTGATAAACCAACACCACACCCTCAGTACACAGGAGGGGACGATAAACCATCACCACACCCTCAGTACACAGGGGGGGGTGATAAACCAACACCACACCCTCAGTACACAGGGGGGGGGGTGATAAACCAACACCACACCCTCAGTACACAGGGGCGGGGTGATAAACCAACACCACACCCTCAGTACACAGGGGGGTGATAAACCAACACCACACCCTCAGTACACAGGGGGGGTGATAAACCAACACCACACCCTCAGTACACAGGGGGGGGGTGATAAACCAACACCACACCCTCAGTACACAGGGGGGGGGTGATAAACCAACACCACACCCTCAGTACACAGGGGGGGGTGATAAACCAACACCACACCCTCAGTACACAGGGGGGGGGGGTTGATAAACCAACACCACACCCTCAGTACAGAGGGGGGTGATAAACCATCACCACACCCTCAGTACACAGGGGGGGGGGTGATAAACCAACACCACACCCTCGGTACACAGGGGGGGGTGATAAACCAACACCACACCCTCAGTACACAAGGGGGGGGGTGATAAACCAACACCACACCCTCAGTACACAGGGGGGGTGATAAACCAACGCCACACCCTCAGTACACAGGGGGGGAGTGATAAACCAACACCACACCCTCAGTACACAGGGGGGGGGGTTGTAAACCAACACTACACCCTCAGTACACAGGGGGGGTGATAAACCAACACCACACCCTCAGTACACAGGGGAGGGTGATAAACCAACACCACACCCTCAGTACACAGGGGGGGGGGGTGATAAACCAACACCACACCCTCAGTACACAGGGGGGGGGGTGATAAACCAACACCACACCCTCAGTACACAGGGGGGGGCTGATAAACCAACACCACACCCTCAGTACACAGGGGGGGTGATAAACCAACGCCACACCCTCAGTACACAGGGGGGGGGGGTGATAAACCAACACCACACCCTCAGTACACAGGGGGGGGTGATAAACCAACACCACACCCTCAGTACACAGGGGGGGGGGGTGATAAACCAACACCACACCCTCAGTACACAGGGGGGGGTGATAAACCAACACCACACCCTCAGTAAACAGGGGGGGGGGTGATAAACCAACACCACACCCTCAGTACACAGGGGGGGGGAGTGATAAACCATCACCACACCCTCAGTACACAGGGGGGGGGGGTGACTAACCAACACCACACCCTCAGTACACAGGGGGGGTGATAAACCAACGCCACACCCTCAGTACACAGTGGGGGGGGGGGTTGTAAACCAACACCACACCCTCAGTACACAGGGGGGGTGATAAACCAACGCCACACCTTCAGTACACAGGGGGGGGGGTGTTGTAAACCAACACCACACCCTCAGTAAACAGGGGGGGTGATAAACCAACGCCACACCCTCAGTACACAGGGGGGGGGTTGTAAACTAACACTACACCCTCAGTACACAGGGGGGGTGATAAACCAACGCCACACCCTCAGTACACAGGGGGGGGTTGTAAACCAACACCACACCTTCAGTACACAGGGGGGGGGTGATAAACCAACCCCACACCTTCAGTACACAGGGGGGGGGGGGTGATAAACCAACGCCACACCCTCAGTACACAGGGGGGGGGGGGTGATAAACCAACGCCACACCCTCAGTACACAGGGGGGGGGGTGATAAACCAACACCACACCCTCAGTACACAGGGGGGGGGTTGTAAACCAACACCACACCCTCAGTACACAGGGGGGGGGTGATAAACCAACGCCATACCTTCAGTACACAGGGGGGGTTATAAACCAACGCCACACCCTCAGTACACAGGGGGGGGTGATAAACCAACACCACACCCTCAGTACACAGGGGGGGGTGATAAACCAACGCCATACCTTCAGTACACAGGGGGGGGTTATAAACCAACGCCATACCTTCAGTACACAGGGGGGGGGGGTATAAACCAACGCCACACCCTCAGTACACAGGGGGGGGGGTGATAAACCAACACCACACCCTCAGTACACAGGGGGGGGGGAGGTGACTAACCAACACCACACCCTCAGTACACAGGGGGGGGGGTGATAAACCAACGCCACACCCTCAGTACACAGTGGGGGGGGGGGTGTAAACCAACACCACACCCTCGGTACACAGGGGGGGGTGATAAACCAACGCCACACCTTCAGTACACAGGGGGGGGTGTTGTAAACCAACACCACACCCTCAGTAAACAGGGGGGGGGTTGTAAACTAACACTACACCCTCAGTACACAGGGGGGGTGATAAACCAACGCCACACCCTCAGTACACAGGGGGGGGGGTTGTAAACCAACACCACACCTTCAGTACACAGGGGGGGGTGATAAACCAACCCCACACCCTCAGTACACAGGGGGGGGGGAGGTGACTAACCAACACCACACCCTCAGTACACAGGGGGGGGTGATAAACCAACCCCACACCCTCAGTACACAGGGGGGGGGTGATAAACCAACGCCACACCCTCAGTACACAGGGGGGGTGACTAACCAACACCACACCCTCAGTACACAGGGGGGGGGTGATAAACCAACGCCACACCCTCAGTACACAGGGGGGGGGTGATAAACCAACGCCACACGCTCAGTACACTGGGGGGGGGGTGATAAACCAACGCCACACCCTCAGTACACAGGGGGGGGTGATAAACCAACGCCACACCCTCAGTACACAGGGGGGGGGGTGATAAACCAACACCACACCCTCAGTACACAGGGGGGGGGGTTGTAAACCAACACTACACCCTCAGTACACAGGGGGGGGTGACAAACCAACGCCACACCCTCACTACACAGGGGGGGGTGATAAACCAACGCCACACCCTCAGTACACAGGGGGGGTGATAAACCAACGCCACACCCTCAGTACACAGGGAGGTGGGGGTTGTAAACCAACACCACACCCTCAGTAAACAGGGGGGGGTGATAAACCAACACCACACGCTCAGTACACAGGGGGGGGGGTGATAAACCAACACCACACGCTCAGTACACAGGGGGGGTGATAAACCAACGCCACACCCTCAGTACACAGGGGGGGGGGTGATAAACCAACGCCACATGCTCAGTACACAGGGGGGGTGATAAACCAACGCCACACCCTCTGTACACAGGGGGGGGGTGATAAACCAACGCCACACCTTCAGTACACAGGGGGGGGGTGTTGTAAACCAACAAACACCCTCAGTACACAGGGGGGTTGTAAACCAACACTACACCCTCAGTACACAGGGGGGGGTGATAAACCAACGCCACACCCTCAGTACACAGGGTGGGGGGTTGTAAACCAACACCACACCTTCAGTACACAGGGGGGGGGTGATAAACCAACCCCATATCTTCAGTACACAGGGGGGGGGTGATAAACCAACGCCACACCCTCAGTACACAGGGGGGGGGTGATAAACCAACGCCACACCCTCAGTACACAGGGGGGGTGATAAACCAACACCACACCCTCAGTACACAGGGGGGGGGTTGTAAACCAACACCACACCCTCAGTACACAGGGGGGGGGGTGATAAACCAACGCCACACGCTCAGTACACGGGGGGGGGGTGATAAACCAACACCACACCCTCAGTACACAGGGGGGGGGGTTGTAAACCAACACCACACCCTCAGTACACAGGGGGGGGGGTGATAAACCAATGCCACACCTTCAGTACACGGGGGGGGGGTTATAAACCAACGCCACACCCTCAGTACACAGGGGGGGTGATAAACCCACACCACACCCTCAGTACACAGGGGGGGGGGTGATAAACCAACACCACACCCTCAGTACACAGGGGGGGGTGATAAACCAACGCCACACCCTCAGTACACAGGGGGGGGGGGTGATAAACCAACACCACACCCTCAGTACACAGGGGGGGGGTGATAAACCAACGCCACACGCTCAGTACACAGGGGGGGGGGGTGATAAACCAACGCCACACCCTCAGTACACAGGGGGGGGTGATAAACCAACAACACACCATCAGTACACAGGGGGGGGGGTTGTAAACCAACACTACACCCTCAGTACACAGGGGGGGGTGATAAACCAACGCCACACCCTCAGTACACAGGGGGGGGTGATAAACCAACGCCACACCCTCAGTACACAGGGGGGGGGGGGTGATAAACCAACGCCACACCCTCAGTACACAGGGGGGGGGGTGATAAACCAACGCCACACCCTCAGTACACAGGGGGGGTGATGAACCAACACCACACCCTCAGTACACAGGGGAGGGTGATAAACCAACGCCACACCCTCAGTACACAGGCGGGGGGGGGGTGATAAACCAACGCCACACCCTCAGTACACAGGGGGGGTGATAAACCAACACCACACGCTCAGTACACAGGGGGGGGGGTGATAAACCAACACCACACGCTCAGTACACAGGGGGGGGGTGATAAACCAACGCCACACCCTCAGTACACAGTGGGGGGGGGGTGATAAACCAACTCCACACGCTCAGTACACAGGGGGGGTGATAAACCAACACCACATCCTCAGTACACAGGCGGGGGGGGTGATAAACCAACGCCACACGCTCAGTACACAGGGGGGGGTGATAAACCAACGCCACACAGTACACAGGGGGGGGGGGTGACAAACCAACGCCACACGCTCAGTACACAGGGGGGGGGGGTGATAAACCAACGCCACACGCTCAGTACACAGGGGGGGGTGATAAACCAACGCCACACGCTCAGTACACAGGGGGAGGTGATAAACCAACGCCACACGCTCAGTACACAGGGGGAGGTGATAAACCAACGCCACACCCTCAGTACATGAGGGTGGAGGTGAGGTTCTCTTGAGATGATTTCGGGGTTTTTTAGTGTCCCCGCGGCTCGGTCCTCGACCAGGCCTCCACCCCCAGGCAGCAGCCCGTGACAGCTGACTAACACCCAGGTACATATTTTACTGCTAGGTAACAGGGGCATAGGGTGAAAGAAACTCTGTCTATTGTTTCTCGCCGGCGCCCGGGATAGAACCCGAGACCACTGGATCACAAGTCCAGTGTGTTGTCCGCACGGCCGACCGGCTCCCCGTCGATGTAAACCAACGCCACACCCTCAGTTCACCAGGGTGGCGGTAAACCAACGCCACACACTCAGTACACCAGGGTGGAGGTAAACCAACGCCACACACTCAGTACACCAGGGTGGAGGTAAACCAACGCCAAACCCTCAGTGCACCAGGGTGAAGGTAAACCAACGCCACACCCTCAGTTCACCAGGGTGGAGGTAAACCAACGCCACAACATCAGTACACCTGGGTGGAGGTAAACCAACGTCACATCCACAGTACACCAGGGTGAAGGTAAACCAACGCCACACCCTCAGTACACCAGGGTGGAAGTAAACCAACGCCACACCCTCAGTTCACCAGGGTGGAGGTAAACCAACGCCACACCCTCAGTACACCAGGGTGGAGGTAAACCAACGCCACACCCTCAGTACAGCAGGGTGGAGGTAAACCAACGCCACATCCACAGTACACCAGGGTGAAGGTAAACCAATGCCACACCCTCAGTACACCAGGGTGGAGGTAAACCAACGCCACACTCTCAGTACACCAGGGTGGAGGTAAACCAACGCCACATCCACAGTACACCAGGGTGGAGGTAAACCAACGTCACACCCTCAGTTTTCCAGGGTGGAGGTAAACCAACGCCACGCCCTCAGTACACATGGGTGGAGGTAAACCAACGCCACATCCTCAGTACAGCAGGGTGGAGGTAAACCAACGTCATACCCTCAGTTTTCCAGGGTGGAGGTAAACCAACGCCACACCCTCAGTACACCAGGGTGGAGGTAAACCAACGCCACACCCTCAGTACACCAGGGTGGAGGTAAACCAACGCCACACCCTCAGTACACCAGAGTGGAGGTAAACCAACGCCATACCCTCAGTTCACCAGGGTGGAGGTAAACCAACGCCACACCCTCAGTACACCAGAGTGGAGGTAAACCAACGCCACATCAACAGTGCACCAGGGTGGAGGTAAACCAACGCCACACCCTCAGTACACCAGGGTGGATGTAAACCAACGCCACACCCTCAGTACACCAGGGTGGAGGTAAACCAACGCCACACCCTCAGTACACCAGAGTGGAGGTAAACCAACGCCACACCCTCAGTACACCAGGGTGGAGGTAAACCAACGCCACACCCTCAGTACACCAGGATGAATCACACTTGCCTCAGGGGCTTCCTTCTCTCGGTAATGTTTTTCGGCATCGCTGATCTGAGTGCAATTTCACACCCGTCAGAGTTCCATTTTCTGCCTGGCTTGTCACTCATGTCAGAGTGACAGTGTTGTGATGATACTGTCGGTGGTGGAGCCTGGCTTGTCACTCTTGACATTAGAGAGGGTTGGGTTTAAACACTAGGGTTTAGTTAAACCAACTCCACACCATCAGTAGACTATGGTTTAGGTAAACCATCTCCACTTCCTCATTACACCACGGTTTAGGTAAACAACCTCCACACCATCAGTACACCAGGGTTTAGGAAAACCAACTCCACACCCACAGTACATGAAGGTTTAGGTAAACTAACTCCGCTCCCTCAGTATACCTGGGTTTAGGCAAACTAACTCCACACCCTCACTACACCATGGATTAGGTAAACTAACTTCACACACTCAGTATGGAGAGTTGAGTGATCAAGGAGAGTGGTGGGTGTTGCAGGAGAGTGGTAGGTGTTGCAGGAGAGTGGTGGGTGTTGCAGGAGAGAGGTGGGTGTTGCAGGAGAGTGGTGGGTGTTGCAGGAGAGTGGTGGGTGTTGAAGGAAAGAGGTGGGTGTTGCAGGAGAGTGGTGGGTGTTGCAGGAGAGTGGTGGGTGTTGCAGGAGAGTGGTGGGTGTTGCAGGAGAGTGGTGGGTGTTGCTGGAGAGGTGGGTGTTGCAGGAGAGTGATGGGTGTTGCAGGAGAGAGGTGGGTGTTGCAGGAGAGTGGTGGGTGTTGCAGGAGAGTGGTGGGTGTTGCAGGAGAGTGGTGGGTGTTGCTGGAGAGAGGTGGGTGTTGCAGGAGAGTGGTGGGTGTTGCAGGAGAGAGGTGGGTGTTGCAGGAGAGTGATGGGTGTTGCAGGAGAGAGGTGGGTGTTGCAGGAGAGTGGTGGGTGTTGCAGGAGAGAGGTGGGTGTTGCAGGAGAGTGGTAGGTGTTGCAGGAGAGAGGTGGGTGTTGCAGGAGAGTGGTGGGTGTTGCAGGAGAGTGGTAAGTGTTGCAGGAGAGTGGTGGGTGTTGAAGGAGAGTGGTGGATGTTGCAGGAGAGTGGTGGGTGTTGCAGGAGAGTGGTGGATGTTGCAGGAGAGTGGTGGGTGTTGCAGGAGAGTGGTGGATGTTGCAGGAGAGTGGTGGATGTTGCAGGAGAGTGGTGGATGTTGCAGGAGAGTGGTGGGTGTTGCAGGAGAGTGGTGGATGTTGCAGGAGAGTGGTGGGTGTTGCAGGAGAGTGGTGGATGTTGCAGGAGAGTGGTGGGTGTTGCAGGAGAGTGGTGGGTGTTGCAGGAGAGTGGTGGATGTTGCAAGAGACTGGTGGATGTTGCAGGAGAGTGGTGGATGTTGCAGGAGAGTGGTGGATGTTGCAGGAGAGTGATGGGTGTTGCAGGAGAGTGGTGGGTGTTGCAGGAGAGTGGTGGGTGTTGCAGGAGAGTGGTGGATGTTGCAGGAGAGTGGTGGATGTTGCAGGAGAGTGATGGGTGTTGCAGGAGAGTGGTGGGTGTTGCAGGAGAGTGGTGGGTGTTGCAGGAGAGTGGTGGATGTTGCAGGAGAGTGGTGGGTGTTGCAGGAGAGTGGTGGGTGTTGCAGGAGAGTGGTGGGTGTTGCAGGAGAGTGGTGGATGTTGCAGGAGAGTGGTGGATGTTGCAGGAGAGTGGTGGATGTTGCAGGAGACTGGTGGGTGTTGCAGGAGAGTGGTGGATGTTGCAGGAGAGTGGTGGGTGTTGCAGGAGAGTGGTGGATGTTGCAGGAGAGTGGTGGGTGTTGCAGGAGAGTGGTGGATGTTGCAGGAGAGTGGTGGGTGTTGCAGGAGAGTGGTGGATGTTGCAGGAGAGTGGTGGGTGTTGCAGGAGAGTGGTGGGTGTTGCAGGAGAGTGGTGGATGTTGCAGGAGAGTGGTGGTTGTTGCAGGAGAGTGGTGGATGTTGCAGGAGAGTGGTGGATGTTGCAGGAGAGTGGTGGGTGTTGCAGGAGAGTGGTGGATGTTGCAGGAGAGTGGTGGGTGTTGAAGGAGAGTGGTGGGTGTTGCAGGAGAGTGGTGGATGTTGCAGGAGAGTGGTGGGTGTTGAAGGAGAGTGGTGGATGTTGCAGGAGAGTGGTGGGTGTTGCAGGAGAGTGGTGGATGTTGCAGGAGAGTGGTGGATGTTGCAGGAGAGTGGTGGGTGTTACAGGAGAGTGGTGGGTGTTGCAGGAGAGTGGTGGGTGTTGCTGGAGAGTGGTGAGTGTTGCAGGAGAGTGGTGGGTGTTGAAGGAGAGTGGTGGATGTTGCAGGAGAGTGGTGGGTGTTGCAGGAGAGTGGTGGGTGTTGCAGGAGAGTGGTAGGTGTTGCAGGAGAGTGGTGGATGTTGCAGGAGAGTGGTGGGTGTTGCAGGAGAGTGGTGGATGTTGCAGGAGAGTGGTGGGTGTTGCAGGAGAGTGGTGGGTGTTGCAGGAGAGTGGTGGGTGTTGCAGGAGAGTGGTGGGTGTTGCAGGAGAGTGGTGGATGTTGCAGGAGAGTGGTGGATGTTGCAGGAGAGTGGTGGGTGTTGCAGGAGAGTGGTGGGTGTTGCAGGAGAGTGGTGGGTGTTGCAGGAGAGTGGTGGATGTTGCAGGAGAGTGGTGGGTGTTGCAGGAGAGTGGTGGGTGTTGCAGGAGAGTGGTGGATGTTGCAGGAGAGTGGTGGGTGTTGCAGGAGAGTGGTGGATGTTGCAGGAGAGTGGTGGATGTTGCAGGAGAGTGGTGGGTGTTGCAAGAGAGTGGTCGATGTTGAAGGAGAGTGGTGGGTGTTGCAGGAGAGTGGTGGGTGATTCAGGAGAGTGGTGGATGTTGCAGGAGAGTGGTGGGTGTTGCAGGAGAGTGGTGGATGATGCAGGAGAGTGGTGGGTGTTGCAGGAGAGTGGTGGGTGTTGCTGGAGAGTGGTGAGTGTTGCAGGAGAGTCGTGGGTGTTGAAGGAGAGAGGTGGATGTTGCAGGAGAGTGGTGGGTGTTGCAGGAGAGTGGTGGATGTTGCAGGAGAGTGGTGGATGTTGCAGGAGAGTGGTGGGTGTTGCAGGAGAGTGGTGGATGTTGCAGGAGAGTGGTGGATGTTGCAGGAGAGTGGTGGGTGTTGCAGGAGAGTGGTGGGTGTTGCAGGAGAGTGGTGGGTGTTGCAGGAGACAGGTGGGTGTTGCAGGAGAGAGGTGGGTGTTGCAGGAGAGTGGTGGATGTTGCAGGAGAGTGGTGGGTGTTGCAGGAGAGTGTTGGATGTTGCAGAAGAGTGGTGGGTGTTGCAGGAGAGTGGTGGGTGTTGCAGGAGAGTGGTGGGTGTTGCAGGAGAGTGGTGGATGTTGCAGGAGAGTGGTGGGTGTTGAAGGAGAGTGGTGGGTGTTGCAGGAGAGTGGTGGGTGTTGCAGGAGAGAGGTGGGTGTTGCAGGAGAGTGATGGGTGTTGCAGGAGTGTGGAGGGTGTTGCAGGAGAGTGGTGGGTGTTGCAGGAGAGAGGTGGGTGTTGCAGGAGAGTTATGGGTGTTGCAGGAGTGTGGAGGGTGTTGCAGGAGAGTGGTGGGTGTTGCAGGAGTGTGGAGGGTGTTGCAGGAGAGTGGTGGGTGTTGCAGGAGAGTGGTGGGTGTTGCAGGAGAGTGGTGGGTGTTGCAGGAGAGTGGTGGGTGTTGCAGGAGAGTGGTGGGTGTTGCAGGAGAGTGGTGGGTGTTGCAGGAGAGTGGTAGGTGTTGCAGGAGAGTGGTGGATGTTGCAGGAGAGTGGTGGGTGTTGCAGGAGAGTGGTGGATGTTGCAGGAGAGTGGTGGGTGTTGCAGGAGAGTGGTGGGTGTTGCAGGAGAGTGGTGGGTGTTGCAGGAGAGTGGTGGGTGTTGCAGGAGAGTGGTGGATGTTGCAGGAGAGTGGTGGATGTTGCAGGAGAGTGGTGGGTGTTGCAGGAGAGTGGTGGGTGTTGCAGGAGAGTGGTGGGTGTTGCAGGAGAGTGGTGGATGTTGCAGGAGAGTGGTGGGTGTTGCAGGAGAGTGGTGGGTGTTGCAGGAGAGTGGTGGATGTTGCAGGAGAGTGGTGGGTGTTGCAGGAGAGTGGTGGATGTTGCAGGAGAGTGGTGGATGTTGCAGGAGAGTGGTGGGTGTTGCAGGAGAGTGGTCGATGTTGAAGGAGAGTGGTGGGTGTTGCAGGAGAGTGGTGGGTGATTCAGGAGAGTGGTGGATGTTGCAGGAGAGTGGTGGGTGTTGCAGGAGAGTGGTGGATGTTGCAGGAGAGTGGTGGGTGTTGCAGGAGAGTGGTAGGTGTTGCAGGAGAGTGGTGGATGTTGCAGGAGAGTGGTGGGTGTTGCAGGAGAGTGGTGGATGTTGCAGGAGAGTGGTGGGTGTTGCAGGAGAGTGGTGGGTGTTGCAGGAGAGTGGTAAGTGTTGCAGGAGAGTGGTGGGTGTTGAAGGAGAGTGGTGGATGTTGCAGGAGAGTGGTGGGTGTTGCAGGAGAGTGGTGGGTGTTGCAGGAGTGTGGAGGGTGTTGCAGGAGAGTGGTGGGTGTTGCAGGAGAGTGGTGGGTGTTGCAGGAGTGTGGAGGGTGTTGCAGGAGAGTGGTGGGTGTTGCAGGAGAGTGGTGGGTGTTGCAGGAGTGTGGAGGGTGTTGCAGGAGAGAGGTGGGTGTTGCAGGAGAGTGGTGGGTGTTGCAGGAGAGTGGTGGGTGTTGCAGGAGTGTGGAGGGTGTTGCAGGAGTGTGGTAGGTGTTGCAGGAGTGTGGTAGGTGTTGCAGGAGTGTGGAGGGTGTTGCAGGAGAGTGGTGGGTGTTGCAGGAGTGTGGTAGGTGTTGCAGGAGTGTGGTAGGTGTTGCAGGAGTGTGGAGGGTGTTACAGGAGAGTGGTGGGTGTTGCAGGAGTGTGGTAGGTGTTGCAGGAGTGTGGTAGGTGTTGCAGGAGTGTGGAGGGTGTTGCAGGAGAGTGGTGGATGTTGCAGTATCTAGTCCGTCTAAGGTTTCCCAGCGTCAAGAATCTGTCATCTAAGATGTTCTTACCTCTTGTCCGTACTTGACTGCTGGCCAGGACCTCTGGTTGGGCAACGGTGCTAGGACGGGGCGCTGAGAGCTGGCACTATGCCGACCCCAGTGCCAGGATGGACTGGCACTAATCCTACACCAGTGCCAGGATGGCTGGCACTAATCCAGCACCAGTGCCCGGATGAACTGGCACTAATCCTACACCAGTGCCAGGATGAACTGGCACTAATCCTACACCAGTGCCAGGATGGACTGGCACTAATCCAGCACCAGTGCCAGGATGAACTGGCACTAAACCTACACCAGTGCCAGGATGAACTGGCACTAATCCAGCACCAGTGCCAGGATGAACTGGCACTAATCCTACACCAGTGCCAGGATGGACTGGCACTAATCCAGCACAAGTGCCAGGATGAACTGGCACTAATCCAGCACCAGTGCCAGGATGAACTGACACTAATCCAGCACCAGTGCCAGGATGAACGGACACTAATCCAGCACCAGTGCCAGGATGAACTGGCACTAATCTTACACCAGTGCCAGGATGGACTGGCACTAATCCAGCACCAGTGCCAGGATGGACTGGCACTAATCCAGCACCAGTGCCAGGATGGACTGGCACTAATCCTACACCAGTGCCACGAGAGCTGGCACTAATCCTACACCAGTGCCAGGAGGGCTGGCACTAATCCTACACCAGTGCCACGAGAGCTGGCACTAATCCAACACCAGTGCCAGATTATCCTCACACGTCACAAACTCAATTTCCGAAAACAAGGAATCTCGTTAAGATAGGCACTGGCCCTAATTATTGTGGCTAAGATCCTCTGCCAGTTTAGCGACAGCGTAAATGGGAACGAGATGGAGAAACGAGGGTGAGGGAAGA